>NW_008824411.1:7221030-7226843 GCF_000699105.1 Pygoscelis adeliae | reverse complement strand
TAAAAAAAAAAAAAAATGCCCCCCCCCCCGGGCTGTTTACTGTCAGCCGCAGGAGAGGGAGGCAGCCCTTATGCATAAACATCTCTCCTGCTCTTATGCTCCAGCTACGGGCATGTCCCCCCCCGCCCCAATCAATCTTCTTTCATGCGTGCGTGTCAGCACGATGTGCCTGGCTTTTACCGGGCAATCTTCTCCTGCAGACTTTTACAGCACCTCCCGTTTATTCTGAACTATGGGCACATAGAGAGAGAGATAAATATCCAGCTCTCCAGATCTATAGAAGCTGTCCATCTATAGGCAGACACTGTATAAGAGTCTGAATGGCCGGGTATACATCTTGTCTTAGGAAAAGCCCTCCTTCTCCAAGCATCCTCCCACAGCATGGGTGCTGTAGGGGGGGGGCTGGATCAGGCTAAACTCACTCTCCCTGCTGCTGTGCTCCAGCGTGGCCTTGCTTCAGCCGACGCTTTCCGTCCGTTTTCAGCAGCAGGGGTCTGTAACACCCTGGCTGGATGGGAGAAAGTGGGCAGAAACCCGCTGCCCCTGTCACAGGAAAACCGGGGTCCAAAGGGGTGTTGGACTGTGGGGGATGCAAAGTCACCCGGTGCCCTGGCACTGCAAGGAGAGGGACACTGGGCAGCTGCTGGTGAGGCCAGCGTGGCTGGCATGGGTGGCTCGTGGTCCTTGGGATGCAGTGGGAGCAGAGGGGAAGAGACATTCGCCCATGTTGAAAAAGCCTCTGCAGGTGGGGCGGAGGTGGTTGGTGTCCTGTACCCCTGGGTCACAGCTGGGACCACATGGGTGAACCCCTGGGTGGCCCGGCAGCCTGGCCCTTGGGGGACAGGGGTGGCCACGGGGATGTGGCCGTGTCCCTGGTTGGGGGTTGCGAGATGCCATCCCAGAGGGAGCGAGAGGCAGGTGGGGAAACAGGTGGCAGGGAGCAGGACATGGCCTGAAAAATGGGGTGCAGAAGGGAAAAGCATCACATGCGTGTGTCTGTGCATGGAGGAGCCGGCAGAGCTGTGGGCTCTGCTATTCTGGAGGGTTTTGGTGAAGGTTTGCAAATGAAGATGTGCCGGGATACCGGCGAGGCGAGGGGTGGCAGCTCATCACCCCGCAAAGCACCAGCTGTGCCGGCCAGGTGGGAGCACCGCAGCGGCGAGGGGGGGCTGCGGTGGCTGACGCTGCTCTTGTCTCCATCTCTCTGCCCCCTGCCCAGAGATCCCCCAGTGCGCAGGCTGCAACCAGCACATCCTGGACAAGTTCATCCTCAAGGTCCTGGACCGGCACTGGCACAGCTCCTGCCTCAAGTGCGCCGACTGCCAGATGCAGCTGGCCGACCGCTGCTTCTCCCGGGCCGGCAGCGTCTACTGTAAGGAGGACTTCTTCAAGTGAGTACCACTTGGGGGCACAGCCCCCTGAAAGCGGCGTCTCCCTGCCCGCCAAGCAGGCAAACACACATTTAAGTGCAATTTCTCCAAAATCTTCATCTATCTTCCTTTTTTTTGTTGTTGTGGAAATAAAGGAAATGTTGGTGCTTTATAGCTGCCGCAGGCTGGATGCTCTTTGTTGGGATTTAACCTTCTGAAAGACTCAAATCGCTCTGATTCTCCCATCCCTCCCCTGTGCTGGTTTCAAACCCCCGTGGGAAGGCGAGCTGTGGTGGTTCGGCAGTGGCCCCGGCTCCGCTCGGAGCTAGAGGGCAGGAGAAACCCATGCAAGGCAGCGGCAGCGCTGCCTGCTCCTGCCCGAGCCCCTCGCTTTCCTCACCGGGGTTTGCTGATCCCGTTTCTCTCCCTTCATCTTTTCACCTTTTTTTTTTCCCCCCTATCCTTTTTTTGCTCCTGGTAGTGTAAAAACCTCCTTTGATTTTGTTGGCAGCTGTCTCTGAGCTGTGCGATGCCCCAGCCTCGGCGTTTCCCTGCTCCCGTGGGACAGGACAACCGCTTTCCTGTTAAAAATGGACTTTTCAGCGGGGATGCTCTAGTCCCTGGCTGCTGGCGAAATCTGGGAGCTTTCCCAAGGGATGGCAGAGGGTGTTGCACCGGGGCTGGGCACAGCTTTACTGGTGGTGAATCGCCGTGAAGCGGAGGGGTGCTGCTTTACACCTCCTGCGGGGAGGAGGGCCTGATCCTGGCCAGTGGGTGCTTTTTGCTGCCCGGGTGCAGGTGATGGGACCGGGCTGAAAAGCAGCTGCCGCACCTCGGGGACCGGGGCCGCCTCCCCACGCCATCATCTCCTGCTCATCCCCGGCCGCGCCGGCTCTCCCAGTCATCCCCCGCTGCCGGCTGGCCGGCTAAACCAACCGATGGCGATTACGCCCCGCGCTAATCCCGGGGCAGGACTTTCCCTGCCTGCCCATCCCTGGGCTCTCAGGCCTCCTATGTCCCTCCCCCCCCCCAGCCATCAGGGCCAAAGACGCATCTTGAATTTCTCCTTCCCAGCTGGGGAGCGTGCAACGGTCAAAGCAGCCGCTACAGCCTGGGTAATAACACTTCACTTCTGATATTTTCCAGCCTATTAATCTCCAAATCATTTAAATAGTCGCCCAAAAGGTGCGGATAATCAATGTTAATTAGAGTTGAAAGATCAGCGACTTTCTTAGATGAGGTCCTGCCTGGATTATTTGGTGCCAATCAATAGCATCTCGGCGCTCGCTCAGGCTCTCATCTCACCTTTATTTCAACTGCTCATTGATTTTGGGGTAGGTAACCTGCAGAGGACGTGAGGATTTAAGGCCAACTTCAGAGGCAGGTTTGCAATTTGGGAGGCACTTCCGAAAAGACCAGATTTTTTGATTTTCATCTTTTTTTCCCTCCCCCAAATTGCAGCTCTTGGTCCCCAGCTACAGGCAGCTCTGTCCTGGGTCTGGCCATCCCCAAGGTGGTGCGGAAACACTCTGGGATGCTGGGGGTGTGTGTTAAAATGACTTTAATAGTGTTATGTGAGGGGGGTGTGGATGGGCAGAGGAAGGATGGGGGCTGCAGAGCATGCACCGGCTCAGCCTTGGGCACAGAAGAGCATCGTCTGTCTGCCTGTCCTGTCCCTCCCTCCCTCCGTTCCCTCCTTCCCTCCATTCCCTCCATCCCTCTCTCCATTCCCTCCATCCCTCCATCCCTCCCTCCCTCTCTCCATCTCCTAGCCCTCCATCTCCCATCTCATCCCTCCGTTCCCTCCTTCCCTGCCTCCCTCCCTCATCTCCCATCCCACCCTCCCTCCCAGATGACTCTGGGAGAGCTGAGGTCTCCCCAGCAGATGTCTGGGGACTCTCCCTTTAGGATACAAGCCCAGAAAATGAGACAAAACAGGTTTTCCCTCCTCGCCTTCTGCTTCCCAACACCCCTTTGGGCAGCAGCTGAAATTGCACCAGCGCTACTCATGCCCAGTGCTCGCCGCCCGTCCCTGGGTGACACCTGCATGACTCAGGGACAGTCTCAGGGACCCAGCTTTGGTGGCCGTGCCCTGGCTTTCTGGACAGGGTGGGGGCCCGGGCAGCCGCGGGGTTCACAGGGTGATTTTGCATGCCCCTCAGGGGGGCAGCGAGAGGTGCCCGGGGTGGCTGTACCCCCCTGGGCACCCCCAACCGCCACCACCTGCCCTTGCAGCCTTGCGGCTGGGGGCCAAAGGGCTTGTGTTTTCCTGGGCTGCCCCCTTCGAAGCAGATGGGTCTGTTTAAGGCACAGGGGGCAGATTTATTCTGATAGCTTTGCTGCCTGGGCTGCTGCTGCAATGCCAGGATGGCTCCGTGGGGTTCTGGCACCCCACTGATGGGGTGTTTAGGGGTGCTGGGGAGAGCAGGGGACATGTAGCAGAGCCCTTGTGGTGCCGGCGGGAGGTGGGGATCTGCCCCATGTCAATCCCAAAGCATCTGTTGCTGAAAACACCAGTGGAATGTCCGCTTATTTTTGATTTTCTCCTGTGCTGCCACCACCTCGTGGCATGGATCGCCCTCGTGCCGTTAATTCAGTTTACACCCGGTGTTATCCAGGCATTATCCAGGTGTTAGCCCTCATGTCTGCATAGGGCAACCGCACCCTGCCACAGCCTGGGCTGCACCCACACAGGCGCGCCTGGCGCGATGGGTACCCCAGGCTCTCGGCAGCAGAGTGCCTGCGATCTGCGGGGGCTGCTGGGTGAGACGTACGCTCCTTGCACGCTCCTTGCACGCTCCTTGCACACTTCTTGCATGCACCATCCACAGTTCTTGCACCATTCTTACATGGCACTTGCATGCTCCTTGCACGCTCCTTGCATGCTGCTTCCACACTTCTTGCACACTTCTTGCACACTCCTTGCAGCCGTGCTGGCAGGCTTGCTTGGGCCCATGCCTACCCTAAGCTGGCCCACCTGATGCACCTGTCGGGCTGTCATTACGGTGCAAGAGCCCCATCATTCTGCATTAATCTGGGATTCATCATGCTAGCGGGGCGGTGTAATTAATTTATTTGGTATTAATGTGGATGAAATATGTACTGTCCTTGCAGGGAAAAATCAGGCAGCCTATAAGCATTACTTAAAAGAACCATTAAAATCAAACCTTCCTCAGCTCCATTAGGCTGGTCTTTCACACTGAAGAAGATAAACCCCTGCCGTGTGAAGTGTCATGCATAATTAGGTTGATTGCTGGTTTAAACTCTGCCCTGTCTCCTGGTCCCCACCCGGTCTCTGGCAAAGCCCACCTCGCCGGGGGGCTCAGGGTCGCCCACTTCTCCTTGCAGGCGTTTTGGGACCAAATGCACGGCGTGCCAGCAGGGCATCCCCCCTACCCAGGTGGTCCGCAAAGCCCAGGACTTCGTCTACCACCTCCACTGCTTCGCCTGCATCATCTGCAGCCGGCAGCTGGCCACGGGCGACGAGTTCTATCTGATGGAGGACGGGCGGCTGGTCTGCAAGGAGGACTACGAGACTGCCAAGCAGAACGGTAGGCACCCCGAAAGGGCTATGAGGCGGGACACCACACCGAGGGCTGGGGAAAAGCCCATGGTGTGGCCATGGGTCACGTCGCTGGCATTGTACCTGCGGGAAGGTGTCACTGCGGGCTCTGGGGCAGCTGGTTTTGGGGAGCTTTTCCCCAGCAGCGTGGGCTGGCGGTTTGGGGTTGCTCATGCTGCTGTGGTTTTGGCTGGTACCGGCTCCTTCTCTTGCAGATGACTCCGAGGCGGGCGCTAAGCGTCCCCGGACCACCATCACTGCCAAGCAGCTGGAGACGCTGAAGAATGCCTACAAAAACTCCCCCAAGCCCGCCCGGCACGTGCGGGAGCAGCTCTCTTCTGAGACAGGTCTCGACATGAGGGTTGTGCAGGTGAGGCCACCAGGATGCCCCTCTCCGCCTTGCCCCTAGCAAAGGGGGACACAGGGGTCCCACTGGGGTGCTGGGCTGCAGGGGTATTGGGGCTGCAGGGGTATTGGGGTGGCACAGATGCCTGGGAGCTGGGTTGCTGGGGTGCTGGGTTGCATGGGTGCCTGGGAGCTGGGTTGCAGGAGTGCTGGCATGCAGGGTTGCAGGGGTGCTGGCGTGCCAGGATGCAGACATTCTGGGGTGCTGGTGTGCCAGGGTGCTGGCTTGCTGGGGTGCATGGGTGCTGGCGTGCTGGGCTGAGGAGGTGCTGGGTTGCAGGCGTGCTGGCATGCAGGGGTGTCAGTGTGCCGTCAAGGTCCCCATTTCTCCCCAGGTGTGGTTCCAGAACCGCCGGGCCAAGGAGAAGCGGCTGAAGAAGGACGCGGGGCGGCATCGCTGGGGGCAGTTTTACAAGAGCGTCAAGCGGAGCCGTGGGGGCGGCAAGCTGGAGAAGGAGAGCTCGGCCGAGGACTGC
>NW_008824411.1:7218409-7218740 GCF_000699105.1 Pygoscelis adeliae | reverse complement strand
GGGGGGGGGAGGGGGGTTGGGGGAAGGAAAAAGTAAAACTCAACAAAAATAATAATAAACAATTTCAAAGAATAAAACCTTATTTATTGCCATGTCTTTGGGGAGAAAGTATCCCCCAGTCCTCCCAAACTCGGGCCCGGGGCGTTGCTTTTGTACCCTGCCTCCTGTGCGTTGGCATGAGATGTGTACGGTCACCCCCTCGCCTCAAGAGAAAGCGATGTCAAATAAACTCGGGATGCTCTTTAGCAGCTGCTGTCTTTGGGATTTTCTTCCTCAATGGGATGGCAGCAGCCACCATCAGCATTGGCTGCGTCCCCCCCCTCGTCTGTTT
>NW_008824411.1:7199317-7218086 GCF_000699105.1 Pygoscelis adeliae | reverse complement strand
GGGGGGGGGGGGGGGGGGGGGGGGCCAAGCCCCTCCATGGGCACCGGTGTGTTGGCTTTCTATATTTTAATCATTTTAACATTTAATGCTTCTCAATTAAAGTGATTTCCTGGAGTAGATGCCAAGCTTAGGCCGAATGCACATTAACCACTTTCTGTATCGGTAGTTAAAGGCACCGAGGGATTTAAACAGCAATCCGCAAGGCTGCTGGGGAAAGGTTTGGCTGAATAAAGCAGATTATAAACAATGATATATGTCTTTCTTGTTTGGTTCCCCCCCCTTCTCTGTTTTTTTTTTTTTTTTGGAAAGGCTCCAACCTCACAAACAGACCTAAAGTGCTATAAACATTGCCAGGGCTGAGTGCTCAGCCCCCCACATGTGCTCTCTGAAAGCACAGGCATCGTGGCTACTGCTTTTCATCCCTGTTTTAAGAGAGATTTTTTTTTTATTACCCAGCATGTCCATCAAGCCAGGCAGTGGTTGTGCACTGTGGCACTGCACAAGGGTGGCCTCGCTTGTCCCTAACCTTGATGCCACCATGTCCCCATCCCGAAGCCAGCGGAGCAGCTCTGTACGTAGCACCCCAGCACTGGGGTTGGCATCTTTGCTTCATCCGCAGCCAGATGCAAAAGCGACCGGTGTTGCTGTTGGCACCCATTGCATTTTGACTGTGCACTGTGGCTGCAGTGCAACCTGCCTGTGGGTCCTCTTGTCACGGTGAGGGAGAGCAGAAGCCACTGTGGGTCCTTGCTCGAGGATCAGGGGGCTGTTGCGTTGCTTCCGTCAAATAAGCATTGCCCCACAGGGACTGGCAGGGCCCCTAAATGTTGAAACCTGGCATTTGTTGCATAGCGTTAATGTTTATCAGCAGCTTGCTTCATGCATCTCTGCATCCAAGCTCCCGGCCTGCCTGTTGCCAGCTCGTTTCACCAGCCCCTTGTCACAACTGGGCAGCAAAAGCACCCCTCAACACAGAGGGGCTGCAAACAGGTACACAAGATGTATTTTATTTTTGCCATCCATGCTCCAGCTAGGAGGCAGGTTTTTTGGGAGGCTCAGAGGGAACAGGCTTCAGGCTCAAGTTTCCTACTGACTTCAGAAAAAGTCCCCAAAAGCCCTGTTTTTTTTCCAAAAACATGGAGACCACCACTGCAGCTCCCCAGCCCATCACACCCCTCCAATATTAAGTTAATGGAAAATAAGTTGACGTGGTCAATATAAGGGCCCGTACAGCCTGTTAACTGGCCCAAGCCACTTCATCCCCACCACCGAGTCTGCCCCGTGCCTTGCGTGTGTGAGCCATATCATGGTGGTGCTTTGGCTGCTGGCGGCGTTTAAGCCAGTGCAGCAAACTTCATCAGCGTTAGCAAAAGCTGGCAGAAGCCAGAAGCCGCCATCAGGGCCAAAACCCACATGTGCCTCCTGCTCAGCCAGTCCTTAATGGAGGGAACGTTCCCATTTATTTTCCTGAGGCTGGATGCACTGCAGAAAGGACTCGATGGCAAGTAGCTTCCCGTCAGAGCAATGGAGATTTCCTATGCTCTCCCCAGGCTGTAAATCTTGTCTGGGGAAAAGCAAGCAGCATGGCAATGCCCCACAGGGAAGCGATGGCCTCCTCTGCCACCCAACGCAGCAGCCTCCCTCCCAGCCAGGAATTAGCCCGAAGCACAAACCCATCCCCGGCAGCTCCCCTGGACCACGGCCAACCCACCGGCACAGCCCAGGGGGGATCCCAATGAGAATGCAGAAAGCCCCGCACCCATCCCACCTCACTCCGACACCTGAGGTATCGCCACAAATTTCCCATTGTTCTGGGTATTTGGCCAGCTGAGAGGACCATGAAGTATCCAAGACAGGCCCACAGGGGTGACAGGGTGAGTGCAGGTTTATGCCCATGCCCAGCTCTTACAAAACCCCAGCCCTGAACTAGCCACCCCAGGGACCAGCACCCAACAGGAGGACCTGGAGCTGCTGATGGAGGTGGGATTTTAATGCTGTTTAATTCAGCAAAGCAGTTGTGTGACATGGTAAAAGTCCTCTCAGCTTGGAGAGGTTGGTTAGCCGTAAAGCACTTGTCTTACATATGTTAGGTGAGAACTAGAGGGATGGACAGACAGCTGTACGACCCTGCTGGCTTTTGTAGCCCTCTCTCCCCAGGACGAGAGCTTGAGCAGAGCTTTCCAAGGGCTACAACAGCTCTGTGCTGCCTCCCATCCTTATTGTTGCCAAGGAATCAAGTCAATCCCTGCAAGACAAACACGCAGAGGCTCTGTCCCAACACTGTGCTTTTCTTTTATTTATAATGTTTTGTTTGGACCCGGGGGGAAAAAAAAACAAACCCAAAACTCAACCCAAACGGGAGAGATGAGCATCTCACCTGGCCCAGCAGCCCTCCCCTTCCCACGGAGGAGCCGACCAGTCAGCACAGGCTGCTCTGGTGAGACATCCAATGCAATACTTGTGTTTAATACATTAAAACGATACTTGGGACCTTCTCCAGGCCCTTGCTCCCCTCCCTCGCTCCCTCCCCCCCAAATACTGATAAATGTCAGAGCATGCAAAACCCTGATCCCATCCTGCCCAGGATACGTGCTCGGCCAGCTGACCCTTGTGCTGGAGAGCCCAGCCAGACCCTGTGCTCTAAAAGCTCCCCTTCGAACCCCCAAGGCGTTTCGGAGGGCAGCGGGGGAAGAGAAGGGGGGTTATTGTGGAGTGCCTCTGTCCTCCCCGCCACGCGTCGCCGCGGGATTAGGTCTTGCCAGTGGTGTGCTGCTGCAGAGCTGAAGTGATGGCTTTACAGTCTGTCACCTCCTCTGGCAAGCAGCCCTCCTGGTCCCGGAGTGTGGGGTCGGCGCCTGACTTCAGCAGCAGCTCTACGATGTCCAAAAACTCGCAGGCAGCAGCTGGAGGGAGAAAGGGAAGGGTTAGTCTGGGGATCCTGACCCGAGGCGGCAGTGATGGGCGTTTCTGGAGCGGCGCTGTAGCTGGCCACTTCTCATGCATGTGCCAGAGGCAGGAAACGCTGTCTCAGCACCTGGCCAGGCAGAGAAGATCATTTTTCGGGGCAGTGTTTGGTACTCAATGTATTACTTGCCTTTGGATTTAATAGTGCAAAGGAAAGAGAAAAGACAGAATGAAAGCAATGAAAAGTCAGCAGTCCTGAGAGGGTGTTACTGGTGCAGCCATCACCCCTGAGCCCGCAGCCCAGCCACGGTGCCACTGGGAGCTGGGTGCTTTGCAGGGCATCACCTGAGACGATGCACAGGGTGCCTGGGCACAGTTCGGCTAATGCTCCAGGACTGGAGACAGGCCCCGGCAAGGGCCCCGAGTGCTACTGCAGCACCTCAGAGAACCCCAAAGTGCTGCCTGGGAAAGCCTTCCCTGCCTGCTTTTGTACCCAGAATTTATAATGTATTTATAATTTATTACACATTTATAAACCCCTGCCCCTCACCTGCCTTCTAAACCTCCCAGGGCTCCACAGGCAGCATGTCCCAGGCAGGACATCGTCAGTACTGCCTCGCTCCCTGCTTTCATCCATCATTTCTCCTTGCAGAAAATTTGGATGGTTTTTAGCTTCTGGCTGGACTTTCCCTGAGCACCAGCTCCAGGGGCACATGCCTGTGCCCATGGACAGCCAGTAACGGCACACCACTGTTATTTCTAACCCATATATCCGCAAGCAACTATTTTTTCAACCCCGATTTACTCTGCCAAGACAGAATCAAGTTTGACCTGAGCTCGTCCCTGTCCCGAGGACAGTCTGGCAGCTTTCAGCTCCCTCTCCAACCTTGCCTAAGAATGTTAAAAAAAAAAAAAAGAACCAGGCACTTCTCTTAGCACTGAAGAGCTGGGCTTGGCTGATATCAACAGAAGTCCCAGTCCCTGGATTTTCCTCTAAGCCTGTGCAACGCAGATCCTAGTGAAGCTGAAAACTGCCTCATCCCCAACATGCCTTACAAGACCGCGAAGCCGGCAGCTTCCTCTCGCATTGGTAGCAACTGCTTTTAATTATATTTCAGGCGCTTTTACAGCGTAACCAACTCACTCTTTTTTGTCGTTAAATGTAGTAATTCGAGTGTCTTTTGCATTACTCTGCAGTTTTCTACTGACCTAAAGGGACAAGCAGTTTAATGTTTAATTAAAATAAATTTGACATGTGATTCAAGCTTATACTGAAAAAACTAAAAAAAGGGGGAAAAAGGGGGGGAAGGGGTTGATGAGGAAACAGGTGGGGGGTGTGGGTGAGCTGAAGGGCTGGGGGGCACATCCCAGGATGACTGCAGAGCTGCCCTGCAGAAAGCAGACTTCCAGGGGTGCCAAGGAAGCTGCAGCCGCACCGCCTCAGGGTGGGGACGTGGTGCCTGCATGGGGAAAGGTGGCTTCCTTGTCTGGTGCCGCTGGCGGTCCCAGCCCATGTCCCCGAATGGGCCGGGGACATCCCTGGGGAGAAGCACAGCTGCCGGATTTATCGCACCCTGGGACCCTCGATTTGTCAAGGGCTGGAGCGGCAGCCCTGACACTGGCACGGGTGAAGATGAATTTCCATTCAGCGCAGTTCACCCTTCGACTCCATTAATCCTCAGGGTTCAGATGATGAATTTCTTTTTTTTTTTTTTTTATTATTTATTTTCCCTCCAGCGTCCCCTCCCACTGCCCTGCCACAGCACAGAAAGAGCTGAACAGATGGTGCTTTGCAGGGAAGCCAGAGCGCCCATGAGGATACAGAGCCTGCCCACTCCGTGGCCACGTGGCCACAAGTGCTCGGAGAAGCCTTGATTTCCTCTGGGAGAGGCAGCGGCAATGATTTTAGTATTCCCGGAGGGTGGGTGGATGGATGGATGGAGAGGAGCTGAAGACTAACGGGCCGTTTAGCGGGGAGACCGTGCTCATACCGATCAACATGGCACCGACCACTGCCTCCAGCCTCAGTGCCCGGCGGAGAGCTGGTCTGGCGGTGGGTCCCACCAGCGAGCCTGTGCCTTCGGACTGCGCCGCCGGCTGGCCTCCACTTAACCTCCGATTAAACCCGGGGTCAGCGCCGATCGGAAGGAGGCAGGATTTATAACCCGCCGCAGGATGCAGTTTGGTACCGGCTGTAATCAGGAGAGCTGTCACCACAAGGACAGCTGTCAGGCCACGCTGGCTCATAAAAAGGGATGGAGACACCCTAAAAGCAGTGGCTGTCTTGCTGGCCTCGCTCACTGGATTTAACCCTTCCCTGAACAGCCTCTAACAAAAGGGAAGGTCTTGTAAAGGCACTGCTCTGCTCAGCACCGCCAGAGACAGTTTTCAGACGAGCTCTCATGCCTCTCTGCTGCGATTAACGGCTTGGTTACGAAGCGCTTACCAAGATAGTGAGATTTTCAGTGAGTTCTAGTTTCAGGCAAATAGCCACTTGAATCAAAACCATTCACTCATTTAACAAGCTGTTTTCAAGATCGGGGTGATTTATGACCAGATCAGCTAAGTAAGGGAATGAGGACAGCCTGGGTGCGGCGATGGTCAGCCAGCGACAGCGGGGCACCCACGGGCACACCAGACCTGTGTGCCAGTGACCCAGAGAGGCTTCCCCAAAGATGACTTACAAGGAGGAGAGCTGTGATAACACTCAAGCAGAAGAAAAAGTTTTAATGCTTAAAACATTTGGGAAAAAAACCCTGGCAAACTGTCATTATTGAAACATCTGAGCTGGCAGGGTGGATCAGAGAAACTCTTTCTGAAATAACGTTAATTAAATCAGTTACATTTG
This sequence comes from Pygoscelis adeliae, assembly GCF_000699105.1. NCBI lineage: Eukaryota > Metazoa > Chordata > Aves > Sphenisciformes > Spheniscidae > Pygoscelis > Pygoscelis adeliae. Next base: position 7,212,334 of record NW_008824411.1, on the reverse strand, counting down.
TTTGCTTGTGTTAAACAACCAGCTTCAGCCACCAGCCAGAGGAATCCACCTGCAAATAATTTACATTGAGGTGACGCATCCACCCTTTACTTCACATATTGGACTTGCTTGAAGCAGGTGCTCTTGGATAACTTACACACATGCTATGCTTTTGCACAACCTACTATAATCCACTGTGTACCCCTCGGTAGGCAGATGTCAGTGCCGGAGTTGGGGGCATGGGAGAGCATCTCCCCAGGAGAGAGAAAGCCCAATATGTGGAATGAGCTGGGCAGAGAAAGAGGCAACGTGGCATTGAGTACTGTCATTCTGCGGACACTGCAGCACTAAGCAAGAGATTTGCTACTTCAATCAGAACGATAAGAATTTGAAAAATAAAGTATCCTACAGGAAAGATCACATGGGGAGAAATCATACATTATTGTAATTACAGTCTCGGCTCGGGGGCCCTGGAATCTAGTAGTTTAGATCCAGATCCAAATGCTGTGTCTTGGACTGATGGTCTGCAAAGCAATTTTGCCATCCTGCTAATGTCCTTGTGGAGAGATCATAAGAGAGAAAAAGACACAAACACTTCAGAATGACAAGTATGCTCTTAATTACACAGTGACAGGCATCGAGAGAGTATAAAATAATAACTGGGTATGTCTTAATTTTGGAAAAAATTATGACAGAGATTAAATCGATACTTTTTTCCTATTCCCCCCACATCAGCACCGCATGTGTCACTTTAGTCTCTACTTTTCTCATTTGGAGATAGAACAATCTTGCAATTAAAAAGATTGCTATAAAATCGCGTATCTAATTAGCATGTAATTGTAGGAGGGACACAAACCGTAACTTCACTCCGCTGGTTTTGGTAGTAGAGAAGCTGCTGCTCTCTCAGCTGCGATCAAACAGGTTTGTCACCAGGACACGTGGAAGTGAAGGCCATCTTGCTCATTCCCTTCCCCTCACCTGCGTAACCTGTTAAAGCCACTACAGACCCTCCTCTCAACCCCCCGATGGCTAAGGGACTTAGCATCCCCTAACCAGAGCCACTCCCGGGTCTGGAGGTAGCACAACTGTGTCCTGAAGACACACAGGCGCACAGGACAAACTCTGCAGAAAGTGCATCATTAATTGGGGGAAAAGGAAGGCTTTAAGGTGAAATTTGCAGAGGAGAACAAAGGGAGGACAGCAGTCTTCCTCGCTGCTTCTCTCAGGGCTCCTATTCATACCGTGCTGGGATTTGCCGGTGGAGGTAGCCGCTGGTTACTCAAATCCAGCTTCCCTGCTCATATTTCTGCTGAAATTTGCTTTCTGTATGTAGACCATTTACTCCAGCTGCAAATCCATCCTGTTAAGAGGGAAAAACCAAGCTGAAAGGCAGCTTACCGTAATGGAGTGCAGTCTGGCCTTCCCCATCCTGAAAAAGAGAGAGACTTGATTTTAGAGGTATAGGTAACGTTGTGGGGATACAAGTAAATCCCAGTTTTAAATAAATAAGCTGAATCCCAGCAATATTTTAATTGACTAGATAAACAGCCCAGGACACCCAGCTACCTGGCAGCCAGACTTTGAATCATCATCCACCATCAATCCATATTGATGGATAATCAATACCTATCCATGCATAAGCGTGCATGGATCACGTCATGACATGAGTATAATTCAGTTCATAGCGTTATCACTTCCAGCCCATAAAAATGAAGGATTTCAGTCCTATGGCTTTACTTTGGGACCCTCGCTAATCTTGATGCTGTAGTGCAAGACGCTTCTGTGCAAGCCCAGCCTTGGCTAGCTACTTGAGAGAAGGGTAAAGCACCGGGACGCTGGCACAGCTCAGTGCGCTGCACTCTTCAGCACATGGGAGCACACAGGGGAAAACTACACTTTTCTTCCAGTTGAATAAATCTTAGGTCCTTGCTCTTCAGAATTCAGGTCTGGACAAAGGGGGACCCAAAGCCCACATAATTTCTGTTGGGCTGCTGGCATCCCTGCTGTAGGAGGGTGAGGAAAGGGCTACACACAACGCTTGGGAATGAGAGCCGGTTGCCGAACTCATCCTTGTGAAACACCTACAGTGCAAGGGCAGAGCAAACTGCATGATTTGAAGATGTCGGCACACAGCTCCCTCTTCAAGCTAACATGTACACCACTGCATCAGCTGCAATGGTTTGGAAAACGTGTCCCACTCCCAGACTCGGCAAGCACGGGCAGGGCTTTGCCAGTGAGTGGTCAGTGCTCAAGTGGCATGCCCAGCAGTGCAAACCCAGGCACCGCACCGTGCTGCAGCCTTGTCCTGCCACAAGAACAGGTGAAATAACAGAAGGAAAGAATTACTGGTCCCTTTGCTTTCACTACCCCACCAGGATTAGCCTCTAATTCAGTTCTTTGCTTCCTTAATTTATTTGCATCTGTTTATGGAGACTTAAGTTTTTAATTACTGTCGTCTTTGGGATTAAGGTGCAAATGCTACAGCCTGCCGTGGGTTCTGGAGCAGGCGAAAGGGAAAAGAAGAACAGGAAAACAGGTAGAAATCCCACCCATTGCTGTTTGGGGACTTCTGGTTTCCCAGCCTGTTATTCTGTTTGATATTAACCCTATTCTGCTGAGGAACTAGGAACGACTTGTGTTTCAGGGTGGAAGGTGCACGCTTTGCTCTGGAACATTGCACCAACTCAACCAAAGGAGCAACAGGGACAAAAGAGAAAAGCCAGATGTAACAGGCCATCTGCTGCCTAAACATCCATTTCACGTCTTTGCTGGGGAAAATGTGTGTCGGGGAGATTTTTCCTTCCACATGCCGCTGTGCCCCATTCGTGGCACTCACACCAACATTTGGAGGCACCTCATTTCAGGAGCCTATTTCTGCCCAAATTGTGGGGAGCAGCATGCAAATGGGTGTCATTAGTAGATACCGCAAACCAAAGAACTGAAGGAATCAAGGACGGCATCCATTGATTATTCCACACTAATAAGGTAACCGATCTGATCCAGAGCCCCCGAGCGGTCCTTAAGCACGTGCCTGCTCGGAGGAATGACAGGGCCGGCACTGACTTCAGCAAAATACGGAGCAGGGCTGGGGAAGAAGAGGCGGGAGCGCTATGAATGAGTTATTGGAAAGGCAGGCTTTCAAACAGGCGGGTTGAGTGTGTGCTGGGGGATGGGAAGCCAGCTCCCCTCTGCATCGCTGCCTTCAAAATTGTAGCCGAGAAAACCCGCAGGTGAATGGGATTGGAGATGTGCAGCAGAAATCCCTTTCCATGGGAACGCTTTGCTGCAAAACTCCTTATAAAATACATAGGACTGCTCCAGGAATACTACAGCCACTTGTTCCTCTTCCAAAGGCCTGCGTAAAGCACTGCTGCTTCAGCAGCAGGCTTTGGGCTAACGAGGCTTTTTATTTCTCTTAGATGTACTTTCTGGCATTTATTGGGCTAAGAAGAGAGCGCAAGTCCCGGCATACGAAATGCATCTCCCTAATCCCAGTGAGGTTTTTAAAAAGAACTATTAATCCAATGTTATGCAAACATTGTTTACACTTTATTTACGCTGTGGATTTTTTTCCCCTTGGAGGCTGACGGCTGGCCAAATGCTATTTGTTATACTTCTCAGATGCTATGCTATTTGCTTCTATTTTCTCTGTGACAAATTTTAATCCAGGTAAATGGAAAAAGCTCTAGTGTGGCCACTCACTAAGGGCCTTGAAATGCCCTCTGGAGCCTGCTGATCTCAATCCCTCTTTGATTTGGCTTTTCAGAGCACCATGGCTAATCGGAGCCCAACGTGCCCGGCTGCTCTGAGGACAGTGCTCTGCTTCAGGTACGGCAACTCTGAGCCTTCAGCGCAATATGGTCACACCTGGAAACTAATCGAAGATGGGCCATGAAAGTGAGGATTACAGCTCCCATTGCGGAAATTACGCGAGATGAATATCGCCTACCAGGTGCTGGAAATGTTTGTTTTACAACAAAACAAGATGCGCAGAAGTGGTCTTAAGATGAATTGTAGCTGGCCTTGATGCAAGGGATATTTCCCAATGTGCGACAGAAAGCAGTGGTTTCTGGAGCATCCTAGGCAAGGTGTGGTATGTCTTTCTCCCAGGACGTGCCTCTGTTGGGACGAATGACCCCAAACGGCGAGCATACAGGGACAGCCTGCCATAGCCTCTGTCCTCACCCCGCTGCACCCTGCCCAGGGCACCGGCAAATGGCACCGGCCCAGCCTGGGATCGCTGGCACCAGATTGCCATGTCGCAGCCAGGAGCGCATCCTCTGCAGCCAGAAGGAACGCAGAGATGCCGGCGGTGATCAGATGGACTGTTTCACTCATCTGGCTTGCAAGAGGGGCCAGCTAATTTTTCTCCATCGAAACCCATCAGGATACTTGTTGGTTTATTTTATACAAAGCACCGAATTGGAGGGGGCTGTTTGTCATGGTTGTTCACTTCTTCTCTCTCCAATTTATCTTTCAGATTACGGAACTGTAAATCATACAGAGCTGCAAGTACAACAAGACCCAGAGTCTGTCGATACACACTGAAACCAATCATTTGATAAATCTATAATGCAAAAATCTGAATACTGTAACCAGTTATTTCCAAACTGTGCCTATGGGAAGTTAGGGAATCATGGTGTATTATCATTTCTGTGCTAAGGCATGTTACAAGAAATTAGAGACTTTTTTTTCCCAATATGAGCTTCTGTAGCATGACAGGAGCACAAAGAGAAGGCGCTCAATAGGGGAGCTGATGTCAGGGAGTGCAGAAGAAGAGATGGGCAGCTCTGGGGCCAACGCTGAGCTCTGCTCTATGCCAGGATGCCTCCGAGAAATGCCCTTTCAACATCACACATCAGCTAAAATAATGCCAACGCGACAGGTTAAAAAGGAGGCAATCGGAGCTCTGATTCAGTGAACTTCAACACAAAAGGGGGAAAAGGCCAGGCTCAAAGCAGTAATACGTGTTTCCATACAGCTTTGCTTTTGGCTTGCAAGGCACTGGCAGGTACCTGTTTCAGAGCCCTTTTAGCAATACCCTGTCTATAAAAAGGAGGAGCTCATGGAAATGGCAGGACCCATATAGGCAGACAGAAGGCAACCAGAAAGGAAGGAAAGACCATTACACACTCAAATGTAGGAGTGCTCAGTTCCACACATGCAAGTTACCGACTAACCACAGATTGATTCCAAGCTTTCCTCTTGCCTCCTAATGCTGCGTGCCATCCCTGGTGCCTTTTACAGCCTCCTGGCACATCTGGCCATGGCAGGATGACAGCCAAGCTGCACGGCCTTCAAGGGAGACGAGAGTGTTTCCAAATACTTCAAAAATAAAACCAAATGCCCATGTCAACCAAAGCCACCAAAACAAAGATGCTACAAAATCACTGGTACCTCTTACATCCATGGTCTGTGACAGATGTCACTCAATGAAAATCTAACTACCAGCGGGTAACTTATTGGATTACAGGATTTTGTTCTGCTCCTGAGAAATTTAAGCAAGAGAAATGAAAGAAGATGGACCGAGCACAGATGGACCAACTGTCTTATCCGTTAAGTGGTACTATGGCTACTGCATGTCAATTTTGTCTTATAAGTGATAGGATTATATCAGTGTTGCCATCCCATGTTCATTGCTTGGGAATTTCTGTACCCTGCTTAACCTAACACAAGGTTTCTGGACTGAGGGGCAGAGACATGGAAACAGCTTGGCTGAGCCCTGCTGAGATGCTGCACATGCTATAAAACATGATTCCTCCTGCCTCGCTATGGCAAGCAGACCTTGATGTGCCAGTGTGTGACTGTGCTGGTTTCAGAAACTGTGACAGCGGACAGTTTTTAAAACAGTGTTATATAAACATTGGTCTTCCAGACCCGCCTCACTTGCTCTCCAAGCTGCGTACAGAAAACTCTGCGAGTAGGAGGGTGGCCCTAAGGGAGACACCGTCTCTTCCTCCATCTCACATGTTTTATTTAGCACAAGTACAGAAAGAGGAAAAACAAAACCATGCTGGTTACCTGGGCGAACTTTGGTCCAGCTAGACCCCATATCGGTGATGAAGCTGGGGCTGGACAGCCCTCCACACCAGCTGCGAGGTCTGCACAGGACCTCCGTACCTCCTCGAGTGCTGGTCCACACCGAGACCTCATCTCTGTGCTGTCAATCGCATCTCCAAGCACAGACACCGTAAGCGTGAAAAGCACAGCAGAAAACATATACACTAACCTTTCCCTTTGGAGGGATAGCACATGCACTCTTTATTTTAAGGTGTTCTTTCCCCTGCATCACCTCTTCTTTCTGTTCATTTGTGGCACCTTTTAAGGTGCACGCTCATTCCCATTGACAGACTCCAAATGTTGGCAGGGATCGCAGGAGATAAGACTGATGAGGTGATAAGAGTGTTTAACAGCGCTGGGTCCTGGGCAGCATGGATGGGCCAGAGGGAAGATAAATATTTACACTACATCTTTAGAAGGTGAGTGAATAAAAAGGGCTAGAATAATACAGCTTCTGAACAAGCACCGGTGCTTAGGAGCTGTGAATATAAATCTCTGCAGCCTCACGACACACACTCACTCAAGCCAGGGAGATGAAAAATAGCAAGAAAATACTTCCCTCCACTTTTAAAAAGGGTTTTATTTCTCATTTATTTCCACTTTAGACTTTAAATTCCCAACAATTTACTTTAACCTCATCATCTTTTTCTCTCTCTGAAATTTTATCCCCAAGATGACTGCGGATGAGACTACTGCTAAAAGCATACCAGAATTTACATGCTAATACCCACCAATACGTAAAACCAAGCAACGTGGGCTAATATAACCAGTCCAAACTGCACCAGACAACTCAGTGGATGGCCCCAAGACAGCCTTTATTTTCATTTGCATGCTGCTTTTGCACACACCAGCCTGGGTTTGGACATTGGACATGTACATTAATACATATAAAATGAATGCTTGTCCAATCAAAGCAGACAGACGAGTGGATCTGTGTGTGTGCAAATGCTGGCATAGAAAAGCAATGGTTTAGTTTGAAATTTGATTCTGTTCTTTTAAAATCCCTACCCTAGACCAGCGTGCACCCACATGCACCTAGACTTTTGCTTTTAATTGCCTCCTGAGCCTTAAAGCAGTACCAGAGGCAGCGCAATTTGAGAAATGAGACCATCTAACAGCTTTGTGCCAGAACATCTAGAGTCCGGTCCTCTGGCCCATCCATGCTGCCCAGGACCCAGCGCTGTTAAACACTCTTATCACCTCATCGGTCTTATCTCCTGCGATCCCTGCCAAATAGATCCGACCCTGGGAAAATGAAGCAGACTTTTATGTTTTCTCCCCATTTTTCAGACTGGGTGGCCCGTACGAGGATAACTGATTAGCTGGTGTTTGTGAAGTGCTTGTAAGGTTACGGTTGTTAATGCTAAGCGTAGGCTGTTGTGAGACATCATGATGTGCATCCTTGGTACCAGCTCGAAGGCAGCTCAGGCACTCCCCAAGGACCAATGCCGTGGGACAAAGGATACAGAGCAACCTCTGGCAGAAGCAAAACCAAAATCCATGCACTGGTCACAAGGAGCTCTTATTTGGGGACTGCAAATAGCCCAAGCTAACAAGCGCAGGGCTTGGATGTCCCATAAGTTTGGTTCCCCAGTTAACTCTTCCACCTCCCTTGCATGTGGGTAGGCTTGGCAGGGATGCCGCTCTTACTGAGCTGTCCCTCTCCAAGAGCTCTCTCCTCTGCCCCCTTCCTTCCATTCAGATCTTGTCCCGCACTGTGCTGGGCAGATATCCGTAAGGATGGAAGGTGCTAGACAGATTTTTATCATGACCTCTTGGGCCCTTCTCCAGAGCATACCACCAGGCTATCATTTGGCCTATCTTCTAAGTGCCTCACAGATAAATTAGATCTGCATAGAGAAGCAATTATTACATTTCTAATGGCATGGACCCTTACAGCACAATCTGCTACTGAAAGGCAAAGAAAATTGCATTAGCTTTTGTTTGATTCAAAATTATGATCAAGGGAAGAGGGATGTTGAAGCCCTTTAAAGCCAAGCCCCTGAGCTGGGGATCTTTCTGTCTGGGGACCTCCCTATTCATATTTGCTGCCTGGGCTCATATTCGTGGCTCATTTAGGTGCGCTGATCTGGAGGAGCCCTCCACTTGCAAAGCTGCTGTTAAAACCAGATCTAAGAAAGCTCAGAAAGAATATGATGCCCAGGAACTGCCACTCGCTCCCTCCTGAAGCCTGCATCTGCTAATGCACCCAAACGCCACCGGCGCGAGGAGTTCAGCGTGCCAGGGTTACGCTAATCCCTCATCGCCCTAGTTTCTAACTGGTGGTGTACCTAAATTTCCAAGTGCAGTTTCAGTGGGATTTATCACATCTACTATCATCAGCATGTAGTGCTGCTGGCGCAGATACAGACTCTCAATACCCCACTGTAGACATGGCTGTTTTTAATTGCAGAACAAACTGATTTCTGAATCTACACAGCGGCTCTGAAACTGTCCTGTTTTCCTAGGATCATTTTCCTAGGCTGTTTTCTTATTGAGCATTTTCACCCCAATTTGCAGTCGGCATTCTGAGCACAGCTGTGTATTTGTACGTATGTATTTATAGGTTGCTCCAAAGAATATTTCCTACTGCTTGTTACTTCCAGCATCAGGCATCTTTCTGGTCATCAAAGAAGTGTGTTGGTGCAATATAAAAGCTGCCAGGAAGCTCCGGGCTTCCTCAGCCCAGGGATCAAAAATGTGTTTGGAAAGAGCCAGTGCCTAGACCTGTAACAAGTGTCACAGCGCTGCAGCTGAGCCAGCCTCCAACAAAACTATGCAAACGCAATCCCAGGCTGCAAACAGGACAATATTCCTAAGGGCAAAATGCTAAAATCTCTCTTCTCAGGATGCTTCCCTGCCCCTTCCTCGCGTAAAAGTTAGTAGCTCTTGTACTGCTTTATCACTTTAGCGTGGCTGAGGCAGATACCTGGTTATTTAAGGGGCAGGATAAATGGGCTGAGACAGCTTTCCCATCCCCAATTCACCAGGGAACGCTTGGAAATTCCACCTGACACCGGGACCGCGCTGTGCTCTTAAACAATCTCCCGTCTGATCCGATTGTTCCCCAGTGGGGAGGCAGGCTGCAGCTCGCTCAAGAGTCATTGATTGGATTAACAGCCTAATTCCCAACAGATGAATAGAATACTGATGTCTTGTCAGCCCACATCATAGAAGGAAAACACAATCTGCTTCTACAGCCCCGAAATTTAACCCTTTGCTTCCCCGCTCCCCCTCCCCTGGACACAGGGCTGAACGCACGGGTCTGGCACTTTCAGCTCGAAATCCTACCCATTTGAACGAGAAAAGATATATTAACCTTTGGGATGCTTTGCTTAATCATCTACATGCCATGGGATCATATGTTATTTTCTGTAAGGTTGGTTTTGTAAAAAGCCCTCTTTTCATCCTTTCTAGACAGAAGAGATTTATACCAGGGACCTTAATTTTTTTCTTCTTCTTTATTTTACCACCTGCTGTTAAAGGAAATACTGTGTGCTTCACAGTAAGCAGTTGAATATTCATTAGCTTAACAATATTTATTCTGAAATGTACAGATATTGAATGTTTTCCGAGTCTATCATTTGATTAGGAGGACAGATCTGCCTGGAGAGGAGCATCCAGCCACGTTGCAGGAGAGGCATCGCTGCAATGCCCTCTCCCTCCAGCAGCTCTTGGCAAGCCGTGGGGCAGGGGAGAGAAGCCGGGCACATAATTTGCTTTTGGAGAGCTCCCGTTCTCCACCTCCTAATGGAGACACTAATGTTTTCTTACCTCATAGAAAGACTGTGATAAGAAATTAATTGCTACTGGTCAAACGTTCACTACTACAGAAGCAGGACTGTGTGCATATTAAAGAGATTCTCCAAGAACAAAATTTATTTATGGACTTCTTGGCACTGTCTGCATTTATTTCCTGCTCGGGAGACAAGAAAAAATAAAAATAATCTGATTTTAAGAAATGTATTCAAAACTACCTATTTTTTTCTCAGATCATTGGGGTCCATAATGCTGTGGGGTTCGTTTCCTTCTAACAGCCACCTTTTATGCTTGCATTTACAAAACAGGCAGATATACATTTAAATATTGTAATTTTTTCAGCAACAATCCTAGTATATTCAGAAATAGAGCTACAGCACTCATACCAGGACTGTAACCCATATTGAGAGGTGGCCTCTGGAGTACCTCTGATCCAGCGGTCTCAGTGACAATGGCTTACCAACTTTTAACTGTTTTTCCCACCTCTGCAAGGTGTGTATCACCTGAGATTAGCCAGGTTGCTCTGTGAAACAGAAATAAGATATTTCCAGTCTCATTTGGATTTTACAGCTCACATGAAGAGTGGAAACATTCCCTCCATCACTCCTTAACTCTAAAAAACTAACTAGCCCAGCACTAACTAACATGACAAATAGGAGAGAAAGCATGAAAGGATGGAGGTACACACCCCCTTTTTTTTTTTCTCCTTTTAACAGTACCTGTTAGCAATGACAGTTTTCCAGACTTCATCATTTCACAGCATTAATATGCATATTAAAAATTTGCTAAATGACTGACTGGAAGAACAGGTCTTCCTTCTTCTGGCTGCCAATACATGAACCCTACAGAGAGCCCTGTCTTCAGAGGGAAGCAGGGTGCTCCATGTTCACAACACGGGCAGCGGAGAGGCAACAGTATGCGTTAATGACAGAGCTGCCTTAACCAAAACAATTAGTGAGAGATGCCGCATTGACTCAAACAATTCAATTAATGCAGTGTTAGTGCTAGTATTTTAAAGTAATTCGAATTATTAGCTCCTTTTACAATTTGAAACCATAACGTTTCATTTTCATCCCAGATGTGAATTGTTCCAGAATGGCAATAAATAAATAAGTCCAACGATCCCTGTCCAGTCCAGCCTCCGTCCTGTAATATGGCTGCATTGTACATTCACAAATCCAGGTTAAGGATGGGGACTGGTGCAGTTGTGCCCTGGAACTAGCAGACTGCAGGTTTTATAAATACATACAGAAATAATTAAAATCTAAGGGGTTTAGAAGGGTTAATCTCCTTTAAATAATCTCTGCCACAAAGCCTGTAAAGTCACTGCTGGCACCGTGCCCGCATGGGACCGGCTGTCGGATATCAGGACAGCACGTGTGGATGGGAGCAGAGAGATTAGTGGAAGCGCTGCCGCGGTGGCCTATCAGACACGCTGCTCCCCTGCATATGGCTCCCCCGGTCACTACTGAGGGGCTGGAAATGCTGCGAGCAGGATCGGATCCAGCACCAACCAGCAAGTCAACATGCCACTTGCTCCACCTGATTAAAGAGAGAGAAGGAAGCTTGATTAGGCTGCTAAATTTAGCAGGTTGGACGGGAGACAGCAGAAGCCGAGAGCGTTGCTGCCACTGCTCAGTTCACCTGAACCCTTTCTGACTTCAAGGCAAACGCTGGCTTATGTTTATTTACAGGGATTCAGGACTTTGGAAATAACCTCTTTTCCTACGCAGGCTTGAACGCACAGCCCTGGGTGGCCAAGGAGATGTTGCACTTTTAATTGTCGGCTGTAGTGGACTCAGAGCTGCCACTCTGCATTTCAGGACAACCTCTTCGTATAAAGTGTCCTTTTAAAGCCAACAACTGAGTGGCCATTAGAGATAAAGAAATCCAAAAGAAAGCAGCGAAAGCACCCCTATGTGTGCTAAAGCAGTGCCCTGTCTGAACCCATGAGTTTGATTTCCACTGATTTGGGCAAAGGCAGGGTCAGCTGAAATGCCCAAGAACCCTGCAGTAGCGGCTGGAGCCCTGCTGGAGCAGCAGGGAGGTTGCAGTATCGTGATGACTGCAGGCACGGTTGCAGTAAAAGCACAGCCACGTTGCACATGGCAATGTGTCGCAGGAGGAGCAGAGGTGCTGCTAACGGCTTAGAGATCTTTTTCTCTTTTAAGTTGGTGAGGATAACTCTGGAGACTCCTGTTTTTGGGCCCATAAACCTTCCTCGGCTTGGTGTGCAAAATCAAAACTTTCCATGTTGAGATGGTCTGAACCATCCTCTGAACTCACTTAATGAGATCTGGATTTTATTAAGCCAAGCTTGGGGAAGCCTGGGGTAGCAGGGGAGCTGAGTTACAGTGGCCCATGGCCCTCAGCTTGAAAGGCACTTCTTTTTTTTCCTGCTCCTTTAGAAAAACCCAGTACCAGGGACCTTGCTCAGACATCTCAAAGCATCTCAGGATAGTGCCGTGCCCTGCAGCCTCCAGACAGCACTTCCTTCCCAAGCACGCCTGTTTCTTAAGCATGCCGACTCCTCTTTGTGGCTAATCTGGAATTAGAGAGGATGTTCGCACACTCACAGCTGTCTGCTAGAGGGGGAAGGCATCAGAGCCTGGATCCTGCCCCGAAGTGGACCACTGCCAGGGAGAAGCTGATGCACGTGTTGACTTAAGAAGCTCCCGTCTCATCGCCTCAAAGGGTTGCTGTTTTTGTGACATCCAACAGCCTTTTAGCAGCCTCTGTGAATTGTATTAGTAGCTGATTTACCATTTTTTATTTTATAAGGCATGAAGCTGCTCTTTCATTTGATCATCCACCACCAAGTACAACTACATGTTAGACTCTGAAAACTCCCCTCTCAGCCTACGATCATTGGGACTGTTCCCTGATGAAAGAAAGAAGAAATAAATAGAGAGGGAAAAGGTTTGTTGGTACTGCTTATTCACAGAGAGTCAGGTTTCCAAACAGCTTTTAATAAAGTGCCAATACTAAAGAAAAAAAGGAAAAATGTCTGGAGAAAACTGCCTCAGGACATCAAACTATATCAGTAACTGGGATTTCTTGATGGAGCCACAGTGCTATTAAAATAAAGCTGGACTAAGTACTTGCAGTTTGGTCTGTCATTACTTATTGAGTGAGATGCAAAATTGATCTTCACTTTAAAGGGCTCTTTCAAAGTCCAGAGGCAGCACTTGCTCCCTCCTTGTGCTGTATAATAGAGGT
>NW_008824411.1:7178346-7199260 GCF_000699105.1 Pygoscelis adeliae | reverse complement strand
AACTGCGGCCAACTTTATTGTAACAGACAGATTTATGTTCAGGGATGTCCTGCTTTTTGAATGAGTTATTCTGCACAGGGCAGGAATAACAGGTTTGCCATTCATGGGTCGTACAAGTGCAGCAGAAGGTCAAGTTCCCCGGTGGTGCTCAGGGAACTTCGGCAGCCCCCCGAGCCGAAGGCTGGGGCTGCTGTCACATCTGGGGCTGAGCTGAGCGGGTCCATCCCATTTCCTACTAAAGCAGCCCAGGGAGCCCGCTGGGACCCGGACATCTGCCCTCAGCGCCCAGAACTGGGACCAGCCCATTTCACACTGGGCGGATGGCTGGGGAGGAGCAGATGGCAGGTACTGGTGGTGGCGACCGACGTGGGGCAGAGCTGAACCAGTGACCTCGAGGTGAAAGGCTTTGTATCTCCCATTATCAATCCCCAGAGCCCCCTCCGAGGTAAGTGTTGATACATTAATCTTTCTGACTGACGGAAACAAACAGCAAATATAACGTTCCATGGGGGAAATCTTTATTTATTTTGAGCCAAACCAATGCTTAAAAACATAAAGTTAAGGGCATGCTTAGGTTTCGTTCTTCCGTCAGAAATGTTACTAGTTAGTGCCATCTTTTTTCTCTTCCAAGTACCAAATTTAAAGAGCACGTCATCACGCATTAGTCTCTGAGCACAGCCCCAGCATGGATTGCCGCAGTAAATAATAAACTTGTGTTTGTGTTTCCTCCTGTGCATGCTGTCCTCCTAAATAGTTTAATAACAAAGGAGTATATTTAGGAGCACTGCTGGAGTGCCTCGATGAAGCATGTTGTGTAGGATAAATACCTCCACATCAGGACACTTTTCAAAGCCATCAGGCAGAGGGGTCAGTCTGTTGTGGGTTTTTTTAAAACTGCACAAGCTAATGCTTTAAGAGTGTCTTGATGGAATCAGGGAAATTGGATTGTCCCCCCATTTGCTGGCCTAAAACAAGCCTTTTTTTATTTATCCCATTAGAGGAACACAAGAGAAACCTTTTAAATGTCACTAAAATTTTCCCTGCATTGCAAAACCCAGTCAAAAGGGTTTTAATTTTCCCTGAGACCTCTTAAGTAATGCAGTATGTCAAGGTTTAATACATTGCGTGTAGGGGATTGTCTATACTCTGTGCGGTTTCACCAGGGTGACTCTGTAGGGTCGGTCCTGTTTGCTGGATTTGGTCCCTGCCAGCACCGAGCTGCTCAACTAGCCCACACCACTTTAGATCAGTTCAGGTAAAACAAATAGGCAAGTGATAATGAGATGAGATGCTGCTTCCCCTGGATCAGTCCGGGATTCCCAAAAATTCATCAGTGCTGGTCACTCTCTAGCAATTTTGTTCTGTGAGTTGGGGCTCTCTGGTTTTGTTAGTGCCTGTAATTTATAGGCTTTATTTACTTAATTTATAGGAGGATGAGTGACACTTGGCAAGAGGCACTTACGTACACAAGGCTCCAAATTCCCCTGGACTATTTAATATGACAAACAAACTGCATACCAGTGGTGGAGCCCAGGATTGAAAACTGGCAGCACACAAAGCGCTAAAGCACACCGGCTAAAGACAGCAACAGGGTCACATACTCTCTAAAGGCTGGGCTGGTGCCCACTCAACCCTTGCTGTCCCAATGGCTGCAGGCATTAACGCCAAAACAGCTTCTCCCAGCCCCTCCAAGCCTATCCTGCTTGTCAGCCAGCCTGTAAGCTTGAAGCTACGGGTGGATCTGTTCTCCCAGAGTAATCCCAAGTAGTAACGTTTGCTACTAAAATACACCATTATTTTGCTCCTACAGGATAAGGGAGTTCTCCATCCACGCTGTCCCTGTTTCTGTTTGCAAACAGTGAACACGTTGTCATACCACAGCAGAAAAGGACCTGGGGTGCCAAGTCATTTTGGGCTGACTGTATAATTCTCCCCAGCCCTGGTTTTGCAGGGAAAGGAGGAACTGGAGGGCAACGAGCATCCAAGCTGGGGTACGTGAGCCCTCAGCCTCTTGTCCCTGAACTCACACATGTACACTGAGAGCTGGGAAAGGTGCAGAGCGAGGAAGAGGAGGCAAATCCCAGCCTCTCAACTAGTCACAATAAAACACAGCCCTGAGACTAAGACGCTGCCTCCTGATCTTCCTTGTAGGGCTGCATAATCTATTTTACAAAATGTCAAAATTCAGCACGAAAATTGGAAAGGGGGGGGAAATCAGACTGGCTGGTTATTGGACCAAGGGCTGTGTTAAAAGGATCAGGAGGTGGTGGGCCGAGTGGTGGGGGAGGGAATGGGATAAAGTAGTGGGTCTAATCAAATCAGTTTAAAAAGCTGCAGCCTCTCCGAGTTAACCTTGCCAATCAGAGAGCGAGCGGGAGCATGTCTGCGCACATTAAAGCGGGAGCGTGTCCTTGAACCCACAGCATACTCCATCCTCCCCCCGGCAGCCCACGCAGGCTGTGTACCCAACACCCTCGGCAGACAGCAGGAGAAAAGCCCAGGATTAGGCACCCTCCTTAGCCTCGCTCAAGTGGAAGTCAACACGGCAAAGGCAGCTCGGATGCTTCCCTGTGATTAGAGGTGAGCTCATGGGATTAAGCCAGCAAGAGTTGGAGAAATGTTAAAAAACAAACAAAAAAAGGGAACAAAAGGAGAAACCCTCCCATCGACAAATGCTGTCATATTGAGTCTGGCAGCTGTGAGATGCATTACTAACCTTTGCTAATGACTAAGGGCACTGAAGTCACTTTAAAATAAATATTCACTAGGAATTACACGGGTAATCTAAAGGGATTATCCTGCTGCCTTAACAGGTCCATAAACTAAACGTTAAATGGTCTATGCAAGTGTTTGCATTAATTTTGACCCAAATCAACCCTTCTGTTAAAAGCCGTGGAAAGCCAGATTCAATTTTGGAAACCACGTGTCTGCTTTGAGTTAGCGTTCTTATAAATTCCCCCAGATCCTCTGTTTTCTGAAGGAAAAACAGGACTGAGCTCTTGGAAGCCAGAAGCCTGCCAGCAGCCAGGGAAAGGCTTTAGCAGAAATGCATGTTCAGAACACGAAGCAGCAGGCACAAATCCAGTCTGCCACATAATCCTGTCCCTGTGGCAAAAGTATCCATGTTCAGAGTCTTAGTTCCAGCCCTTCTTCCCTACGGAGACAGGGAAAGCACAGCGTGGGAAGAAGGAGCTCTGCCATAAACAGTGGCCGAACACCAACTGTTCTGTGCCTCGGTTTCCCCACCTGTAAAATGGGGAACATGACATGTGCCTTCCAGCTGGGGCAGTCATCCCCGTGCCTCAAACTACAGGTGGGGAATTAAGCTGAAGCAGGGCTGTGTGTGTGACCGAGGCTCAGCAGCTAGTATTCAGGCAACTCAGGAGAGCAGGAGTTAAAGCATATGCTTCAACAACAGGGACTGAATTATGAGATGAGAACAGCTCCTATGCACCAGTCTGCAGCTCCTGACAACAACTTCATTGTCTGTACATGAAAAAGTATAGTCTAAAACCACACAGATGCCTTAAAGCCACCATACACAATGCCTGAATTGCATCTAATTCCAAAGATCATATCAGACACAAATGGGGAATACGTACTACAGAGAAATAAACAAAAGTACACCGATGCTTCCTTCCAGCAGGCATTTCAGACCCAACCTTAGAAAAAGGACTCAGGGTTTTCCTCATTTCCCAGCCGATGCAGGCCAGGGAACACACCAGTGTGTTCAGAAGCCCTCAGTCCAACAGAAAAGCTGCATTTCCAGCCTGTGATCTGACACACTGGACATGTGCCCGCCTCACAAACCTATGTAATCTTTTTTAACCTGGACCCCTTAGCCTGTATACCTGAGCTGGCCAGTGTGCACACTTCTGAAGACAGCTATTTCTCTAAGGCATGCTGAATTCATTTTTAAGAACACAACAGAACTAAGGGAATTGAAGAGACAAACTCCTTTTAAATCCCACTGCTCCTGCACAATCACTAGCAATAAGCTAGGGCCCTCTTGTAGCAAATTAGGAAAGCGAGGGACATGATCAGGCTGCTTGAAGCACAGAAATATGCTACGCCAATGGATCTGAAGAAACCACGTCCCTGGAGCCCTTCGGGGTCTGCTGTACAACTTAGGGAAAAGAAGAATCAAACACAATGGGAAGCTGGCAGAGAAAACACAGTCCAGAAAAAGATCAGTATTTTAAAAGCTTACTTTTCCTGATGGAGGGAGGAAAAACTTTTGCAACCTTTATGTTTTTTAAAGACTTCATGATGTTCAGAGTTCCTGCTTCTTTTTTTTTTTTTTGATATTAGAAAAAGCCAGGAAACCCTAACCTGGTAAAACCTAATTTCACAGGAGATCTTCTTTGAAAGCCTTGGCAATAGGAGTGGAAGTGCTGTCTATCACCCATTGAAGGCAGTGTGGAAGGAGTGTTCTAACAAGAGTATTTTAAACTCAAATGCCAGGCAAACATTAACAGCAAGTAAAGCCACAATTTTACACACTCTCAAATGAAAAAATCATTCTGCTAAATGAGATTTCTTCCCTCTGAAATACATATTTTTATGAACTCCTAAATATATGCTAGAAAAAAGTTAACAGATAAAAACTAGGACTTCTGTCTTTAAAGAAGATGAATTCTCCCCTTCCTTTTTAAATAAACAAACAGTTTCAAAGTTTTCTTCATATATTGTAAAAGAATGATAAAGGGGTTATAGATCAACATCCTCCTCACTGATTTCCATCTGCTAACAGTGATCTAAAACAATCTCTTGCAGCTGAAGGAGCCCTGAACAAACCTGAGAACATCTCTTCAGTCTTCACTAAGCCAGCTCTAAAACAAAATACTAATTGCCAGAAAAAAGACACAGTTGCTATTTTCACTTCCTATCCCGGCTGGCAAGGGCTGGGATAAGAGAGCTTTTAAAGAGAAGCCACAGAGCCTGGTAGGGCAAACCCCTGCCCACAGGAGTGTCCCTACAGGTGCAGGAGAACTCACCCCCAGACACCAGCCCCATGGGGTGGGCTGGCAACACCAGCACTTTCTCAACTGGTGGATAATTCACGCCAGCAAATATAGTTGCACTTACCAATGAGAACAGAAGCCTCATTCAGAGCATCAGGTTCACTGCAGGAATTGGCAGAAATCACATTCATGTGTCTATTGACAAGGAACACCTGTGGGACTTACTGCTATTAGCTGCTTTGCACTACAGCTACCAAGGATGTGTGAGTGGAAAGGGACACCTCTCAGCAGAGCCAGCCAGTTCTGCTGCAGCCCTCCTCAAAGTAATATAAAGCCTGCTAGCTGCATTAAACATGGATATTCAAATATCAGCTGCTTCCAGAAAAGCTCCTCCAGAAAACTGTCAATCCATCCAGGATAACTCACCCTACTGCACCTCCTGGTCATGCCACAAAGCCTCCCAGCACTTAAAGCAGAATGGAAATGATAGCTCAACTGCTTCAGTTTGTACTGAATACAGCAGCCCTGCATACCTAAATGTATCTACCAAGAGCATGCAAAGTTTATGTAAGTAAAGCCCTTCTGTGGGCTGTATCAATGTCTGATGCCTAATGAAGACTGAATTTGAATACGAAAATGCATTGAATACTGTATTTCTCTGGGCTGATACAGCAGCAAGGTAAGGAAAAGCTGTGCAATATCTGAAGGCAAAGTGGTTTTTTTTTTCAGAATACCCAGTTATGGGAGATGCTTCCTAAGGAGAATGGGTGAATGTGGACTTTGACCACCCTTCCCTCTCAGGAAACCTTTTCTGCTGTAAGCAGGACTTCTAGTTCAAACACTCCTTTTGCTATTCTGATGCTTGTTCTGCAAAACTTATCCCACATCTCTGTGACCCTGTGAAGGGAGAAGTCCCCAAGTCCCTATGATTTTATGCAGTTGTAGCTGTCATCGAAGCAACTGTGCAACAGCATAAAATTCAAAGATAGATAGCTTCACTTGGTGGCTTTTCACACCTTGAGTGCTTAGGAGACAATACCCTTCTCTGAGAAGAGGCACAGTACTATACAGCGATGGTACATATTAATTTCTAAAAGAGGATTTTAATCATGCAACGTCCTCTGCAGTCGCACAGAATTTAATCTCATTGCTGACAGTGGGTGATGGGGGAGCATGTTAAGTGGAAAAGTTGTATTCAAGACCTTCTTGCAGATATGTGCTACAGGCAGTCCCTCGGGAGGAAGAAAATGACCCAAACCGGTCTCTCTCGCTGCTGACCACCCTGGCCCAGGGCCCCGATGTACCCCAGCCACTCGCACAGCAGAAATGCAGGCGCATTCCCAAAGTTCTGTGCAAGGTTCAAGTACACGTATTAACACAGTTAGCATTTATCAAGGTTTACTTTACAAATATTGATTTATTAATCTAGGCAAGATCCAGGGATATATGCACATAGTATTCCCTTGTTAGTTACAGATACTGAGATATACCAAAAAAACCCACTGTCTGACTTACTCAAGGTCAAACGAGGAACACAGCCCACAGCCAGTATTAGTTTCAGGATGCTGAGCTCCCAGCGCTATGCTGTGACTATTAGGACATGCTGTCCTTTCTCACACCAGGTCTTCCCTCTTCTTGTAAGATCTGTCTTCGCCTAAGCCTATGTTTAGTGAGAATCTTGCCTTCATTTAGTAATCTGGGAAGAAAAAATAACGAAGAGCCAAAATTTGAGCACCATAAGATGTGAACTGAGACTCTCCCAGCGGCTAAGGAGACACACCACAACTGGGTTGGCATGCTGGCACATGCCTTCTGGATGGCTATCTTCAGTCTTCTTCCACTTTTACTGAGGACCGCTTGCAGGCAGCTTTACAAGTCTTGGTCAATTAAACAATTAAGTGTTAAAGACAAAAATCCAAAAGGAATTAATATAATTTGTTCCACCAGTTTTAATGGGACCTTAAAGCTTATATGAAAAGTTGTACTTGGAATTGTGAAACAATTCTTTTTTAGAAACTCCTATGAAACCAAAGTAATGTTAGTTACAATCACTGCCTAGGAGGGATGAAATTCAATGCTCCCCCCCCCCCCCCCCCCCGCTAAAATAGAAAATACTTCCCTAATATATCTGAGGTTAGGGCAACCTAAGAGATGGCCCAACAGAATACAATTCCATAAAATCACTACAGTTAAATGAAAAATGACGCATGTTTTCAAGCAGCACACATCTGATGCCTACTTTCTAAAGAAAGTCAAACTACTGAGCAGGTAAGTCACTCTGTAAACTCCTCTAACTGTTCTTTTGAGGTATTAGACCAGCTTTGGACTACTAATGGATAAAAATTAAGTATGAGACAACAGATCTACTAGCTTTAAAATCCTGAGGAATTGGAAAGAATGGCCATATGCTTTTGTATACGATAGCCATGTCTGCAGCATGGGAACACTGCAAAAAGTTAAAGTATCTGCATGATAACTACACACTATGTCTGAAGGAATAGCTTTTAGAAGACATGAAATTCAAAGAATACTGCAGAACCCTGCAGGAAAATCATGGCAATGCATTATGCACGCTTCTCTATAATTTATGTCACTGAACACATGGTATGTTCCTTCCACTCTCAGTTCGCCTGGAACATGGGAAGTGTGCTTCTTAGGCAGCCAAAGTCAAGCCCAAAGTCTCAGGGTAGACAACAGACAACATGAGAAAAGAGGACAAAACTTCATCAAACACTGAATGCTTAATGACAGAATTAAAGCCTATGTTTGGTCCTCGTCTTTCTCCAGTTGCTCCTTCATTTTGCTCCTAAAATCCTTGACTTTTTTAACAAAACTTGAGCAAAAAAGTTGACTACCTGAATGTGCCAGACATCATCTCCTTTAAGTAGTGTGTTATTCATAAATACAAAGAAAATTCTATTTATTTTTTCCCTTCCAAACCCATTGTATTTATGATGAGATTTTAATTTATTTTTAAGAAGTGTTTGAAAATTTCCTTGTAAGGATTTTTTAAAATTAAATTCTAATTTCCATTCAGATGTACTCAGGCACAAGAGAAAACAAAACAACTAATAG
The DNA here is from genome assembly GCF_000699105.1 of Pygoscelis adeliae. Taxonomy (NCBI): domain Eukaryota; kingdom Metazoa; phylum Chordata; class Aves; order Sphenisciformes; family Spheniscidae; genus Pygoscelis; species Pygoscelis adeliae. The sequence goes on along the minus strand of NW_008824411.1, from coordinate 7,191,221 downwards.
TCTAACACAGAAGAAATGTTTCATTTGCTGTTTTCTAGCCTGATTCAAACGTAAAAATTAAGAATGTGAATAAACTAGGTTAAACTACATAATTAAGTAAACATGGACATGCATTGTGTATCCGATTAGCAAAAAGAACTAAATTTACTATAAAGGCTATATTTAGCTGCAAATGAACATATTTTAATGGCTACTAACCAATGAAAATCAACCTTTGCTTAGAAAAATAACCAAGAACTAGATTTAAATTGATTATTAAATCAATTAAATCAATCCAATCTGTCAGAATCTCTCTCATTACAGTTGCTGTTAGATGCAAAGCTGCTGCCTGTACGGTATGCCCACACAGGCAAAACACAAAATGATGCAGTGCCAAAGGTATAGCGCTAGCATAGCACCTCCACAGCACATCCACCCAAAATTACGCCAGACGCTGCCGAGTCCTAATGCGTGCACAGACCTCTCCCAAACTGAGTGCATCCATTAATACGTGGAGCCCATTAATGTGTCCTATTTCCCTGTATTAACCAACCAAACATAAAAAAAGTGGGTCCCTGTAACAGCCCAACCCATTTTGAGAGTCCAGTGAAGCCAAACTGACTTTTATTTCTTAGAGAAAAAAATAAAAATTGTGCTTAAATATAAAGCAACCAGTTGCAGCACTGTGGGATTAGTTGGATGAATCCTTCGATGGATATAATCAGCTTAATGGCAACAAAGATCACTGTACAGTTAGTGCAGCTGTGACACTCAGAAGCATTTCACCGAAGGGGAAGGTTTGCACGAGGCTGGAACAGTCCTTTTTATTTCCAGCCTTTTTTCCTCTCTCTGTGCAGTCAACGTCCCCATCAGCTCCATCAGCATGAAAGAATTAAGGAGGGAAATGGGTGGGGTGGAGCAATTTACGTCTGTGGGTCAGCATACTTACACAGTGTCATATAATTCAATTAAATGGACAAATAAAGTGGTGCTAGTTGTTTTCCAAACTCAGGTTAATTTTAACTTAATTTCCACGCTGCTGTGGGCTAAAGGGCTGCCTGCTGTCTGAGGCTGCGTGATACACAGCTAAATGACCAGCTGTCTATTACAGAAAGGAATGCTGTAGCAGTCCTCCTGCTCTTCTCTTAGATACTCTTAAGAGTATGCTTACTCTGAGGATATTCTTAGCATCCTCATCTTCCCGCAAAAAAGAGACTGAAAGTAAAGACTTGATTCCCCTAATTACAGCTGTATTTGCACCGGCACATCCATTGCTTTATATTATACCGTTTCTCACTGTTAAATTGCAAAAAAACCCTAAACAGTAGAACACAATAGATGTAAGGAGATTTTAGCCTGCCTTGTAAGAAATTAAGAAACGCTATTTTCTAGGTTTCTTAAATTAAGACTTTCATCGTTAAATCCAGTGATCTACCTCTCACATACAGTATTAACACACACAAAAATAAGCAACTAAATCCTGATCTGTTTACCACTAACTGCTCTGTTTCTGGGTTTTGCTTCCTCCAGGAAAAATCCCCTGAGATGCAGGTGAATGCACTAATGACTGAAAACAGCTGAAGATAAATACAGAAGACCCACAAATCTGTTATCTGGAGGAAACTGATGGATAGATACAGCAGAAGTACAAACACCTTGGAAACACGCCATTTGCTGTAGAGCTTGCTAAGGTCTTCTGCTCTCCGAGCTAGTAAAACTCAAGCCTGTGCAGTTGCACTTTGGAACAAGAGCTTTGAAGGAGAATTAATTTCTATTTGCAGAATAAAGATCTTTTTCAGTACCGCAATGTTTTGAAGCCTTTAAAATAAATCAATGCTTGAAGATCCACAGCACTTTCCATAAATAATACAAGTGTGCCTCCTTTTCCTCAGCCAAAACTTCCTTTGTTTTCTCCAAAACGTCAGTTCAACACCCCGCTGTCATTCTCCCCACCAGAAATACTTGCATTTCAGCAGTTCTGCGTGGATATAATTTGTAAAGTGCTAGGCAAATAAGCACACTCTGAAATGGGAAACGTTATTGACAGACTACCTGGCACTAAGCTTTCAAACCCACCAGGAACGTCAGGAGGCCAGATTTGCACGTGTCAAGTCCATCACCTTAGGAGGCTTTCAAAGTTTTGCTTTTTGTGACTCTACAAAACGCATCTCTGGAGCCATTATATGAATTAGTTGGAAAGGGGTGGGGGGGGAAGGAGGAGCTGTTAAGAACAGCAATACACCCCTATGAGGACATTTAGAAGCATCTGGCTCAGAGATATTAAGAAAGGAAAGAAAAATTAATCATGCCAGCTGGGAAAAAAACCTGGCATCAGCACAGCCACCTTGTCATAAGGCAGATATTAATAATGTGAACCTCCAGGGAACACTCAGACGTCTGAAAGATCTACTTGTTGGCTATCGCAGAGCAGGCAGGTTTAACTGATGCCTCTTTGAAACCTTCTGAATCTTATGCTAAAACACCACTTAGGAATTTTTTGCAGCAAAACGAAACCCTCAGTGCTAAAGATCAGACATTTACTACATTTCTCTTTTTTTCCTAGATGGTATCAAAGAGAGTGCACAAGGGAGGGCAACGCACCTTGCTGCTTATAATCATGTGCTATCGTCCGCAGCAGAATGGAGCAATGGGTGCAAAAATATCAGATGCTGAAGCTGTGGATATCAGATAATTAGGATGTTAGGAAAAGGAAGACAAAAGGATTCATTCCTGGGGATACCTAGGCATCTCACTAACAGACTTTGACAGCGGGAGGCCCAACTCAGGCATTAGCCACTTAACATTTTGTAGACCTGTAGCTTAGCTGCCCAGTAGCTATGAGGGACACATAAAAGAAATGGAGGTGAAAACTGGTTGAGTATTTTAAAAAGCAGCAAAAAGGATCTTGCCAGAATGGAAGAAAACGGGAAAAACCACACCTGGCCAAGACACCACAGCAATGGGGGTATGTCCTGGTACCACATCTCAAATATAATTCCTCAGGGTTAGTGTAAGATGTAAAGTTGGTGGCAGCAACAATAACTAGAACTCACATTTTCAAGAGACTTTATTTAGCCAACAAAATATGTCAAAAACCTCCTTTTTTTCTACCTTGTAACTTTTCCAGAGCTGCAGCAATCTTTCCTACCTAACGCACTGAAAGCAAACACGATAAAGGAACCACTAACCTGCTTGTATTTGGGAAATGAGGAGTGTTGCTAAAAGCACACCAGACACCCCCAACATAATCTTAGATGTATTTTCTAATCTCTTAGACCATCTGTGACTAGCTGTAACTCCAGATCCACAGGACACACAGCTGACTTACTGAAGCATAGCACCAGCTACAAACTAAGTGTCTCAAAGACAAAATGACAATTTGGATGTTTATATGCTATTTGATGATGCAGGAGATGCTATCATAAGAGCTAACAAGCAGTCATGTTAAACAAGGTGGGTTGTAGTTGGCAAATCTAGACAGACAATTCCCCAGTTAGGGAATATTGCTCAGATATTCTCAATTTAGAAACAGCAAACTCCTACGTTTAAATGGAAGATGACATCCTGGAGACCAGTGCTGTGCCAGGTGTTTTCAGTAGCTGGGCACAAGGTTGAAAGCACCATCCCTCCAGAAATGCAGTGCTACTATTAGTGCCACCGTCTGCTTAAATCAGAAACAACTTTGCAGCCCGATGACTGTGTTTTTAAACCACCCTATCCCAAGAGGAAACATTTTCTGCAGTGGGTACAGCTGTGATACATTCCTATGCAAATGAAGCAATTTCTCTTTTTCTCTGTGAAAAGTCTCCCATTTCTTCCCCATCACTGAATTTATCTCCCAATGGACTTGATAAAAAGCAACATTTGCACTTTTTTTTTTTAACTGATCCCAGAAAGAGACACATTCAGCTCTAAGATACATGCCAATAAAAGTCCCATTGACTCAATAAGGGAATTCACGTGTTTATCCTTCATCAGAAGTCCTCAGTAATGACACCTTACCATCCTTTAAATCATCAGTAAGACTACTTCTGCCATGACCCTCTGTGTCACCGCTGTCTGGCATTGCTTGGGGAAGCAATGAGCCAAGAATACAATTTTTCTGCTGATCTCTGTTTTGTTCTCTTACTTCCATTCACTCAACCTTTCCATTTGCATTACCTGTTGCACTGCATCTGATGCCAAGATGCTCTCTTTGGGAAAGGGATGGTCTTTGTTCTTGCTTGATGCCTTGACTGGCATTTCTACTAGCTACAACAGACAAAATAAGGTAGAAGAGCTGAGGGCAAAATTAAACCTGCCACTATCTATGTGCCAGTTTACAGGCCTGCCTTGCTCAGTGCATAGAAAGGCACCGCAGTCACATTCACTGCTCACATACATCTGAGGAGAGAACTGGGCAGAGCAGTGAAAACTTGTGTTTTTAGTAAATGTTTTAAAAGCTTGGAAAGATTTTCTTTTCTAATCAAGTTGGGCTTTCCTTTCCCCCAGGTGAAACAAAATATAACAATTTCTCTATGATTTTGTAGTTGTTCTTAGGTAAATTCAGAGACCTGTTTCATATTATAATTTACATGTGCACAAGAGGAACGCTTGAGTTGATAGGCAAAAAAGAAAAAAAAAGATCACAGAATCATAGAATCATTTAGGTTGGAAAAGACCTTTAAGATCGAGTCCAACCATTAACCTAGCACTGCCAAGTCCACCACTAAACCATGTCCCTAAGCACCACGTCTACATGTCTTTTAAATATCTCCAGGGTTGGTGACTTAACCACTTCCCTGGGCAGCCTGTTCCAATGCTTGACAACCCTTTTGGCGAAGAAATTTTTCCTGATATCCAACCTAAACCTCCCCTCGCACAACTTGAGGCCATTTCCTCTTGTCTTATCGCTTGTTACTTGGGAGAAGAGACTGACACCCACCTCGCTACAGCCTCCTTTCAGGTAGTTGTAGAGAGCAATGAGGTCTCCCCTCAGCCTCCTTTTCTCCAGGCTAAACAACCCCAGCTCCCTCAGCCGCTCCTCATAAGACTTGTTCTCCAGACCCCTCACCAGCCTCGTTGCCCTTCTCTGGACACGTTCCAACATCTCAACATCCTTCTTGTAGTGAGGGGCCCAAAACGGAACACAGTATTCGAGGTGCGGCCGCACCAGTGCTGAGTACAGGGGCACTATCACTTCCCTGCTCCTGCTGGCCACACTAGTTCTGATACAGGCCAGGATGCCGTTGGCCTTCTTGGCCGCCTGGGCACACTGCCGGCTCATGTTCAGCCGGCTGTCGACCAGCACCCCCAGGTCCTTTTCCGCCAGGCAGCTTTCCAGCCACTCTTCCCCAAGCCTGTAGCGCTGCATGGGGTTGTTGTGGCCAAAGTGCAGGACCCGGCACTTGGCCTTGTTGAATCTCATACAGTTGGCCTCGGCCCATCGATCCAGCCTGTCCAGGTCCCTCTGCAGAGCCTTCCTACCCTCGAGCAGATCAACACTCCCGCCCAACTTGGTGTCGTCTGCAAACTTACTGAGGGTGCACTAAATCCCCTCATCCATATCATTGATAAAGATACTAAACAGAACTGGCCCCAATACTGAGCCCTGGGGAACACCACTTGTGACCGGCCGCCAACTAGATTTAACTCCATTCACTGCAACTCTCTGGGCCCGGCTGTCCAGCCAGTGTTTTACCCAGCGAAGAGTACGCCTGTCCAAGCCATGAGCAGCCAGTTTCTCCAGGAGAATGCTGTGGGAAAACGGTGTCAAAGACTTTACTAAAGTCTAGGTAGACAACATCCACAGCCTTTCCCTCATCCACTAAGTGGGTCACCTTGTCATAGAAGAAGATCAGGTTAGTCAAGCAGGACCTGCCTTTCATAAACCCATGCTGACTGGGCCTGATCACCTGGTTGTCCTGTATGTGCCGCATGACGACACTCAAGATGATCTGCTCCATAACCTTCCCTGGCACCGAGGTCAAACTGACAGGCCTGTAGTTCCCCAGATCCTCCTTCTGGCCCTTCTTGTAGATGGGTGTCACTTTTGCTAACTTCTAGTCAACTGGGACCTCCCCAGTTAGCCAGGACTGCTGATAAGACTGCTGACAGGACTGCTGTGTAGATGAGGCGCTTAGGGACATGGTTTAGTGGGCATGGTGGTGTTGGGTTGACGGTTGGACTCGACGATCTTACAGGTCTTTTCCAACCTTAACGATTCTATGATAAAGGATTGAAAGTGGCTCAGTGAGCACTTCCACCAGCTCCCTCAGTACCCTTGGGTGTATTCCATCCAGCCCTGTAGACTTCTGTGTGTCTAAGTGGTGTAGCAAGTCACTAACCATTTCCCTTTGGATCATGGGGGCTTCATTCTGCTCCCTGTCCCTGTCTTCCAGCTCAGGGGGCTGGGTACCCATAGAACAACTGGTCTTACTACTAAAGACTGAGGCAAAGAAGGCATTAAGTACCCCAGCCTTTTCCTCATCCTTTGTCACTATGTTTCCCTCCGCATCCAAATGATGATTTAAAACAGGTCTAAATGAATAGTTTATATCATCTTCGATTTTAGACTTGATACACATTTACAATCTGCCTTTACATTGTGGTTTATCCCAAGTGACTGGGCTCCTGTGGCTTAGCAAGTTGCTTCTTACCAGCTGATGAGTGCAAACTGACCACATACATGCTTAACACTTCCATCTGAGAAGTAAAATTGATGACTTGAAGTTAGCATAGCTCTAAGCTTTTCTGCTGCTGTCAAACATCCAGATTGAAACTGCCTTCATTGTTTAAATTAACCTCTTTTACTTTGCAATTAGGACTGGAGGTGAGGGTGTATATGATCACTTCCCGTCATTCAAAAAAAAAAAGCACTCGGTTATTAAGCTATGAAAAATTGTGCATTTGCAATTGCTGAGCCATAACTTTACAAATATCTTCTGAGTTTGACCACTGGAATTTACAGTGCAACGCTCAATTTCATACCACTTCAGAAGCCAAATTTCCATGTAATCTGTGAGCACTGTTTGAAAATATCCTGACAATAGCACCTGGAATAGGGCATCACAGAGAAGGTAACCAGGTAGCTTTTGCAGACCTGGCTTCTGACTCAGATTTGATCTGCACAGTCTGAACGTGATTAAAACTTGAGTTAAAAAAAAAAAAAAGAAAAAAGAAAAAAGAGAAAATTGAAATTTCCTGCACACAGGTAACCCTGCCTCTGGCCGAGTCCAAGCACATGCCAAGGTTTCTCTGCAGCATGTTCCAGCCTATTGCTTTCTGAAATACTTCTCTTGTCTTCCTTCTGTGTTGGAGAAAGTCAACCAGTCAAAACTCCTTCCTTACTGTTTTGTTCATTAATCACTATCTTGCTTTCAGGGCCATGCTGAAAGGGAGACATTTCTCATCCGATCACCAAGCCAGGGAAGGAAAATGCCTACAGACAGAGCTGGTGCTTTCCTCCTCTCTCCCAACATCTCACACACAAAGCCCATCACTAACCGTGCCCAGCCTCTCTGTCAGCAGCAGGGACGCACGGGTTTTTTTCCAGCGTGTGGCTGCAGGGCAGGTTGGCCTCAGCAGAGATGCTGCCCAGAGGTACGGCCATCTCCAGCCACTAGGCTCCTTCCCCGTGCCACCCCTCACCATGGCTCCGCTGTACAGCCATGGCTGGCCAGGGCTTGTGCATGCTATGAACCACACCTCCGAAAGAGTCCTGGATAAAAATAACCTTTAACACTACTCCCATTCCCTTCCCCTGCCTCACAAAAATACTGCTGGATGTACACTGAAGGATGGAAATATCGCAGAAAAAAAATCAATTAAAAGAAATTTGCAAACCATTATGTTAGAGCATCTCATTTAGAGCAGCCACTTTTTATCTGTAGGGCAAGTAATTGCAGTACTATCGCAGCAGTAACATCATGCATCAGAGAAGGTGACAACATTTTTAGGGGTATTTATTGTAAGCATACTAAATTCAAGACTATACCCCACGAATTAATTTTCAACGGTGACAGAAGTCAGCTGGCTAGAGCTGTTATCGCTAATAGCTAGAAAAGACCCACTTAATCACTTTGCATTTTTATTTGTAGAAGATAAAGAAACATTTCTTTCACTAATAGTTTCATGCTTGTTTCATCTCATTTTATCCAGACTGCAAGATCAGTTTAATTTCATTTGATCAGTTTTCTAAGGATCTTAGAACTACCATATTTTTTATAATCTTGTTATATCCATGAGATAAAAAACAATTATTTGCCCCACCATTTCCCAAATGGGAAACCAAGACAAAGAAATCAAGCGACTTGTTCAAGGTCACACTGGGATTCTGTAGCAAAACTGGAGAATTAGAAACCTGAACTTGATTCTGAAAATAGCCATAAAGGGAATTTCCTCACCAAATCAACAGGGATTCTACAGATCTGGACATCTACCGCTATGTTTTTTTAATAACATACATAACTGTGGATAGCCCAGCTCTGAATGAACAGATCCTGTTATTTCTCTCAGCTGAAAAAAAAAGGAAATTCTCTCTAATAAATAAAACTAGCCCACCCCCACTACCAGATGGGGGGAGCCTGAAGTTTAGCAAAAGCACTTGAAACTGTATCAATTGCTGGTTCTGAAAATTTCAAATAGCAGGTCTGCATCACAGGTGTGTCTCTATGAAGAGGAAAAAAATGGTAATATTAATGTTTTAATTTTTTTCTCCTAAACCTTAGCAGAGCCATAACGCAAGTTAAAGGGAAATAGCCATCTCAAAGTTCTGTACGTTCAGGACACGCATTGCTCACGCCATTTAACTGTTAAGTGGAGAACTGTTCAGCACTGTGGTACGTCTGGATTTTTCTGTTAGCTTTTATATGAACACGAAATAAATTACTCAAACCCCCTCTCCCCACAGATAATGGGGAAAACGACAGTTGCCAATGCAATTTTGTTTGCAACTGTAAGTGTTTAACAGCCTCAGGAACCCTGTTTTGCTCCTGTCCAGGCTGGGCTGGAACGAAGCAGGAGCGCACAAACACCACAACAGAAACCTGGGGAGCGAAGCCACCAATTTAAAAGGAGGAGATTGACATTGTGCCACGAATGGGACATGAATGAACAATGTAGTATATAGTATAATACCAAGTAGCATATAGTAACAGTAGTATACAGTATTAGCAAGTATATATATGTACTGAACAGCTGCCTTGTTCACTACATTCTGCCCATATGAAGCAAACGTCCTGCAGTGGAAAACAAGATGTGTTTTCCGGAGACAGTTTCAAAAGGGTGTGAGGGTACAGCAGCCATTTATACACACAGAAATATCAACAGTTGCTCATTATGTTAAAACCTGAAAGCTGACCAGACAAGGCGTTTGACCTAGACCTAGCCTGAACAGTGGAGCCGAAGAGATCTTCTGAACATTTTTGGCAAGTCGGACATTAACAGATGCTTTAGACTTATGCAGTGTTAATGGGAGGAGCAGGTATGTCAAACTAAGTCACTGGCTGCGTCCAAGCTGCGGTTTCCATCTCTCTTCCAAGCTGTGTTGAAGTACATTGGCAGAACAACATTCATCAGGGATGTATCGAATGCTGACCACAGCAGTATTTGTCCTCTGCAAAGAGGATAGGAGCAGAACAGTCAAATCTGCATAAACATTGCATTAATAACAGACTGGGTGAAGATTGCATTTTAATATTGAACTCCAGTTGAAGTACCTACTTATTTAAAAGTTCAGAGAAGTTTCTTCAGTTGCTAGTACTGGCAAATATTTCAGTACCCACTCCTAGGGTAAGGCTGTGTGTACAGTACAAAGCCACAGGTCTCAGGCTAGGACCTCATGCTTCTTCCCCTGACTTAGGGGATCAGTGTTGTAGTCAACACCCAAAGGCATACCATTGAGTTGTGCTTGGGTAAGAGCTTTGGAAACCAGCCATCACTAGCACATACAAACCCCCACAAACAGAACATTTTAGAGGTCAGAGCAGAGACACTGACTGCTTTTCTGAAGAACAGGCGAGACCACATCTGCTTCTGCTGGTTTCTCTAACACTACAAATCTACCTTAATGATCATTTACACTTCCCTCTTCCAACCTTCCTCTCTCCTCTTATGTAAACATACTATAAATACAGACTCGGCATAAAGCCCATCTATCTACTGCTCAGCTTCCCCCGATCCTAAAGGTCTTTCTCTGGACAAGCTGTGATTTAGCTCCAAGTTCCTGTAAGCCTGAGCAACTTCTTCCAACTTCCATCAGCACTAATGTGACACATGCCCTTGTGCTACCGATGAGAGACCCGTACCTTGGGAAACCAAATCCAGCATGACTCACATGGACTTCTTTATGGGCATCCTTCTTCTGCAGCTTCCATGAGCCCTTTATGGGTTCTTCAGGGTTTTTGAGGGAACACTGACAAAAGTCACCCTACCCTGTACATGCCATAGGACTTTGCCCTGAACAAGACCAAGACCTCTGGCCAGTGTCAGATAATCCGTCACTATAAGCTACTTGTATCCAAGCCAGATATTTATTGCTATTGATCTGCCTGGTCCCAGTGAAAGACTTTTGTTCTCCCAACCCAGGACTTTGACCTCAATTAAGTTATGAATTTCAATCCGATAGACTGCTCCACTTACCCTGCTGCTCTCCCTGACTGGATTAATTAGAATTAGCTAGGCTGGGAGTCACCCCGAGAGCCTCATGGATCATGTTATTTTAATAATAAATAAAGAGACGGCAGCAGCATACAAGGAAGGATTTTGAAAGATTGTTTATCCAAAAGCATCATTCAGAACCTGCCAATACTAATTTCTCCGAGTTTGATTACCTCATTTACTTCTTTTTATTTCTATTCATTAATTGAGTTTTATCTCCCATTACTTCAGCTCCCCAAATGCGCCCTTCCTATAAAGGAACCAGACACATACTCTGCTGTTACAAAGTTTTATTACTGCAGCTCATCAAAAGTATTTTTTTGGAATGGAATAGTTATTAAGCATTTAATAATCTAATAGTGCTGAGAAAATATATATATAATAGGGGAGGGGAAAAGGAAGGGACAGGGATAAGGCAACCCTGACTATTACCATAAAGTGTGCACTGAGGGCTCTTTATACAGATAGTTAATTGGCTGGTGGACAAAACCGAGTGCCTTCAAGAAGGTAACATCTAACACTGGAGAAAACGCATATATCCATTAGGATATTTTCTGAAATCACAATAATTCCTTTGGAACAAGCCTAAAACGCATTGAATACCAAAGAAATTTGATTGGTAAGGGGAAGTTTCTGAACTAGTGAGTCGGAGCCTGATAGCTACATTATCCTTATTACTTCTCTTCCCCTATAAAAGCAATTACATACTTGAAGATGTCGGGTTGCCCAGGACTGTACTGAAATGGATTGCCTCGGCCAGCCATGTCACAGACATACTACAGTTATTGACCCATAAATGAACACTTATTTGTCATGCTCATTTTAATGTTTAATTGGCTGGAACCGGAGAAACGGATTTAGATGGTGGAAGTTTACCAGTTCTTCCAACTCTGGTACCCAGCTTGCAGATAGCCAACTCCTAACCTGAGAACAAACACGGCAGACAACTTCAATGCACCTTCCACCTTCATGTAAGTTCAGGCCTTCATTTTATAAGAAACCCTTCTCAGGATAGGGTGATTTATTCCAGCCAAGCTGAGCCTTGTCGTAAGAAGACAGAAGACCCATTTTAACACAGGATGTCTAAGCTGGGACAGCCAATTGGTCTGTTAGATAAACTAGAAGGTTACTCCAGGATAGGATTTACTTGTTTTGTTGCAAAAGGGAGCAACTGAGCAGTCTCTGTGAGAGGCAGAGGGAGGATGGCGCCAGCCTTTGTTTCCCTGTGCAGGCAAGCACCGCCGAGACCTCTGCTACCCCTCACCGGAGGGGATTCCTGTTCACATGGATTTCCAAAAGCCTTTTGATACATCCTCTCACCAAAGGCTATTAAATGATTCTGTCATAGAGCAAGAGGAAAGGTCTTTGTACTGCTTGATAACTGATTACAAAAGTGAAGATTGAATAGGAATAAATGCCCAGTTTGCACAATTGCTGGTGATCGCTGGAGTCTGAGGGATCTGTGCAAGGGCTTGGGTTGTTCAACACACACAAATGAACAGTGGAAGCAGGCTGCGAGTGAAGCATCCAAGTTCATTAAACCAAAAGCTGACTGTAAAATGCTACAAAAGGATCTCAGAGTGACAGGGTGAAAAAACTGCAGATGAAATTCAGCGCTAATAAACACCAAGTAATGCACAGTGGAGGGAAAAAAAAATCTTTAGTCTAAATCTACAGCGATGGGCTCCAAACTAGCTATTACCTCTGCGGAAACAGATAATGAGTTATAATAGACAGCTCTATTAAAACACCAGTTCAGTATTCCATGGTAATTAAAGGCAAACAACAAGGAATCATTTGGAAAAAAAAAAAGAGGAAATAAGAAAACATCATTATATTGCTTCATTAAACCTCATACTGCACTTACAGCTTGGGCACTGAGAGAAGTGCTACTCCCTTCATCTGAAAGGAAGTAAGGAAGAACTAGAAATGATTCAAAGGGTGATGAGGAGGAGCAAAGTTACTGAGCAGCTTCCAAATGGGGTAGGATTAAATAGATTAAACTCCTCAGTCTGAAAAAGAAGTGATCAAGGGGAATCAAGGAGGCCAATAAAGTCAAAAGCAGAACAGAGAAGGTAACTGGGGGAACAATTACGGTTTCTCATTACACAAAAACGATGGGGTCTCACATGAAATGATTGTGGCAAGCACAAAGCAAATGCACAGTTAAACTACAGAACTCCCACTGGCATAAAAGGCTGGGAATCCAAAAAGGGATGAGAGAAATTTATCAAAGAAAAATCCAGGAGCGCAAAGGT
>NW_008824411.1:7174874-7178249 GCF_000699105.1 Pygoscelis adeliae | reverse complement strand
CTGCTGCTGGAGACACGATACTGAGCTAGAAGGACTCCTGCACTGACAGCTGTTCTTATGGATGCAGAAATGAGATGTACAAGTTGAGAGACAGGAACCTCCCAAATTAGCTTTGCCATTTTGAGTACTGTTTTGTCACTTACAATCCATGGAGCCAAGAAACAGCTATGATCAGCAAAAATCTTATTTAAAATCTAAACAAAATAAGCATAGAGAGTTATTCTCTCGACATCTAAAGTGTTAGAACAATCTTATTTAGGAAAACTAACACAAGTACTTTGCACCAAAGACTGCAAATTCAAGATGCCCCAATGATGCACTCAGAACTTTTTTTTCCTATTGGTTTTTGTTGTGTGTGGGTTTGTTTTGTTTTTTAAAGCAAACTGGAAGAGACAACTGCCGACAACGGATGAATACAAAATTCCATTTGGAAAGTAAAACCAGACTTTCTCATATTGAAAAGTCCTCAGGGAGAAGGCGAGTAGCAGAATTTAACTCCTTCAAAACAGGGAAAGCTTTTTCAAGTGGCTGAACACAAAAAAAGATGTTCTAGGAACCATCTCTCCTGAGTGAAGAGTAGCTGATTGCTTGGCAGTTTGTTGCTCTGGCAGGGAGAGGTGACGCCAAGGCTGTAGGAAATGAAGCAGGGCTAGAGACCATTCCTATGGTGATGAGAGACCATTCCTATGGTGATGCGTTCACCTGAAAAACCAGCTCCACTGCCAACGGTATCCTGTTTTCATTAACCAGACACCTTAATGAGGGACTAAAGTATTTCTAACAATGACTTCACAAATTACAGGTGTTTTAACACATGCTTATTTCAAAGATGACCCTGGGACCAAGAAACAAAGGGGCATGGGACCATCCCATGTCCCCACAGGGAGGCATTCAAGGTAAGGCTGTTTCCTGCATCTGCAGAGACATATAAAGACAGTAGGGAGTAAGACACTTGTTTCTCCTCTGCACAAGAACACACGACAGCACCATGGTGCCACCTCACTTACCTCAAAGCCAACTGCTGCTGGCCTCTGTCGACTGTGATCATTGGCAGAGATTGCAGCCATTATACCACAAAATAGCTGTGCTGGTTAGGCATGGAAACAGGCACAAGGCCTTCTGATGCAGAGGGTGGTCACGCTCCCTGAGCTAAAACTATGTGCCTGCCAGACTGCATTCCTCCTGCACCAGCAATGGCCATGGAAAGTGCCTCCCTCTGCACAACACAGCCCTCAATACAGGTGATGCCCACAAGCCATGCAATCTCACAGCAATCCACTAAAACGTGCTGCTATCCTCGGTCCCTGGCTTTAAACCCTGCGTTTTGATTACCCTGAATGCAGCTTTAGATTTTGAAGGTAAAGCAACAGAGATCACTGCTGTTTTTTTCAGGACAAGCTCTTGGATTTCACTTTTCAAACACTGGTTTTGCACGTAGCGGTTGAAAGGATCGTGTGGACCCTGAAATTACTGCTGGAACAACACAGAAGCCTGCAGTTGCTTTCTCGGCTGGTGAGCCTGCTTTGCAGGCAATGCTGCACACGCACTGCCTGAGCAAGGGTGCCAACTGCTTTGCTACACCAGCAATGAAGCAATGATTCATATGTCTACAGGGAGCACAAGAAACAAAGACTGTACATGTCAAGCTGGAAGATGGGAAGAAACAATGCAAAAAAGCCCAGCCTGCACAAGCAGAAAGAAACATCTCATCGTCTGTACAACCTACAGTTTGTGTAGATGAGGCTCGAGGTATCTTCAGAAGCTGAAGAGCAAACTAGGGATAAATCTCTGCATCTCCCAGCATATATTTAGAGCTGCAAATATTTTGCAAATGTTTCTGCTGAAAGGGACTTTTCTCCCAGTAGGTAAAATCAGCATCTGCTGAGTGGTGACCATTTAACATTCAACCTGCTGCCAATCTACATTCCACAGAGAGACCCGCAGGAGAGACATGGAGCTGTGCCACTTCTAATAACTGTGTGACTGGCACCATGTCAATGCTTTAATGTAGAAAGCCAGCCTCTGTCACTAAGCAGATCTCTCCTTTCTTTTGGCTAATGGCTTTCACACCCATTGGCAACAATGTCAAGACTAAAGGGGTATGAGCCTGCAGAGTCTTCCGAGATCTGCCTGGCAAAGCTGACTACAGAAATATTGAGACAGGGATTGGGGCAAGGGGTTGTTATAAGGAAAGAAGGAAACTATTGTGGTTAATAAATCTGCTTCTCATTGCTTTGCTTTTCATCTTTGTTTAGTGTCTTCATCCATTTGCCACTGTACCTTCCTACCGCAGCAACGGTCAATTCAGCAGTACCTGAGACATCCTTTGCTCGCTGTGAGCATAACTATGCCAAACCTTCTGCAGCAATCATCAGATGCAGGACAGGGTCCCTCCTGGCTTTATGAGCCAGGCTTTTAGTATATTTAGGGGAAAATTTATACTAGGGACATTAACTGCAAGGGCACAAGGCTCAGACATTTTCCTTTTTAATCTCGGCCAGGTTTAGAGAATGGTCATAACACTAGGGTACTTTGGCAGCTGGCATCCTACCTACAAGTGTGTTTGCACCGATCAGCTTGCAGCAAAGGTGGTGGGCTGCATGTACACACACACACATATTCACTGGGGAGGGGGAAAGCTGCGTAGATACAGTCTGTGGCCTTTGGTCCTTGGTCAGAACAGTCAAGATGCACACACTGATTTCCTCAACATCTCCCTGCGGATACAGAAAAATGAGGGCATGACCTATATTCGGTGCAGGAGGCAGGGAAGGGATGCATGTTTGCTGAGACCAGCTTCATTTTTAAATGTCTACGCAACGCCTCCAACACGAGGCCCATGCAGAGACTGAAGCAGTTCGTATTCTTGCTGTGAAATCCAAATGAACAAGACTGAAAAGAAAAAAACCAGGCAGTGACAGGCAGGCAAGCAGGCCTGACTTTACCTTGCTTCTTTTTCTCCTATACAGACACAATCCTTCTAGAGACAGGCAGGAAAACAGAAAAACCATACAAATAAAACAAAACCAAGAGACCACCAATCTTAGCAATCTTTGACATATCCATAATTTCTACTTCATTTTTAGCTAATGGTGGAAATTAGTCTTTGGATAGTTGATAAAAATCAACCTGTCTCTGCTGGGTTAGTACAATGATCTGTGGCCCAGCGACTACTTCTAGTACAATTGATTTTCCTTTTTGGCAACCAATAGGCCAGTCAATAATAATGTTGTTTGAGAAGGACTGAGTCATGAGGGAGATGAACCCTCCCTGCCATTTATTATGTTTGTATTGTCTCCATTTGAAAAGATTTTTTGGTGTTTTTTTTTTTTTTTTTCCCAATGAGGACGTGAGGGAAGGGATTACAAGGGGGCG
>NW_008824411.1:7170159-7174738 GCF_000699105.1 Pygoscelis adeliae | reverse complement strand
GGGGAGAGGAGAAAAAAAAAATCCAGCTAACTCAAAATCACATGCTAACAAGCACAACTTCAGATAGCTGTGCAGCAGTGTGCGAATTGGTACAAGATACAGATACAACATTGGCACCAAAGAGCAACCAACTCTCTCTGCAGACAGCACAGACACTAGATGCTTTTCACTGAAATTACTGGTGTATATGAATGAATAAAATAAAATCCACATATAATAGCAACAGATTTCCTAACCTGAAAATTTTCAGCTTTGGTTCTCAAGTTTCCTTCTCTAACCCCTGAGGGTCCATGGGTGACCATTGAGAACTTGCTGACAAGTGGTTTAAAGTCTCAGTACAGTGATCTGCACCTTTACTAGGAGAGTGAAAGGTCAGCAAATAAAAACTGAAGATCAGTTATAGCTTTTTTCATCCTTGTAATCATAATTATAGTACAATTTTAGCATACACAAATGATTACCATAACATTGATAAGCTGATTATGCACAATGATGTAGTTTAAAAATAATAAAATAATATTTAGATACAATTTTAATTCAGCTGCTCTACCACACAGATACATACACAGCCCTTAATTATCCTGTGTGTCAAGTGATACAGTTTCACTTACAACTAACGATTTTTTTTTTTTTTTTAAAGACTTGTTCACATGGCCAGATAGGCTTGAAAAGCTTTTTCAGAGTAAGCTGATCTGTGGCAACCACTCCAGGACAGTTCCCCACGCATTCCCAAGGGCACGCCCTGAACGCACAGATTATTATTTTGGAGTAAAGAGTACCCACAAATGGAACAAAGTGCAGCCACAGCAAGTCCAGGAGGAGAGCCTATGGTCTACTGTTTTGATGTTACAAGCGAGAGATGCTATTTGTCCTTCTCCCTCTCATTGGACAATTACTATACCACGATGCCCTTCATCTCTCTCAAAACAGCACTAATAATTTGTATACCTGCAATGCTCCCTGTGTAGGATGAGCAATCACGTGGGGCCTTTGCACCAGAGCACAGAATCCTCCTTTTCATGCCGCCTTACTTGCCTTACTCTTGCAGGAGGAGGTGACCAGACTTAGACCCTGCCCAAGAGCACTCTTCCACCTAATAGCACTGAAGCAGTAGTACACTGTGCCTAAACTTCCCCCTAAATACACTAAAGGAGCTCCTTTGAAAGCTGGTTGAGCAGCACCTCACATCCAGGAGCCGAGCAGAGTTCTGCTGTCTCCTCCACACTGGCACTGCACCACCAGATATAACTGAGGGCAAATAAAGTCTCCAACCAGGCCAGCTTGCTGCTCCTGGCATGGGGAGCACTGAGCATACCACAGCACAGCCACAGAGGAGCACGAAGCTGGGGTGCAATTCTGCACGGCTTGCATTCAGTGCCTCCCCTGGCCCCAGAAAACCTCCTTTCCAAGGCCAGAGAAAACATTGCAAGGAAAAACTCTCCCCATAGGGGAAAAAGGTTTTCCTTTGTTGCTCATCCTCTGCAAGGAAAACTTATTCATGTCTTCATATATTTTAAAGCTAGAAATGGATATTATAATCATGTTGCCGAGCTCCTTCATAACTGTTACATTATGAATATACTCCCCTTCCTTTCACTTCATCACTCAATTAAAAGCCTACATTTTAGGCAAACAATTCCAGTGGAAGGAGGCTGTTTTCAGACTAAGCCCCAAGCTCTGGGTATTTCCAGCAGAGCTCCAAAATACCATACTACCACCCACTTTGAAATGGCCTCTGGCTCTGAAGATTTAGGTAATTCAATTACACAAATGCCGCTTTTCAACGAAGTAGAGAAGCCTGTTGCCTTTCTGTATCCCCTTGCCCATGGCAATTGCTTACCACCTCTTTTCAAATGTGCTCTTAGAGCTAATTACGAACAATCAGAGAACTCAATGGCTGCAGCTTTTCAGTGATGTTAGTGAACCACCCTTTTGAAACTGCAGTACCACTGTTTAAAACAAAAAGCACAGGCGCTGGACCACTGCAGTCCAGGAGTGTGTGGTTATTCCCAGAATTAAAGCGGTTTCGAGCATGCTACAGCAATGAGCAGAGCCAGGCAATCTCTCCTCCTGCTCCCACGCTGTCTGTTTATCAACAAAGAGCAGGAAGCTGACTCTTGTAGAGCCTCTTGATCCACAGACTGCAAGTACTATGCCAACAGATAGTACAAAGATAACTAAAATAAGGCAGCAAAAAGCGAGTAAGGCACATCTACAGGCACAGTGAACTTGCTCCAGGTCACCTAGCAGAGCACCACCGTCACTGTCCGCTTAGGGCAGCTAAATCCTTTAGCACACTCCAAGAGAGCCAAGATGGAAGAGCATTTATTAAAAATGTAATGGAAGAGAGCATAAATCTGTCGTGCTGTTTGACTAACTTTTTAGAAGCATACTAAAACTCGGGCAATTTTTAAAAAAATTGGTCTATAACATTTCTCTCCTTCACTACCTGCTCATAACCCTCATAAACCCTAATTTATTCTTTATCTCTTATGCTGCCTGCATGTAGGTACTGCTGCAAAATTGAACAAGACAGAAAAACACCTGAAGACCTGAGCAGCAGGTGGAAATTGCAGAGGCTGCTTGCACACCAGGCTCTGGCAGAGGTGCTGCATGCAGCCTGCGAAGGGAACTTCTATCGAGAGCACATCGCTCTGAAATAACAGTGCCACTGATTCAAGTCACCAGAGGTTCCCTTACACTTAACCCACTGTTCTTTATAGCCTACACATTAACTGATAGTGCATTTGGTAATGTATAAGAGCAGGCGCTGCGGTGTTTATGGCCTGTTAGGAAGCCAGAATTTTCCCCTCTCCTTTTTTCTTCTTGTTGCTCTTAAAATTCCTTCTGCTCTTGCTTTGGATGTGAATTCTTACAGGGTAAAGGTGAAAATAAAAAAGAAGAGAAATAAACATTAGGTCACAAAGTCTTGAAGTGTTATTGCAATTTATATGTGGCTGAGAATAAAAATGTGTCTGCCTTCTCTAGGAACACACCTAAGTGTGAACAGAGACCTTTATAAAAAAATTCTCCTTTATTACCTTGGGGGGGGAATCAAAGATTGATTTTCTTTTTATGGCTATTATTAACCTTTTGTTACTGGCCAAAAATAATCTGGTTACAAAATGTGCAATACATCAAAAAGAAAAAAGAGAAGAAGAATTTAAGAGAAAACTAATGTTCAGAGAAAAAAATAAGATGACTCTCCCTTCAGCCTTTTTCTTCTAAGAGTCAGACTTTACCTTCAAAGAAATGAGACAAGCGTCAAAGAGAAGTGACTTTTCAGACTGCTGCGGCAGTACAGCACCCCAGACAGAACCATCTCCTGGGCTGCCAGGGCAAAGGGGACGGGCAGATGTCTCATCCAACTCCTCCATGATTTCAATGCAAAGCTGTTCCTATATGTATCCGACATGTCACTCACCAGTTCTGACTGAAAGGCAATGGTCTAGTCTGACAGTGGGGCACGCAAAGCCCCCCATTTGTATTGGCTCCACTGCCCCTCTTCTATGTAAGGAAAAACTGCAAAATCCATTACAATGGAAACCCCCGAGGCCTAAGCACGAAGATACGTGTCTCACCAGCTACTGCGGGGCTGTGCTTCCTAATACCCATCCCACCAGCAATTCTGCCCAGCCAAGGGCAAGAAAGACTTTTTTACAACTATTTCATGTGTGTGTAAATACCAACACAACTATTTGTAGCCTGTGAACACTACAGGTCTGCTGAGAAGCCTGCAGATTGCAACTGTGCTTACAAATTCCTGAAGCATCTATTGCAAGACTGCTTAAGATCTCACTGCTAAGAGCTAGCAAGTTTGTCAGCAGAGGTATATCTATGTCCAAACGGGGCAGGTGAGCAAAACCAGTAAGTGTCACGATAGTAAAGAGCAGTCAATCATAATTTGACAGAAATATGTTGGACAATTATTTCCAAACACGATCGCATTTACACAGGTCAGCCCTTAATTACAACAAGCTGACAAAACTAGAAGCGTTGACTCATGAGCACAGGCAGACTCAAGCTGGCTGGAATGAACCACTCGCTAAGCGGTTGCAGAACCAGTGCAGTTCACAGCCTGGTATATTAAGGTACCTTAAAACTGCTGCTAGTTAAGCTCAGACACTTGGGTTGCAAACTGCAGCGGCTAAAAAGCTGCTTTATGTTCAGTTAAGTCAAATTGTGCTAGAAACGGTGACCCCAAGGGGGTGAGGTAGATATTTGGGGATGGAAATGGCATAAGCCGTTCAACTTTCCCCTCAGTCAGCACTGAGATCCTACTGTAGCTGTCATGTGCCCACCACACCATGACCTGAAGCATCACCTACCCCTGTGGGGTGCTCTGCCAAACACAGGAATTTATTGGATGCTTTTCTGCTAGGCAAAGTGGGATTCTCTTTCCACTAGTCCACCAAGTTCTGCTGAGAGTGTAGTGTTACACAAAATACACTGGAGAATGCACTTTATGTAGGAAGCTACCAAACACCTCGTAGGCAGGAAATCCCTCTTGCCGTCAGTACCATGAGTCACATTGGAAGCCACAACCAGGTGATCAAAACACTTTACTGCAGGGAGAAGT
>NW_008824411.1:7164058-7170148 GCF_000699105.1 Pygoscelis adeliae | reverse complement strand
ACTGAAAAAGGTCCCTTATAACTATGTATTTCATGCAACCAAATTCCATTATTTTTCCCAGGTTACCTTTTTTGGGTGTTCTTCTCTGTGATAAGTGCTCTGAGAGAACTTGCTATAGAGTTTTGGAAGAATTCAGTTTCATGCGAAACATTCGGTCAGGACGCTACGTAACACATCGATAAATTCAACTTTTTATTCCTTTCTTACCTGGCTGTTAACATCAGCAGCGTGCTGTAACAGTACTGAAACCAACTCCTTGTGTCCTCTGTCACACGCCCAGTGGAGCAGAGCCCGGCCCTGCAACATCCAGGAGAAAATTAACAAAGCCAGCAAAAAAAAGAAGTGCAGAGAATCACAGTCTTGCTGTGAAGTATTGAGTACCAATAACAAAATTAACACAGACTTTTTAAAAAAACTACACTAATATGAGTATGTAACATACTATTGCTCCTGATTTGGACTTACGGAATAATGCTAGAAATGTTAAAAGTGACGCATAGTTCAATTTTTCATTAACTTAGCATCAACCCCACAAGCCAGCAAAAATGTAGAGGGGCAAAGCAGCAAAGCATGAAAAGCAGGAGCCATGACATGATTTGTTTTCCTATATAGATTTGGGATTTTGACACCTCTGACTTTTTTGGGAGCAACGACTTACACAGTAAGGATAAGATTTTCCATGCTGCCTAAGTCACTCGGACACCAAGTCCCCAAAAGCTCATTCCTCTGGCAGGTCCGAAACACTCAACTTACAGGCCCTGCCTCTGCTGCAACAGGAGATTAAAACTGGGTGTCTGGGCAGGCATCACCCACGACCGTCCCCCTCTCAGCTCTGCAACATGGTCTGCTGCTTCCATGCCTCCAGCCCCTCCCAAACCTCCACAGTTTTCTTCCCATCCCCTTTCTACAGGTCTCTGCACACCTGAAGTCTCTCTGCATGTCTCTGCCACGACAGGAGGGGATGCAATAGAAGTTCAGATCTTCCTGCCTGTCAAGGACATGGGAAGTAGCTTAGGACCCCTCTGAGGGCTGACACGTACGTCTGAAAACCCAGCTGGCCTTGGAAAGGGCTATGGAAGCAGTGAAGCGAAGCCAAGCTTTCAGGGTTGGGTTCATGGGTGCTGCCCTGATTCTGGGCTAGAACAGCCAAGCCTGTGAAAGGTAATACTTGTTCTTGCAACAGGACATCACAGCAGAGCTGTGATACAGTTTCACCACTTTAACAGCCCTGCGCTGGGGCTGGAGTGCTTATCTTCTTATAATGCAAAAATGCATTCAAAGCAGTAACAGAGCCTTCTGACAAGCAGCTCTAAGACATTTTCTATGAACTATGGAAGATTTTTTATATCAGCAACCCCAAAGAGAAAGGTAGCTCAAAGTAGTTTGAGATTGAAGGTTTTCTTCTTTGTTTACTATATACACTTAGTAAATTAGACTTACTGATAGTATCAGTCTCTCCTGATTTAGGACAGCATGTGGCACGCTTGCAGGGGATTCCTTGGAAATCACCCCGCAGATAACCAAGAAATCATCCCCCAAGCTGTGACACCGTCAGACTGACCTGCTACACAAAACAGTCACAGACCTTCACAGATGAAATCAGTTAAATTAGCCCATGCCTGGTTATAAATCTCTTGACAGAGCAGTGAGGAACAAGGTGAGCAACTAATTTATCTGCTAATGGGAACTGTGAGCCAAATTTCCTGACCACGGTGCCAAAACAGCAGGAGGGGCAGAAGACACCTGCAACCGAAGCTCACAGCTCACACTGCTTCTGCTGGATGTTCTTGGGCAGGGCAGCAGAGGTAAAACATGATTTTGAGTAAGGAAATGCGATCTCAGACACAAGGCATTAAGCTTTTTAACACACTTTTTGACCCAGCAAGTAATTAATTTTTGTAACACATAATTTTAATGTTACACTAATTAACCTTGAATTAGAATGAATTTTCTGACAATGACTTTCTATGGAAGTACTGATGACATCCATGGGCCATTTAATGATCAATGTTCTTGTACTCAACACCACTATCAAACTCTAAAAGCGAGGAAGAGTACAATTTAAAACAATTGGTAAACATGGAAGGATCTTTAATTCATGTTTAGCACTCAACTCATCTCTGGACTGGTAATTACTTAAGACTTAGGATTTCAGTTGGACAAATACCAACCTTTTTTGTGCCACAGATGTTTATTTCAAAAGAAAGAAGCACTATCTGCGATATGCACAATAGCAATAAATACTTCAACAGATTATTTCAGTTTTTTTATATATGTGTAGAGGAATAATATTGTAATTACACAAGTGTAATTATTGTACAATTACATGACAAAATAAAGGCATTTCTATCCTTTATATCAAAATTCACATTACAGATCAGTAACATATATGTTGGTTTGCATTTGTCTCTGGATAAGCAGAATCTCATTTTATTGGTGCTGAACTTGGCTGAGACCAATAAAGGAAAACCAACAGTTTGGGAGAGATAGTGCTGCCAATTCTGTCAGCTCAGGGGTACTGCAGCACTGTGCAGCTGGTCCCTCCCCATGACACTGGAAGGCTAGTTCTACTGCAAATGTTGCCTTTTGAACAAGACAAGAAACTGAAGCCTGATCATCTACAGTCATTAAAAATCTCCTTGTGCTATTTGCAGGAGTATGGATTTCAAGTCTTGGGCCAATTCCACTTTGGGTAATTACACTCTGCTTACCTATATTTTTTCTCTGTAATTCTAAATGGATACAATATTTTCCAATTAGTGCCTTAAATGGCTCTGCATCATAATTGCGCACTATTAAAAAGCTGACACGTTCCACCCAAGAAATGTCTGCATCCTTGCAGCATGCTACGCTGTAAACTCAGGGTGTAAGAGACTTTGGAGACCTTCTGTGCAAGAGTACACCGTTTGATGTGGAAGTAAGAATACCTGCAGAAGAATCTCAACCTACTTACTGTATAACAAAAAGCATCACTAAGAAACTTGTATTTAAAACAAGATAATATTCACTACTGTTTGCGTACTATCAGGCAAATTAAAATCAGGAGTTCTAGCCAATGTACTTAGACAGCTATACAGCTACAAAGTCCACTTGTTTCCCATATCTTCCTTAAAACAAACCTTAGTGATAAAACAAACTGAATGTACAATCCGACTCTTTGTATAGCATGGATATCACCTATGCATGTTGAAAAATTCTTTAGTCCACACAGCTTGCTGCTTTATATCAGCATATAACATGTATTTGTGTGTTTAAATAACATGGCAGAAATCTTAAGAGCCACAGATTGAGCTTTCCCAAAACACTTCCCATACGACTATTTCATCAAGCAGTGAGAGACTCAAAGCAACACGAATAATTTCATATAGGAAAGCACTGCAGTAGCGAGGTCTTGACTAAATGCAATCAAACATCAAGGTACTCCCTTCCATGCAATTCAAACACCCAACAGTTGTTGCAGAAGTTACTTGAGAGGATGCATTTTCCCCTGCCTTTGAAGTATTTAATAAAAAAAAGCATAAAAATAGCCCCAGTGCACTAACCCTGCCTCTTAAATCTTCTGTGCTTTGCTTGGATAACCGCTGCCAGCTTGGCCAGCTTCTGCAGCAGTTTCTCAAGCCAACAGCACATCAATTTTGCTCAGCTCCAAGTCACACGGTGTTCACAAACAAAGCACAGGACAGGGATTTGTCTCAGATATACCGAGTCTCAGCAGACAAACGGATGGGAATGATTTTCACATCAATTAGCCAGTGCAGAGAAAGAGGAGAACAAAGCCAAACTGAATGGATGTGCTACAATATTAAGCTATACTTCTAGGCATGATGTTTGCAGCTGTAATGGCTGTATAGCAATGAGGGCCACTCTAACTCGTGGCAAGTATTTTATTACCAGTAATTAAGAGGAGATATATATAGAACAGCCGCATCCCCCCATGATAGCAAAAACAGTGAATGGAAGGGCCATTGTTGCAATTATACGGGTAAACTTCAGATTTGATTTAGAAGTCAATCACTTTCAGAGCTTTGAAACATTTGGGGAAGTTTTTCTAATGGGAGTAAGCCTGTAAATCCAGAAGTATGTGATCCTTCTTCAAACCCATTTTATTTCCCTGTCCTTTCCTTGGCAAGCTGGCACCAATTTGGCACTTGCTGTCTCAAAAGCATGAGGATTAGGGACTACGCGAGCATTATTTCAGATGCCTTTCATTAAAGTTTTGGCAAGGGCTTAAATACTGCACACAGGTAACATGTTTGCTTACTGGGATTTCTCCAACAATTAAAAAATTCTCTATCTACAACCTCCACAGCCCTTGGCACAAATTACAAAAGCAACTCATCTATGCCTTTGAGCAGTTTCTGGTTTGTTAAAAGTTGAAGAAATATTGTTCTCAAAAAGGCAGCAAGCAATCCGCACTACCAGGATGTGCCTGTGGCGACTTCACAGCCATAGTCCATTTCTTATTTCATTAGTCCTGCTGACATATGTAAGAGAAACGGGTTGTTACAGTCTGTGCTACTTCTTCTAAGTGAATGCAAGCTATTCTGTTGAACTCTGGGCAATTTAGATACAGTAAATGGAAGCTTATACATGATTACTGTCATTAGATTCTTTGTTTAATTCTAAATTGAAGTTTATTATATCCAAACTGTTAGCAGGTATGCTAACATGCTGTACATGAAGATCTTTATTTCTTGTAGGAAGACGACCACTTATGCTTCAAAAGTTGCCAAGTGCATCTATCTAAACCCCAGGGACTTCTATTGCCCTTTCTGAAATCCTTTTGCTTCAAGTAAGTTGGCTTGTCCCCATTTTACATTTTTATTCTTGATTTCTTTTCTCCTTTCGGTAACTTATTTCAGGCTTGCACAAAATGGGGGGAATACAATTAGATACAGTATTAACGCATCACATAGAAATAAAATCTAAACACCTTACAACCTCAGTCAAGTCTTTATTGTACAAGGAAAGGCTGAGCCTAGCGTCTTTGCAGTTTAGCACGAGCTATTTGGTGCTTCAGTAGATTTTGTTTCATAACAAGTTAACTCTTTGTATGTATCCCTGCTGCCATTTTAAATTTATATGCATTTAAATCAAAGGATTGACAGTGTGAGTTATGTTCAGAGGGCTAGGAGAGGCATCTTTTGGATATGGCAGGATGTATTTCTACAGTAACACTAAAATAGTTAATAAAAGTGATAAGTTTATGCTTGCATACACTTCACTCTACCAAAGGCTCAGTCTAGGTTATCTCCAGTCTAAAATGGGTTCTAAAACTTCAATCAACCTGCACGATATTGGAAAATAAGCTACCCTCCAGATTGTGAAGACCACGGTTGGATATTGAACAACACTGGTAATGGTTTCAGCTCCTTAACATAACATGAAATAAATATTTCTTTGATTTTTTTTTGGTATACTAACTTTTTTTTTTTGTTTTTTTGTTTGTTTGTTTTTTACACCAGTTAGAGTCAAGCCTAAGGAAGCCAGCACTTGCCAAAAAAAAAAAAAAAAAAGGTTCTTACTTCCCTGTTTGAGCATTTGCTGGGGTAAGCCAAAATCACTGAGGCTGTGAGAATTTCATCTATGGGGGAATTTTGCACCAGTGGGAATCTTCCCATGAGCCCTTCACAGGTAGGCAGGGTTTTCAGCTCCTATCTGTGCTGAAGCAATTCCATACTCTGCAGTAGTCATGTGCTAATACCCACTAGTTCAGAAATAGCTCTTCTCTTACATCAGAGACTCATGGATAATACCCAAAGAGGATGTCACCTGGCAGTTTTCAGATCTGGCTCTAAACATTTATGTTGTTAGAGCACAAAAATATTTCAGCCATCTTTCACCAAATTTTTTTTTTTTTTTTTAATTTCTTTGGCTGAAAACAAGCACATTTATTGCTTGAACAAAGGAAGGTACGAGCTTCTGATCCCTGCTAACTACGAAAGAGCATCTTGCCAGTGGACATGAAGCAATGCTAACAGGATGTTATTATACACTTATTGCAAGCGTGTAATCCCAAAAATGAGCTTTTATTAATGAAAGGACTCCAGCCGTGTTCTGTGGGACTGCCCTGGACATTCACTTCTGTAA
>NW_008824411.1:7147786-7164028 GCF_000699105.1 Pygoscelis adeliae | reverse complement strand
AATGGCGCTGTTGCAGCAACTATGTGGCACATGACAGTTTCAGTTCATTGAATTTATGATGTGAAATTCCAACCCTGATCGTGAACACCCTCCCTCCTCTCCTCTGAAAATTAATTCACATGAATTCCTGATTAATAATAAAAGGCCCTGCCATCAGCATTCAGAGCCCCAGCCGGGGCTGTCATGGCTCAGAGGGCAGAAATCTGCTTAGAGCTACCGAAGAACCCAACTGAATTTGTGGCGTCTCAGTCTATGAATGTGTAAGCACTTCATCTGTTCACCAAAACACAATGTGCTGGAAAGCAGCGGGCAAAAGTAGCTGTACATACAGTGGACCACGAGCAGGGCTAGGTGGCAGTATGCAAGCATCAAAACCAAGGTGATAAAGCTACGCTTCCTGACGGATGAACAGGAAACTGTCCATACCAGGTGTTTACTTTTACCAAGAAAAGGATCAAGCTGATTCACAATTTTAGACACTTATCCTTTTCTTGAGGTTTCTGGCAATGCCTGTATTATCTCCCTAGGGGGAAATGGTGTTTTGAGTCTGATGAGCAGAGAAAGACTGCACGATGTCACTGTTTTTGTGAAGCTGGAAAGCCAGGGTCACTCATTTACCCTCCACCTGGGAACAATGAAAAGCTGATGGCATGGCAGAAATCCTACTTCATGCGTGAACAGAGTTCATCGGTCAAAAAAGCCTTTCCCTCACTTCCTACTTCTATTTGACCACATTTAGTGTACAAGGTGGAGAAAGGGGAGTATTCAGAAGATCTTATTCTGAAAGTGGCTGCTGGTGTTGCTGAAAATAACATAGAAAGTCCGTTTCTGATATGCTACAGCATCACAGTTAGTACATCCACACTACTAGAAATCCAGTGGAAAGCTATTTTCAAATAGATTATCCCTGTCTCAGTGACTAAGTGTTTGTCCAGCTGTTGTAGTACCTTGTTATAACAATCCTAACCAGGGAATTTTGAAAAGGAGTGGCACTGAACTAATACACCCAATAGTTAAGAGATTGATGCTCTTTATCTTTTCCTCCATACCTCCTCATCTGTGACATTCACATCCACTTTCTTTGATCGAATGGCTTTGGTTACATAGTCAATGTTGTTTTCTCTGCAGTAATCAAAAATGTTCTTGTCCTCTTCCCTATTCAGGAAACAAAAGCAAAAGAAGCACCGTGTTACTGCACAACACAAAGGCCACATGCACATCACATGCTCTAGCTTTGCTACAGACATTTCAGTAGTATCACTGGACTGAAACAGATGCTTAGTACTGTACATGCAGAATAATACTTTTTTCCCCAAGGTAAGAGACAGAAGATCCTGCTTCCTAGAAAACAAAGGTTGTTTTTAACAATATTATGCCAGGGCAAAAGTCAGCTTACTCCTGTGAACTGGCACAGGAAGTCTATACAGTTAGCCAGCAAAAACCACGTTCAAGTCCTGGTATAAACCACTGCAATCCCACAGAAGATAAAAGGCTAAAGCTGCTCTTCTCCCTGCTATACAAACTTGTAACAGCCACTCTGTGTCAGACCAAAGGCCCTTCCCACTGCCATCCATCTCAGACAGTGGCCACTAAAGGTGGCTTGGAGAAAAAAGCAGAAGAAACAGGACACACGCAAAGCAATCTGTCCCCGGTTAGATCTTTCCAGCTTCAGAAACTCAGTGGCTTAATGATTTCTGTAGCTAGCAGCTGCATCCATATGAGCATATTTATCAGTCTTTTCCAGGACCTTTTTCCACTCTATTCTGCTTTAACCCATTCATACTCTTGGCCTCCCTAAAGGAAAAGCTCTACAACTTAGTATTCTGTGTGTGAAGGGGTCAACAGTGGGCAAGTACTTTATTTGGTGGCTTTAAAACAGGTGCCTGACATTACTGGGCACTCTAGTAAGTAATTGTTCAGGGATTTGTGAAATCTTCAGTGTTTGTCTTGGAACCTGGTCACAGGGTTTGTTTGGTTTTATTTCTTTATTTACCAGCCTGCAAATTACCCCATTGCACTCCTTTTTGTATTGATGGTGTTAAGAAAAAGCTTGACGATGATCTCTGCTCAGAGCAGCAGGCTGGCGTATGCAGAAGGACCAGCATGTATCTGTGCCAGGACCCCAATGTGTGCTCGCTTAGGCCTGCTTGCAGGCAGAAAGATCAACAAGTTGTGGTGTCACAGGTGCTTGAGTTATAGCTATAGCTTCTTCTAGAGCTAAAAGCAGTACCCTGGCTTCAGACAGCTCAAAACTTCTGTTCTTACCAGCCAAACAAAACCTCTAATGAAGCTAAGACATTTCACAGGTTCTTAAAACATTACGAAAGAGCTTTGTATGAGTGACTGGAGCTACAGTGCTTCGTGGCAGTTAAAAAAGCAAATGTTAGGAATCTTTAGCAAAGGGACAGAGCAGAACAAAGACATTTTTATCTTGCTGTATAAATCTGCACTCACGTATCTAATGACGAATTACTGACTCCAGTATTGCTGAGAAAGTACAACTCTCCTACTGTCCATGCTGGTATGCCAGTGAAAAGTTACTCCAACACAGATGATTTTTCTATGGAAAGGGGGCTATGCCGTACTAGCATGAGGCAACTTTACAATAATACCTTTAGGTATAGATATACTGATACAACTGCGTTTCTAGTGAGGAGTAAAGAAAAGAGGTCATTGGTTTTCTAGAAGTAAGCCAAAAGCCCACATACTACCCTCTCTTTTTAGTTTCCAGATGAAAACTATGGCTCAAATGAACCCACCAGCATTGCTATGGGACTTGGCAGCTTCACAAGAGTTAAACACAAAGTAGTTGCCTCTCATGACATCCCCAGTTTTCAATCACCTCAACTTAAGATAATCTGGATGTTCAGCAGAACTCAGACCTGACAGCCTCAAAGGAAATTCCTCATGAAAGTGGGAGGATGCTGGAGCAGGTCAGACCCACTAGGGAGGTCATTCTGCTGTGGGCCTTTTGGGTAGGAGAACAGCCTCCGCAATGCCACGGGGCAGTTTGAGAAGAACTGATCCCCTGGTGCTAAAAGGCAACAGTACTCCTCCCATTCATCTGCACTGCTCTTGAACCTTGCAGGCTGAAGAACGTCAGAGCAAGGAAAAGTAAAATCTAAATGTTATTTGCATTTGAGCAATGGGTTACAAGGAAAAGTGATGCTCTTTGACCTGTAGTCCCAACAAAAATGAAAATACCAATGTCACCAAGACCATGCCCTCTGTTCCCATCAGGACAGGAAGAGCTCCATGACACAACTTTGACTTCCAGTCTTATTATTACACACCTGGCTTACTAAGTTACACTCTGTTCTTCAGACCTCAAGCATTTTCCTTCCTCAGTGCCAGTAAAAGGTGGGGAAAAAAGTGCTGATATTCAGCTCCTGCAGTAAAGTGCTGCTTTCTCCAAAGAAGTCACTTCCTCTGACCTCTCTCTCATGTTGCTCCTTTAGTAACACCGTACTGCACAACACCCCTACTCTTTGTACACAAGCAGTCCTTCCTCACAGCTGACCTGCACCTTTCTAGCAAAGAGCTGGGTGCTGCACAAGATTTCACGCTCCATGTATAGGCCTAGGGACATTACAGAAGTCTTCCAGTTTCTTAACTCTCATTTGCTGGAGGTCTTGTCTGTACACTACACAAGCTCCTGGGAAACAGATCACTGCATGCTTTAGAGGCAATTACTTTGAATTCTGGGGAAAAAAGAATCTCATGGTGGGATTAGAGAAGGCAAAAGCTTATATTGCTCGAGATGGAGCTTGACAGATTCATGATGGAGGTTATGAAACATGCCTGCCCCTACTAACAAAGGGCTGATTTGATATGCTGGGAAGTCCCTCCAGTCCTGCCTTGTTAGTCCAGCCTCTCAAACACACCCTTGGCTGCTGAAAGCAGCCTTTTGGGTGAAGCTGCTATTCAGACAACACTGTACAGTAACTTGGTTCCAGCAGCTTTTTCCCCATTGCACAGCCACACACACTTCATTTATTACAGATCATTTATTACAGATCACTTTCTTCGTAACACCAAAGCAGAGCCCAGTCTCTCCTCGCTAGGGAAGTCCACAACCATCCTCAGTTACTCCTGGATGATTTTCCATGTCACAGCCATGAACTCAGGCTGTGCCCTCCGTCCCTGGCAGTGATGCCACCCAGTCAGCCCGGGTGCCAGCATTTCTGCATGCTGCAGAGTCTGGGCAGCTCAGTCGTGGCTGCACCTCACACGGCAGCACCAGAGGTACCAGCAGAGCAGAAGGTACATGGCAACGATAAAGCAACCATGCTCCATGGGGAGCATGCTGCAGGGTCTGCACCAGCGGAGAAAAGGCACATTAATACTGACGTAGCAAAACCAGGCAATCTTCCTACCACAGCCTCCAGACAAGACTTCTACAGTCTTTTCCCGAGGATATTATTGTCTGTAAGGGGGAAATGACCTGACACAGCTATTTGGACACAATTTGGCTTTTCTGGAATAACCACCTCTGCAAATGCTCTATATAACCCCCTTCCAAAAAAACCCACTTTTCTTTTAGAAGTCTCCACAATGGAATTAATCCAGAATAGCAATTTCCCCACCTGAAGATAAGGTTTTGGGAAATTTTGTCTTTCTACTCTGCATTTATTTCTCAAGCTTTAAACCATTCCTCTGCCCTTGATGCCCCCTTTAAAAAAAAATTAGCATATATTATCTCCAACTTTTCTACAAATATTAAAGAGAAATGAGCCCTTTCCTGAACAGATTTGAGGGAAGTCTGTATAGTTGTAACGAAGACATTTTACCTGCAAACCAAATAGTCAGTGAAGCTGTCTGCACTCCAGACATTTAAAACCATTTGCTCTAGTCGCATGCCAAAACTAGAATGGGAAACTGAGAAAAGCGCTCAGAGGAGTTAAAACCAGAATTTTGGAGGGACCAATACTACAGAAAAAGCTCCACTTGAATGGTGTGAATGGAATAAAGACAGGTGATGCTGACTTTGCATTCAAAACCACACAGGACAAATAAACATAGCTTGAAAACCTTGCAACTCAGGTTTCCCCCCACCCCGTTTTATTTCACATGTGTGTATGTGCACATACTGAATAATCCCTCCACTGTAGCAGCTACAAGAAAACAAAAAGGATGCAGCATTTTTATCAGACCAGTTCCTAGCAGGAATTTGCACTCCACATAAAACTGGTAAGAGTCAGCAGCAAGGCCTAGAAACTGGTAGAAACAGTCTGAAACCAGACAGAAGCACATCAGAAATACAGAAGTTAAGCGACACTGCAAAGACATTGCTCAGATAATATTGGGGGGCAACCCATAGCATTTCTATCAGTATTTTCAGAAAACCTCAATTTAAGTAAAAATACAGCATTCGAGACATCTTCAGATGGGAAAGACCATGAAAACTCAACCTAATGGAGACGTGCACAATTATTTAAAACCTGTAGCTAAAAGGAAGACTCAGATGCAGTTTTGTTGCCATGTCAAATTGTGTGATATACAAGCACCGGCTCTTTTTGTTGAGCTAAAAAGGAGTCTTCAAGTCAGCAACCACTTGACTGTCAGTAAAAGCAGTGAATGTGTTTACATCTATTTCCTTTGGATGGCCAGAAGGGTTTCTCTTCTCCCTTGCCGACACATGTTCAACCCCCAAAGCTATTTTCTTCTGCTCTTCCCCATCCCCAGTAAGAGATGCTAACTCTGATTCAACGTCGAGCTGAAGCATATCTGTTGCCTGCAGGTAACACATGGGCAGCTTTCTCCATCCTTGAATAAAAGGACGTGGAAGGACTTAAACCAAGTCATCTCTTCCCAGGCTTGGAAGGCTTCACAAGTCTTCTTCATAAGCTGACCAAAACACATGTGTTGAGCCAACAGTTTTTAAAAAGCTCATGGAAAAGATCTGCTGCTGGTTCATCAGGATTCACTTCCTTCTTACCTCAAGTGCTGTAAACCTCCTTGCTTTCTAAACAGCCACCAAGACTGCCATGAAAAAGGGCACAGAAGAGACTTGAAATTCAGATATTCTGCTCCCTCACAGAAAGCACCCTCCAGGCTTGCCCCGTCCCCTTCCTCCCCCCCTCACAGGTTACCTCCAGCACAAAGCTCTGGGCAGAGGGCTGCGATCGGGTGTTACTTTGGGCGTCCTATCCCCTCTTCCCGGGGCTGGTCCAAGTCATGTCCCAGTGGACTCGCTGTGGAGCGGCCCTGGGTGCCGCTAACAGGTGGCTTTGCCCTTCTGCTTGGCACGGCACTGCCGAGTGAGCAGGAGCGCAGCGGAGCGGAGCAGGCGGCGCGCGGGGAGCTGAGAGACACTCGCAACACTTACTGTTTATGTCAAGGCCCTCGGCCCCCAAGGGACCCATTTTCACATAATCTATAATTATCTCTTCGCTTTAATCGCCTCGTCACTTCTGAGGCTCTCCTGGGCACAGGAAGAGGAAAAGCTCATTAACTGAACCTTTTCTCCTCTCTCCAGCCACCCATAGCTTTTAATTGCTTGGTGTTGTTATTATCTATCAGTGCAACTGGGATCATTTTCATAAGAAAGGGTGGTGGGAGGGAGGGAGGTAGGAGTGGGTCCCTGAGGTATGCACCACAGACAAACCTTTGCTTTCTCAATTATTTATGCCAGCTGAGGTTTTACAAGCTGAATAAATCCATAACTCAAGTTTATTTTGAACCGGCAGGCTGTCCCGGGGGAAGTGTTGCCCACTTGCCGGCACACTCGCGTGCCGTCCTCCGAGAGCAGACGGGACATAGCGAGACATGTGTCATCCAATTCCCCACCCATCGCCACACTGCTGCACGCACTCTGGTAGATTAGCAGCAGCACCGGAGAGGAGGTGGCCGTGAAAACCCCAAATAGGAGCCGCCAACGAAGGATGCGCTCTCCCAAAGGGAAGGCAGGCCTGAGCCAAGCCGCCCCTTTGCACAACAAAGCAAAGCCCCAAGGGTCACCGCTCTGGGGACAATAAAAAGGGGGCAAAGCAATAAACTTGGCAATCATTTTGAAGTCAGAGACTTGCCCACTAAACATCAGCAGAAGAGCATCCATTTCTAAATAACACTGACCTGAAAAAAACCCAAACCCCAGCTGCCTGGACCCGCAGGTGTTTTGTTTGAGATGTGCCACGGCTGAGCACGCCGCGGGCTGCTTGGGCTCCGCACAACCAGGAAAGCTCTTCCACAGGGATTGCACAGCCCAGCATTTATGCAAGCAACAGACATCTGCGGCGCAGCCACCCAAACGCATGCACAATACCAGCATGAGCCCGTAATTCCCAACATGGCAAGGATGCCGGCTCCCACATCTCCGCAGCTTTGCTCTCATTTCCAGTGCCAGTGTTCCCGAAAGTGGGGCTGGAGGGAAAGAACAAAACCCCAACCATGCTCCAGCGCGCTGGGCTCATCTCAAAAGCTGTCGCTGCTCCGAAGCGGCATCCTTGCAATGGATGCTGGAAGCAGCTCTTTAAAATTCAGCAGCCTTTGTGCCTGACCACACGCAGCGACCTCTGGTATTTTCTGCCAAAACAGTTCATTTGTCTCGCACAACAACTAATCAATTCCCGAGGCCATCCATCACGGGGGCTCGCGCGAGCCGGCCCGGCAGTGGGGCCAGATGGCAGCTGCGTTAGTGGGATTAATACAATTCTGATAGATTACACGGCATCAGGCAGGCTCCCAAATATGAGGGGTGCCCGCTCCGCACCCTGATCCTAAATGGAGTCCCACTCGCGACTAACGCTTGGGAGCAGCCCCACGGGAAAGGGTGGAAGTTTCTACCAGAAAAGGACTTCTTCACCATCCCTCGGTATGGCAGAAGCATAAAGCATAGCTCAGGGAGGCCTCTGTGCCGACCGGCGGATGTCATTCCCATCCTGGCATGCTGAGGCTGTGTGGAAGCAGCCCACGCAGAGTGCAGGAGGGCTCCTCCAGTGGAAGTGGAAAAGGACACGGTCATTTGACAACATTGTTCTGCATTCTCCATCTGCCAAGTCAATGCTTTCGTTTGCTGGAAACACTTATAAACTGCCTCCCCCTCGTCCCCACTTTAAAAAAATATTGAAAAATAACTTTAAAGTTGAATTTCCAATGCTACAGTATTTTTGGCATCTCCCTCAGTTTGTGTCTTAGATTAGATTTATATTGGTGACACATCAGTCAACCTCATCTCACTGCTCATTTCCCAGGTTTGCAAAACTGTAATTACAGCTATTTGATCATGAAAGAGCTCAACTACTACTGCTTTTGTTCTGGTAATAAGACCAGAAAAGAGACATAAAGCCTTATGTAGCAGTAAAAAAACCCACCACTGTACCCAGCCTGAAATCACAGATAATTTCTAAATCCTTCGTTCCAGGGGAACCTCCAAGTCCCATCATCAGTCACCAGCACGCGCTATTTTTATGTAATGCCCGAAGTGAGATAAGTGATTTGCAGAGAAACACAGAGGCAGAGCACTATGCTAATACATTCTGCAACTGCTCCCCATTAGTCACTGGGGGTACTTGAGCTCTTTATTGCCAGGGTTTATTAACAACTCCTAATTGATGACCAGTGCCCAGCACCCCAAAGTAAATAACTGCTATGCCTCATTAGCTCAAGAGACCTTCTCCTGATTTGAGGATTGATCTATGAACACACAAATTGCACTGATTTAACTGAATCTCTTTCTAAATTGATTTAATTAGATCAGTATAACCTGTTTCTATGGATGCTTTTGAATTTATTTGAAATCAGTGCAACATACTTCTGTGAGCCAGAGGGACCATTTTTGTCTTGTTTTCAAAGCAGAAACATTTGAGATAATTAGTGATAAGGCAAAATCAGCCCTGGCACCATCCCAGTTCCTCCACCTTCTGATCCACCTGACTTTAAGGTAGGGTATGGTAACTCCACTTTGTCCAACATTTTCAGATTTGCACGCTAAAACCCAAGCATTTCGTTCCACAAAAGGAATGTAAGCATTATTTATGCATAATTTTAGACACTCACCTTGAAAGCAATGGCATTGCTGCTTTGCTTGGTAATTTACTGCTGATGGTAAACTAGTGGTTTACATGGAAAAACAAGATCTCTCATCTTCCTATTACATAGCAGCAGCTTGGAGGAGGTTAATAATTTGTTAAACTGTTCAAAAGCTTCTGGTAAGAATAAAATAAGTAAACCTGCTTAGGTGAACCTTCAAAACTCAGCACTTGCATTCTTGTCTACCTCCTCGTACAAGGTGAGGTTGTGAAGATGTCGGGCTCCAGATTAATTAGACAGCCTTTTCCTGCCTTTGCATCAGCTGCATCCTAAAAGGCATACGGTAGGCTGTGTTTGGCAGAGTAATGCCGGCTGAGAAATTGCTTTCAGCAGTCTGTCAGAACCCAGGGCTGATGAGGACTCGAGTTTTAGTTTTTAGTACACAAAATAAGATTTTTCTTGCTTATTCTGGGCATCCTTAATATGATCCTGTAACTAGAAAAATATTTATCCTATCAACAGCCCCGGGAAACAGAGACTAAAGTGGTTTGATTAATATTCCAAATTTTGTAAGCTTGTTGTAAAGCTTCAGTAAGGCCCACCATAGACAACTGAGTCAATAAAATAGTCTGCAAAGTTTCTTATCTCAGATCTTAGGTTTCGAGGTAGCACACACATACACGCTGAACTTTCAGCATGGGACTTACCCGTAACTATCAATGTGCTTATGCTGGCTCAAGCTATTAAGTTTCCTTTCCCCTTAAACATTTTCACTTTCTTCCTCTACAGAAAATGCCTTATTTTCCTAAGCCTACATTCTATTTACAAATGCACTGCAGTATTACTGCATGCTAACCTTATGTTCTTGTAAGTAACCACTCAGCCTCAGAAAAGTCACTCTTCTCAGGTGAGTGGTATTACTATCAAACCAATTCACTCCCTGCGCTCAATAAACTCGGATGCCAAATTGAACATCTAGAGCCATCCTTCTTTGGCTAATCTGCTTGCACAGATTTTGTACCAGTGCAATTTTGCTGTTTAGGGCTATGCTTTTACTATTATAATTATCACCATTAGAGATATGGCTATACTTACACACATTTATTCCCTGTTCTAGTAAAAGAATGAACAGTAGACAAAAGCCATAATACATGGGCAACTGCAGGGAGAAAGTTGATACTGTACAACCTGCATGTGGGTGAGATTGTCATGACACTTGCTCACTTCCTATCTTGCAACTGAAGACACTGATGCCTGCGAGCCAAGCTGTGCTAATGGACCACGTGAGTTTCCATTCTGCCAGCAGTCAGGAGACCTCATTTAACTCACTTCCAGCAGAATTCCAGCTGTGTCAGAGACTACCTCTGCCTACAGCCTCATTTTTTAAGGACTACAGATATGCTATACTAAACATACAGCACATATGTTCCTCATGGTATGTTTGGAAAAAATGTATTCGGAGCTGTACTCATCTACAAGTCCTGCACAAGTCATGTTCTCATGGAAATAAAAACAAAAATATGACAAGAAGATTTAGACTAGTCAAGCCAACCAGAGCAAACTCTGTTTTCCTGTATATTGGGCTGTATTTCCTATCCAAGAAGGGGCACAGGCAGTACTTGGGATAGCCAAGACTCTGAAAGCACTGTAGGACTAAGCATAGCTCATACTTAGCACCCAACACTGGGCAGCACTGATATGTTCCACTCCTAAAAGAGCTTGAACAGGATTTAAACCACAAGGTCAAACTATGAGATCAACGATGTTGGCTGACACCTACATAGACAGAGCAGGGAAGAAAAAGGAGCTTGTTGCTAGCAGAAGTGCTATTCCTCAAACAGTGTGTTAAACCAAGGTCATACCTGACCACCTCTGGTCAAGGTTCAGGGGCAAGTTAAGATGTGTTGGCTCCCCATGTGAGGCAGAGAAAGCTACTCCTGGCCAACTGTTCCATCTTGCTAAAAAGCTGATGGCAACACCAAGGGAAGTGCCCACACTACTGCCGAGCACAAAACTGCCACCTTATTTGCTTACACAGAACAGCCATATCAATTTCTACCTGAGCTCCTTGCAAAGGGTTTGGAGCCACCTGCTCAAGATTTATTTTTCATTAGTTTGTGACAAGTAATCAAAGAAATGCTGCGTTAAGAGTTTTAACACTTCGGGAAAGTTCTCAGCGAGCTTGGGAGGCTGTGCGTAGAGAAATCAGTGTTTATGTTTTAATTTCCTGGGACTAAAATGATGCAAGACATTCAACAAAACAAATGGGATCACATACACATAAATGGGTGACTACAACATGAGAGCAAACACTGCTCAGAAATTTAGTCTTCTCTGACTGTTCATTTTAACTAAAAATATGATGCTGTATTCTGAAAGATCCTCCAGGCAATCATTTAGGTATTGGAGTTAATATTATACCCGTGATTAGTGGTCTGGAACAGTGAAAAAACAACCAAAAACCCAGCTGTCCTTTTTCGGTAGCTAATGTCACTTACTACTTGCACCTTGACAGTTTTTAAATAGCAGCCATTCTAGTTCAGTAATGCATTTCTGCTATGCTGGCTGCAGTAGCTAGAAAAAATTAATTTGATGTAAGGTATAAACTCTCCCTGAAGGCAAATATTGTCCAACATTAAAACCTTCATTGAACAATCCTTAATGAATGTATTGGTAAAGAAATAACTATTTGAAAAAGGTAGTGTGTGAATAGCTTTCTATTAAAAATATCCAATATTACCTTTTTTTAGCCATATAACTGAAAAATGGGAAGCCCTGCCCTTCTCCCACATCTTGCGCTAGGGAAAGGTTACTACCTGGCAATGATACAGGCAGTTATTGATTTAAATGATTATGGACCTGAAAAGTTCTTTCCTGTCATTTATTATCCTGTTGTAGTTGCCACCACACTTGTGCAATATTAAAAAAAAAAAGCTTAACAAAATGACATTAAAAAAATACTGTTTTTAACTGAAGTCCAGCACAGATAATCACCTGATTGTTTCTTCTTGATATAATGAGCTGACAACTGGGCCTCCAAATGCAGTTTTGCTTTCTTTTCCCCTCTTCTCTGTTGTCTGAAAGAAAAAGAAAGATTGGTCCAGCATCCTGGCTCCCATCCAGTACCAGCCTGTGCCACCCCTCCACCGTCTCCCACCCCTTCCCCAGAGATAGGAACAGCCCTCTGGAAGCCTCATCTTCATGGCGGACAGTAACCCACGACCCTACTCGATCCAGAACAGCTGGGTGGATCTCTCGGCAAACCGGATCAATGCTCCTCTGAAGGTGGCCCAGAAGGGTCACCCGAAAGGCAGGCTTGGCAGCCTCGCCGTCCTGCTCACGAGCCAAAGCGTTGCCTCTGCAGCGCTCCCAACCATGGCCCCTTAGGACCCAAAAGCCAAGCCTCTGTGAGGTAGCATAATGTTATGTTACTAGATTGCAAGGCTTGCCTTTATAAATCTATTTAATATAGATTTAAAATTAAATTTTATAATGGGCAGCATTTCCAAATGATTTACTCCCAGGAACTCTAGGATTCTGAATGATTCCCACCATAATAGAAATGAACAATTAGAATAATGATTGATCGATATGGAGCCTCAGGCCTACCTTTTCAAAAAAACATCCTGCAGCGTGGGATCTTCAATTGGCTGACTTTACATTGATGCCAGACTTTCAGAAAGGGCTAAGTGCCTGCTGTCTGAAAGCCTGACCCTATTAGGGGGTGCAGGGCACCAGAAACCCTAACTCTTCTAGGGCGTCTAGTATCTTGGTCTTCAGGTAAGCAGTCAAAACTGGTTTGCAATTCGCAGCAGTAACTCCTTATAAAACCAGCCCATTAATTGCAACATGCTGTTGCCTATGGACAGTCCTGTGGCTTTCCGTGATGAGAGATTATCACACCCAGGGTGAATAAAATCAGAAGCAAAGGGAAAGCCGTCCCAACCTCTAGCAGTCTCTCAGAAGCTGCAACACACTGCTGATTACACCAAAAAGCATCGCTGCCTCATCAGAATTCTACCTAGAAAGATGTTGATTTTTTTGTTTTTAATAAAACATGCTTACATTTGTCTTTCTTCCTGCTCCCTAGGTTTCTTCTGTTTTAAATCAATGTACTGTTTCCCCATAATACACTTATTTTTACATTCTGCCCAGTTCCACCTTTCAGCTCTCCTGTACCAGCCCAAAGCTGTAATATTTGGGTTTGCAGATATCACAGACGTACTTCTTTATAAGAAAAAAATGGAAACGAAATTGGCTTTGAAAACTATTCTATGGCAAGTAGGCTTTCTCTAATTTAGAGTAAAAGGTGACATGAAGTTCTCCTTTCCTGAAGGCAAAGGGCTTCAGGGTCTTTACAGTGCAATGCCCCTCTTAAAAAATTATTTAGCAGAGAACCTTACTGTCCATCAATTATTTCCACACCACTTATAAAGAAAATTAATTTCAGATCATCTGCTAGTACATGCAAGAGTTATTTCTATAAAATGAAGCTCTACTCACTGCTAGTCTATCATCTTTGATATTGAGGGACACTGGTCATTCAACCAGTATCAGAAACTACAAAAAAATTTTAATCCATATTCTTTCATCTCTTTCCACTATAGTTTTTGGTTGTTGCTTTTTTTCAAAGTCAGAAACAACACTTGAGAAAATACATTTCTTCCTTCTAGAGGCAGAAATTGTAAAAAAGGTTTCTTGGATTAAGTTCACCTTCTTTGCACAACCAATGCATTTCTATCAAAGATTAATCATGTTGATCGAGTACACATAAGATCATCAGGAAACTTAGCGATAAAGGCTTTCCCAAAAATGCTCAGGCAAAAACTTCTCCAGCTTTTAATCCATACACAGGTTACTTTGTCCAAGTAGCTTTTATCTCATCTCTTTCACACCGAAAAAGGTAACTCAATATTCAATTTATGAATGTTGAACTAAGCTTATTCCATCACAATCCCCAATATGTAGAACAAGTTTATGAAAAGCGTACAGGAAAAGTCTCGTCTATCCTTTCAGGATTTAATGTG
Source organism: Pygoscelis adeliae (assembly GCF_000699105.1). Classification (NCBI taxonomy): domain Eukaryota; kingdom Metazoa; phylum Chordata; class Aves; order Sphenisciformes; family Spheniscidae; genus Pygoscelis; species Pygoscelis adeliae. The sequence goes on along the minus strand of NW_008824411.1, from coordinate 7,150,031 downwards.
TGCCCCTACTCTGCAAAGCCATGAAAGACAGCATCATGGCTCCACCATTCATCACCACTGGACTTCCCAAGGGGAGTATGTCCAGGCTACAAGGAATGCTTCTTCCCAAAAACATTAACTCTGCCTCGACGCAGATACAAACTGGTTTCTTTCCAGCCACCCTTGACAACTTGCCTATACCGTGAGCTCATCTGCCCACTTCCAATATCTATACTACCCAGCCTGACAGGGACTTGCACGCAATATCTGAGCATGACATACCAAACTGGGTAATGAAAGAGGTGGGACAGAAGCAGTTTCTCCTTCCAAACCACGTTACGGCTATCATACTACCAGGAACGAGTATTTTTATTTGCCACTCATACTGGCTGAAGGGATCAGTAATGTGCAGATGCACTTTCCTTCTTAAGTGTTCCCTTTCCTACAGCAGAAAAGGGCTTTTAGGGCTGGAAAGATAAAGGAAACACTACATATACACAGATAATGACCAGTGAGTTTAAAGTCACATTAGCTTGCAAACCATAATGAAATTAAAAACTGACACTGCACATTCCCCCTCTCCTCCTTTAAAAAAAGGCACTAATAATTAACTATGTGGCTCTCAATAAGCCAGCTCAATTTCTTTCACTGCTGGCAGCCCTGCCCAAAAGCACTACAGATACACGTGTAACTAATGATAGTTAAGAAATAACATGATCCCAGGCTCCCATCATTTGCAACCTGAATCCGAGAGAGATGACCGCAGCATTATCTGCGGTCAGGACCATGTAAGAGATGCTGTAGAAAAGGCAAAATTACTGTGGGCTCCATGAGCGTGAGGGGGTTGCCCTCAAACTGCCAGTTAAAACTGTGGGAATAAAGGGGAATTTGTGACAGCATGGGAAGAAACCTTGGAGGATTGCACTCAAACGCCAAAGCATAGGCAGTGGCACGTAAGAGATCCGGGAAGAAATGATAAAGAAGTGTAAGAGATGCCTTAAGAGGCACTGAAATTTCTCATGTTTTCCCCTAATTCTTGCCCATTGATTCTTTGTTGCCCGTGTACAATTAAGGCTGATATCAAAGTCACTATTACTCTTGACAGTTAACTGTGGTAGGTGGATCTGGTTGACCAAAGCTAGCATAAATAATGGGCAAATATGTGCTTCAGTATGCAGCATACGTACTCATTAAGAGACATTTTCAACTCCCCTGACTCCTGATGTGCTCACAGACTGGCGCAGGGAACTCCACTAAGCCCACAACGAATGCCAGAAGAAAAGCTGCACTCCTCCCGGAACAGACAGCAGAGCATCCTCATCCCTGCCTCAGTGCACTGTGTTTGTCAATAAAAGACCAGCTCGATTCAAGGTACAATCGCATCTCGACTGGCTGTCACTGACAATGCTGCTCCAGACGGCCTCAAAGCCTGACAACCACTTTCTGAACAAAATGGAAATACAGGGACTAATATTTGCTAACATCATTAATTCATTTTTTTTTCCTCCACTCCCCCTTCTTCCTTTATCCACGATGTCAAGATGTATACTTTTAAATTGTTGTCAGCCATAAAACAGACGTCGTGTCCCAGTTCAGAGGTTAACATATAATGACAGACACATTAAAAAACCCTGTCTAATGCCTCACTGAAAATTTCAACTCCATCTTCTCTTCAACGAGACAGTAGCTCAAACTCACTTACAAGCTTTAACAACATTAAAGTCTAATCGTGATTGAAAAATAAAGGAGAAAGAAGATAGTTTTATCATACTAAGCATTATGGAAACGAAAAACAATTAGAGACAAACATTTTCTTTGTGAGGGTTTGAGTTCACCTTCTGCTTTGGTCTTAAAAGTCTCCCATGATCACAGCATCATCCATTTCTCCTCTTGCATTTTTGGAGAGCAAGATAAAAATTATCATGTAAGAGGAAGAGCAGTAGTTTCTTGTTGGGGATTGCTTTGGTGGGCTGACCTCTTGCTATATCCCTGAAGACAGGACAGGGATTTACTGTTTTTCATCTCCGAGCCCAAGCTTTGTTCCAATCTACACAAAACAGCCTACAACAGATTTTATAAGATGGTACTTCCAAGGGCCCTTCCGATGACTCACTTCAAACTCATGTGCCAGAACTCGTTACAGAGATGCAAGTGAACTTACCATTGGCGATTAGCTGGGACTGAACAGGACCAAACAGTACACAGCTATTTTATATGTAGGGCAAAGGACTCATGAATCTGACAGAAGGAAAGGTACAGAGAAGTC
>NW_008824411.1:7144125-7147736 GCF_000699105.1 Pygoscelis adeliae | reverse complement strand
GAACAAGTTTCAGTAAAGCTTTTTAAAAAAAAAACCCACAACATTAACTTGGAGTTAACAGAAGAGCTAGATCCTAGGCATGGTTTAAATGTAGGGCATCCCAATTTTATCCAGGGCAAAATGAGAACACTGCCTGGCTAGTTTTGCATGTCTCGACACCCAGCACACACAGCAGCAATAGCTGTTTGGCAAGGCACGTGGCTGTGTTGCACAACACATCTATCACCCCCCCAGTTCCCTCACATCTCACTCTGGCTGTTCTCCACACCCAAAACCTTTAAGTAGCTTCACATAAATATATTTCAGAAAAAGAGAAAGCCATTAGCAAAAAGGTTAATCTCATCAAAATACTGATCTTCGAAGTTACACTGGCTAATGCCTTAAAATGGTCAAGACTTAAGTTCATCATCATCACGCATCTTGGAAACAGAAAAGTGAGACAACTTAAGTGAGAGCTACGCATCAGGAACTCACACCCGAGCCACCGCAGTGCATGGAAGAAGTTCTCAGGTTATGTCCAGAGGCTACATATTGTATTATTTTTCTCTTCCTCTGAGCCTGATGCAACTTGAGTCAGAGTACCAGCTGTATCCGGCTTTATGGGATGGAGACAAGAACTACTCCCAACAAAATTACTACAATCAAAACTTCTGAAGTGTTTCTGCAGCAGCAAATACATAGTGCAGATTCCACTCTGCATTTGTTCTGCATAATACACTTTCCTACAGCTCACCCGTTCCTCCAGCTGCAGGTGTCTGCATGGCACACTCCCTGGCTTCCCTGCATGGCCCTGCGTAGAACCCAGCGCTGGGGCCAGGGATGCATGCTACCTTGCTCCGTACCAGTTTGCAGAAAGGTGCATACACAGCAGCGTAACAGTGAAACGTGCTGCTCAACAAGAACGTGGCAGCCTTCAGCAGCTACCAAAGCAGCAACCAAAATCTGCCTTGGCCTCGCAGGGTGCCTGCAGGGCTTTGGGGTGCAACTGAGGGTCCTGAGCCACCGAGCCTGGAGGAGCTGCGAGTGCTGGATGTTGACAGAGGTCTGCTTGGCAGGGGCAGGAGAAACCCTCACCCACATCCCAGTGCCCCAAACTACACCTGGGAAGCGATCAGCAACTCCAGTCTCAGCTGCCATGACAGGACAGGCCATGTCCTGTAACCCTGTCAAGCTCACATGAAGGTACAAGTAAATCTCTGAAGTGTGCTGATTGAATTGTAATTAAGCTGGTATAGTCTCAGGTGACAAGTTTTACAGAAGACACTTCAGAGTTAACCCAACAGTAGACCTCAAGGCCTGCTTTGCTAGCCACCATGTCCCCTTAATGCTCTGGATTAACATTTCTGGACACAATTTGAGGAGTGAGGATTATTAGGGAGGCAACAAGAAAACGTAAACTCTCCTAAAGTTTCAGACACTCGCCCCCCTCCTCTCCCTCTATGCCACAGCCTGGCCATCCCCCTGGGAAGGGAACTTGGGCAGACACTAATTGTATTTGACAGCAGCAATTACACACAAGGCTGGAGATTGGAGGCTTGTTAATTGTGTGTGCCATAATTGCTGCCGTCTTTTCCTTCGCTAGTTAAGGCCAGTGCCAGGAGAGCCAAGGGGAGGAGGGTGCAGTCCACCCCAAATGCAGGTGGTCCAAAGATGAGAGCCCTTGGACAAGGAAGAGATGTCCCCTCTCCCCCAACACCGCGGGAGGCTCCTGACCCGGTAACAATGCAGGAGGGTCCTCCGGCAAGGTGGCTAATGAAGCATGAAATGAGGACAAACAATGTCCTCTTCCAAAGGTATTTTCCACCTGTATCTTTCTGACTTTACAGCTCAGCTGAACTTCATGCTGCCTGCAGCCGGAGGGAAGGTAAATATTAACCCTTCAGAGGCGATGCTACTAAAGGAAAAATAATTTTACCATCTATAAAATTAGGCGCTGTATTAAACACTTGAATGGCATTAAAAATCCTCCCTTCCCCACTAAAATGTACAAGCTCAGCATTTCTCACCACTCTTTACAGACTAGCAGAGCCCAGTTATAGCCAAACAAGACAAAAATACACCCCAGCTGAGGGCAGCCTCCCTGTTGGACTCTGCTGCAAAGCCACCTTTCATGAACAGCTGCTGTACCCTCCGCACCAGCCGTATTAATGGCCATCATAAACAGACTATTTTAGTATTCCTCTCTCAACAATCCTTCTTGGCTCCCAGTAGCAGCTCAGCAAGAGTGTGCACATGACTCAGCACCTGGAGCATTTTCAAGAGATCACTGAGGATCTGTACAATTTGAGTAAACTGTCCTATAAAAAATGGCAGTATGCTCCGCAGGATAGTCGGGTTTTTGTTGAGGGTTTTTTGCTTGTTTTAAATATTGTAGAGAGTTTAGTTAATATTCCATTAATGGCTACATAAAAAAACCAACTTTTCTGGTTCTTTTAATATCTCATCACAGAATTTCCTCTTATAAACATGATCTAAGACAGGGAAAATATTTTCCAGATTATATTAAAAAACCCAAACATACTATAATTAATGTGATTGTGCTGCATAGTTAAACAGTGCTGTGATCAAAAACAAGGCCTTGCGGATTACTCATTTAACCTATAACGAGTTAATAACTGCATCATAATCACAGCTGGAAATTAGTAGTAAAGACAGTCAGGGGAGGGGAAATAAATGTAAAATGCTTAATGTAATTTTGAGCAAGTTTTATGCTTGCTAGTAGCTGTGATTTCACGATTCACTGTATACATTTTAACATATGCATGGACTGAAATAATATGCTCAATTAATAACCCAATGCAGTGCTTTCCAACAGTTTTTGATTTGTGGAGCTTTTTTTTTTTAAATGGAAAAAAAATTTGTAGGTGGCAACACAATGTTGACAGCAGGCTCTCCTTTCCTCATCTTCTTTTTGTGGAGGCTGCAGTAACTTGCAGATTCCCAATATCTGCAGATCAAAGGGTGAAACGAGTGGCCTGTTTGCACCCTTCCAGCATGAGACACTGCAGAAACCAGGCACTTTCATCAGGGGAACACAGACCATTGTATCGTCAGTCCTGGAAGCAATCAATCACTTCTGTCACATCTCCCATATGAAAATCCACAAATGCCCAGGCAGAGAGGACCAAGCTATACATAAAACCACAGCCTGTACTGTAATTGTAATTCATTTATAGATTTACATGGATATTCGTACGGGCAAGAAACATTCTGAGCCAAACTGGAAATACAGAACAGCTGCATAGCTTGGGATGAAACATGTGCTCTGAAGCTTGAAAGCTGAAGGCAACCCTAACTTTTGAGATATAAAGCAGTGACAGGACATTAGCACCCACACCCAGGCTGCCTGTTGAAGTATTATCTAGCTGCTGGAGCAACACCGGACCAGACAGCATCACAGCAGCGGCAGAGGCCAATTTCACCATTCGCAAAAAGGAACAGCTCCAAGACTGCTTGACCAGCACCACTGAAATTTTTCCTCCAACAGATCTGGGTCATGATGGCAGAGGGTGGATTTATGAGCTCTGCAGACAGAGAAATGGCAGAATGAAGAGATTTTCATTGGTCCCTGTCCCTACAGACTCAGGTAAAGGAAGGATCAGAGCATCTCA
>NW_008824411.1:7124450-7143910 GCF_000699105.1 Pygoscelis adeliae | reverse complement strand
GCCTTTGTGCTGGTTAGTTCAGCTCAAAATACTTACAGGATGCTCTAGAGACATTTAAGGAGTGCCATCTTTTCTTACAATAGGAGTAATTGGGTACAATAGTGCCGAAGTATCTAAGTACTAGACAATACATGCTCTTTTAAAGGATAACTCTTTTTCCACTAAGACAAATAGCATTTACAAGACATTAACCAATGTGTTAGCTAACATCCAAACAAAATCTTAATCTCCAGTAATTACACTCAATACCTCCTTGTTACTTTGTGTAAAGAGCAAACTAAACATAACCACTTAACCTTTTTCTAACCTGAAAAGCTGTATTTTCACTAAAGAAACTGCTTAATTATTCTATAGCTTATGTTATACACAAAACAGTTGCAGCTATTTTCTTCTAACTAAAAGCATATGCTATTTTTAATTATCACATTCTCTTTTTAAACCAGCCTTTATATAGCCACGTGAAGCAGCAGGGTACACGAACCCTTCCTGTGGCTGAATACCATCAAGTAAATATCTACAACTCCACACCTAAAAATCAAGGCATTACATACTCCACAGTTAGGGAAACATGTAATTTCCACCCAAGTTCCTAAATTTTTTTTAGCAGCCTCTGACACAGCAAGTTAGAAGTTCTGCAGCAGCTTCAATTACTTTGAAAAATTAGATTTTTTTAATTAGAGGTTGCACCCTTCCCCATTTAAAACAGTCAAGCTGCTCGCACAGCCTGGTGGGTTGCCAGCCAAAACAGGAGCAAGAGTTTGACAAGAGGCTGACATGAGCTCCTGAGTGAGCCACAGAGCAAGCCAAAGCCCACCTCCCAAATGCCCACCTCATGCCACAAGCAGAGGAGACCGTCCCGTCTCCTCCCAACCTCACTCACCACCTCACTTTGCTATCCAGGGCAACAGGACTTGGGTGCATTAAATCAGGCTCTTCTAGGTTTCTGGGCACCCCAGGAAAATATTGGGGTCCAGGGATGTCAGAGAGGCTCCCCACTGCTTGGGAAGCGACCTGGCCAGCAGGAAGCTATGACTGAGAGAAGAAAGCACTTCTTACCCTCCTGGTCCTCCCCATCTCCCCTTCCAGCTTCCTATTTGGTTTTCCTCCCCTTCCAAACCGCCTGTTACATCAGGCTGACATTCAGCCTGCTCCACTTTCTGCTTCTGCCCCAAGCTCCCAACTTGCATCTCACTGCCTGCTTACCTCCCCTGCCCCTACAGCCCGTGACAGCATCCTGCTTGGTTCAACACCTTGCCTCTGTCAGCCCATGCTGCAGCCTCCCCAGACCCTAATTTTGTAATGTTGCCTGGTGCTACCGAAAGCTTAATTTTCCAACTTGTTTTAGCCAGTGGAGTTTCAGCACAGAAATGAACCTAACAGGAAAGTTTTGATTGCTGGTAGAGTCACTTCTCATGCCACAACACTGCTCCTTTCAGCTTCCAGCCTCACACAGCTGCTTCATGAAAACAAGCTTTTCAATACTTTTGTTATCCACATTTTTGTTGCTGGGGAGAAACAGCATTGCTGCTAAAACCTGTAACAAATAAAAACCGGACATGGCATTTAAAACCCTTCCTTGCCTTGCCAGAAACTGCCACCTCAAGGCAGAAATGGCAGAGGGTAATACCTGTTTGCATCTCAGCCACTTCAGCTTCTGGTCTGACATCTTAACAAATTCAACCTTGCCATCTCAATATAAGCCAAGATCTTGGGCTCCTTCTGGAAGCATCAGCACCTATCCATTTTCTGTCAACTCAGCCATAGCAGCAACAACCTTCAGCAGAGGATCAGCAGCAACTTAAACCTGACTTGGTGGTCCTCCTCTGATAGTGAGATGATTTCTCAGCTAGGAGAGCACTTGCTCAAGTGAAGTTTTAAGATCCCAGAGCTCAGCTGCGTCCCATGCCTCCAATCCCACAGCTGCAGGATCACAGAATAACCAGGTGCTGTGGGACTGCTACCTGTGCACTACAGCCATACAGCAAAACCTGTTACTTCTGGACATCTATTAAGGGGGAAAGAAAAAAGCAACCAGGTCCCTGCTGCACAGAAAGTTACACAGTAAAGTACCTTGCCTCATTCCGTTACATCTTGTCATCATTGAATGCCAGCAGTTTGATACATATATATTTTAATTTATTTGATTTTTTTTTCCAGTTGCCTCTGGTGTATCTGGCTAGCATGCAGTGTTTTAATCCATCAGTAAGCCAGGAATCATGATGCTGGGATGGCACACACATCACTACGTTGCAGCAGCACACCCAGCATCAGCAAGGCAGAGCTACATCTCTAATTTTTCTTTTTTCTGAATACATTCCAGATAGTACAAGATATTTTTTTGAATTAGTGCAAGATGATGAAAATTAATTCACTGAGATATTCAAAAGGAAAAATATTTCATCTTTGCTTAAATGTTTAACCCAAATCACTACATTGGTAGCCAAAAATGACGAGCCCCCCAATTTCTTGCTTGCAATTCCAGAAAACAACTACTGTAACATTCAAGTAGCTGTGAGAGAATGTATTTACTGCCCACAGTACACTAACAAACAGTGCATCAGTACTGCTGGATCTGAGCTGGAAAAACAGGGGCTAACATCGTTACAAGCAAAAGTTAGCCCTTGCAGGGCTAGTAAAATTGCATATTTAACATACAGTATGTTTTTAGCCAGACCAGGCAGCTTAAAAGGAGGGAGAGAGAAGAAGTATAAATCCTTGTCATGATAGTTCTTTACTTTGAACAAGTTTAGGAACACAGAAACATGGGCAACCTCTGTACAGGATTCCAGGTGCAGCTTTCAATACACAACTGTTTGCATTGCTGGTTTGCGTTCTAAACTTCAACCTTTCTAAAATACAGGCTTGCATCTTGGCACCGTTGTATTTCAATCAATCGCTTGAACGAGGATTGCGATGTCATAAATAAAAGGAGCTGAGACCATAAATTTCTGCGGAGATGTAAAATCAAAGAACAATCCAACAGACTCCCAGGGGGTGGGAGGCTGACACGTATTCCAGCTGTTTATATTTCCACTATGAGACACTTGCTCACTTTAACTTTTTCACTTCTGCACAGCTTGCCAGAACACAATTCCAAAAAAATGAAAATCTCACTCTGGATCTGGCATTTTGTTTTGTGCTCTACAATAAAATGGAGCTGCAGAAGAGAAAAAGCCCTATAATTTATCAAGCTTGTCCACAGGCGAAAATCCCAGACCACCATGGCTGACAGCCCCACCTGCACAGCACCCCAACGCCTGGCATGCGAGTTACTTGCTAGAACAAAGCATCCTCAGGACATCTCTGACAACTCCATCTTCAGGCCATGGGTTCATGGCAAACAACCGCCAGCTCCCACCTACGCTGTCATCGTTACGAACAGAAGTTACACATACTATTTTATTAATCCACTCCCTCACTTAAGCAACAACCAAGGGATGGCAGCATTATCTTTGCAGTACTGACTGAGAACTTGCACTGCCCGTGAGCCTGTGCTGTTTTTAAAAACAGTAAGTATAAATAGGAAACTGAATTCGGTTTGCTGCTCAGAGCATAACAGTCCATACAACAAAGCAGGTAGGCAACACACTACCTCCTACTTGGTGTGCCAGAGTTGAGCTACCTTGCGTGGAATAAAATTGATAAACAGTTACATGTGCAAAGACAGGGACAGAAAGGTAACAAATAACCTATGGGCAGCTTTGTTTATGAGTAGGACCTATATCAAGTACTTAAAGCATCAGCACATTTTCCTCATGAGAAGGTACAGAGAAGCAAAGGATGCAACACTATCCACTTTTATTGCAGAAGAACAGGGAAATTTAGTTCATGTTTGTAGTATGATGTTTTACTGTCTTATACAACAGGAACAAGAAAACATCCCCTTGCTAGTAAGAAAAATTGGTTCTGAAAGCATGCTCCAAAAGCAAAATACTCAAGGCCTAGCTTGTACAGCTAATAAACTGCCATTTTTCCAACTTGGATAAAATGAGGTGTGTCACTCTGCCTGTAGTTTTGCGTGTATGAGTAAGGTGTATACAAACTGCGAGCTTTCATTAGCCATGCATAGCACAGATTACTCCCTCCCACAGGAAGGCTGCCTCTACCACTAACTCCGCTTGCATGCTCGAGACTCTCCCTTTCACAGCTGGCAAAAGGCAGCAGGGCAGAAGAATGCCTCTGTGTGTTAAGATCTAGCCCCTCTCAGGATGTATACCAAACTAGCACATACCCCAACACGGTACACAAAAAAAACCCCAACTCTGCAGTTTTCCTAAACTCAGAGGACAGTGCAGTCTTACATGCCCCAAAGCCAGAAGCCTGGGGTGGATCAGTTGTTTGGTTTTGTTCTTAATTTCTAGTGCTTCCTTTTCTGTTAAAAGAATAATAATAAAAAAATACTGGCTTGCTAGTTTTTTGTTTGTTTTTAAAGGGGAAGAGCCTGATTAGAGTTTATGAATTATCTCAGTGATTTGCTTCTTCCAATGTGGTCATCCATTGAAATAAAAGCTTTCAAAATATATATAGCAAACAGTGCAGTTTGTTTTCTGCATTTTGTTACAATTTTTATTCTTAAGTACAATTATTAACATTTGGGTAAAAACAAACAAAAAGTCAAACATGAAATTCACAAAGGGTGAACTGACACACAAGGATCTATACAAACCCAGAAAGAAACGGGAGCAGTGAAGAGCAAAGACCCTGGCAGCACTGCTGCATAGCTCGCAGGAACGCAGGAGGGTCCTCTCCCCAGCATGCTGCATTAGCACGGCACAGGAAGGCAAGCTTTAAGGAGCACAGCCATAATTTGATTAGTCCCCACTTTACACGATGCAATTAAATTGCTTTTATACTACAAAAGAAATAAAGTCACTATTTTCAAAGTTTTTGACCTCGCAAATATTGAGGTCATAAATTGAGACATTTACCCAAACTAACTGCATGGCAGGTATGTGAATATGCTGCTGCTTGTGACAGGCAGAGACCCAAACAGGTCTTTTCCCTCCCTGCTCTTCCCACCCACCTTGTAATCCTGCCCACACCGCTCTGCTGCTCTCTCCCAACCACAACTGGTGGCTGCTTGGACAGATTATCAAGGGAGACATCTGTTTGACTGATAGATGAAACAGGAAAATATGGGTGCACTCATTTTGTTTACAAACCACAGTTTTTCTAATGCATTTCTTAATTTCCTGAAGAAATTCTATCGGCCTGCAGTACTAATCAAGAAATCCACAGGTTTCAGCCTGAAACTACAGTATGATTTACCATTTACTAATGTAATTCTTAGAAGTTGACCAAACATAAAACCTGTAAACTGCAAAAGAGCAAAGCTTCTTGCTCCAGACACGAACAGGCCAGATTTGAGCAATGAGTCCAAATTTAAGAAAAATTCAGGTTTAGATTTCCAAATGCCTGTTTTAACATCATTGGATACACAGTTTGTATTTGAGTCACTACAGAAATTTTAAGTTGCCTTGGAGATCCTACTTAAATACAAGAGGCTCATCAATTTAAATCAATCATTAAAATATTCCAGTAACACCTGGTACAATCTACAAAAAGCATACATACAAACTCAGCTCCTCTGCAAATCTGGGAATTGTTTCTTCTGCTTTTCATTGTATCCTTGAATTGCAAATTCTCTTTTCCACATTTTAGTTTAAACTTGCTTGTTGCATTTAAATTGTGATAGAGAAAGGTTATTTCAATAGAAAGAAGGGGGGATGGAGCCCAGCCCTGTGCATAGGGTAACTCGCCGCCCACCTTATCAAATATTGCCCCCTGCAGTACCTCCTGCAAAAACACCCACTGGCCACTGGACAAATCAATTTGCTTTATTCCTGCACGTTTTCCAGCTTACTGGACTGCTCTGAGCCTGCAGCAATAGTGCATTTGCTATTTTATTCACTCTGAAGTTTGTTTTCTTTTTCATGAGACTGACTGTCTATTCCCCAGGAGTCCTCTCCCAGCTGCTCCAAATGCCACGACTTGGTGCTCCCACACCGACACAGCAACAGAGTTATTTTACTCCTATTGACTACTTGGTCAAGAGTACAGAGAAATAAATCCTCCTCTACTCAAATAAGGCACAGAACAGTAGCTGAAAAAAACACGGGCAGCCTTCTCCCCTGCAAACATCAGCACTGGAATTTCAAACCTTTAAGAGCTTAAAAAGATGTTTGGTGAACATGTACTGTCTTTGAACTCGAGCTCTCTTCCTGCTTTGCCTTAGAGACATGTCTCTGCTCTTTAGATTCCTAATACACAACTTTCCTCATTACACACCAGAAATCTTACTAAGTGCGTTATTGGTGAAGTCAAGTCAAACAAGTTAAAATGCCAATTTTTTTTTTTTAATATAGAAATAGAAAATCATTAAGTCCTCCTGCAAGTTTCAGCAGACAAAGCAAAGAGAACGAAGGCTTCTAAGTGTTTGGGGAAGGATGCCACTGAAGTTAGTAACATGACAAGCTGTTGAGATTGGAACTGGTAAATGTGCAATATAAGAAATAGGAAAAGGAAGTATTTAGAATCAAGAGATGCCAAAACTGCAATCAGCAAATGGAAGGATAAAACTGATGAGCAAATCTGGATGCTTTCTTTATTATTTATTTTTATTGTTTAAGCTGTGCCATATAACCGTCTTGTTACAAGAAACAATCAATAACAGCTCCTAACCGCCTCACTGCAGTGTCGTGTACACACCTCCACCCACGTCCTTTGCGACATGAGCTCAATTGAAGAGATGCGTACAATGCTGCTGAGCAAAAGAGGTGCTGTCCCACTCCCGCCTCCAGATGGTCAGTGCCTGTGGACACAAACTCTCATGTCAATCTCAGGTTTGAAAAATCTGGATGCTTAAAGCCAATGGGGATTTGTGATATCAAATACATGACAGAGATTAGAATTTTAGAGTGTGGGGAATGGAAATACAGCCACTAAGACTGCCTCAAAAACTGCAAGTACTAGAAGCGCCCAATTATACAGTAGAGACAGTGATGTACACGAGAACAAAGTTATTGCATAAAGATGCAAGACAACCAGCTTGTGAAGGTGAACTTCCCTAAATCACCAAACCCACTGCTGAGACGGCCGGATAGCACCACAACAGCGGGTACTGCAGCGCCACAGTGGGAGCGAGGGGTCAGAGGGATGAGCGCACGTAGGCAGTAAGTTGCAGGTGGCTGGCAGGGAGAGCAGATGAATATCATTGCCAAACTCACACACACATCAGCAAAAGCCACCGAAAGCAACATGTCGTTTGCTGCCAGAAAAGCAGGAAGACAACAGGTGAACGTAGGAGAAGTGAAGCAGCCGGGAGACAAACCTCTCTAAAGGACCCAAAGCAGTGGGATGTGTTGACGGCATGAAACATTTCTGTTTAAGAATAGAGAACACAAGAGAATTGCTTCATAAATTATTCTCTCTTCTGGAGGAAGAGTGAATAGACTTGAAGGACAGGTGATGTCTCTGAAATATGCAAATGGAGCTGAGCTGGTCCAAGCAATTACCTTTCCACTGCCTGGAACTTCAGACTGAAAGGAATGACTCACAAGAAAGAACAAGAAACAAAAGATGTGCTAAAAGATAGAAGATGACGAAGGAAGACTGCATCAAGAAGAGAATGGAGACAAGCGTGGAAGAGTACAGTCCTGACCTCCTACCAGCAGCTGTTCTTGGGAAAAGGAACAAAACAACCTACAACACAAAACACAGTAAGACCCATGCCAACATAGAAAGACGTAACTGCAAAGCATCCAGAAAGGCAATTGTGATTGTTGGTTCTAGACTTCCGGGTTCAAGATAAATACAGCAAGGAGCTTCCTGCAGCTTCATGAACGTAAAAGACAATGGATCTCACCTCAATATCCTCTAGGTTATCTGCTATTTTAAAGATTTCCTAGCAAACAAAATTGCTGAAAATAAATGCAGCATGATCATTTCTTTCTAGGTTTTAGACAAAGCTCTGAAAGAAAAGATAGGCATGACTACCAGACAATCTGCTAGCAGCAAGGGTCACGAAGCACTAAAACCCAGTGGAAATAGCCATGGAGATGAGCCAACAGATGTGCCTCTACTGTCAGAAGTGGCATACTAGTTGAAGATGTCCCTGCCCATGGCAGGGGGGTTGGACTAGATGACCTTTAGAGGTCCCTTCCAGCCCAAGCTATTCTATGATTCTATACCAGCTTCACCGAGCAGAGAACAGCTGTGCCACTGCCTCTCCATGTTCAGTTGTCTCCTAATAAAGTGTAGGTACTCCATGCAGGAGTAGGAAGCAGCAGATTTTGGCTGCTACTGGCATTCTCATTGCTTCTGAACAGAAATTCAGGATGTTCCTACTGCATCAGAATGCTTTTACTTGGGTTTTTCCCCATCCAAAACAAGCAAAGATTACTAAATGATAGCAGTTATAGTCTGATGCTGAAAATGTATTAATTCATATTGACCTTGCAGCTTCTGTAAGAATGAATCAATGAATGTGCTGGTTTTGGCTGGGATAGAGTTAATTTTTTTCATAGTAGTTAGCATGGGGCTATGTTTTGGGTTTGTGCTGGAAACAGTGTTGATAACACTGGGATGTTTTAGTTATTGCTGAGCAGCGCTTACACAGAGTTGAGGCCTTTTCTGCATCTCACCCCACCCCACCAGTGAGTAGGCTGGGAGTGCACAAGAATTTGGGAGGGGACACGGCTAGGACAGCTGACCCCAACTGACCAAAGGGATATTCCATACCATATGACATCATGCTCAGCATATAAAGCTGGGGGAAGAAGGAAGGGGAGGACATTCGGAGCGATGGTGTCTGTCTTCCCAAGTAACCGTTACACGTGATGGAGCCCTGCTTTCCTGGAGACGGCTGAACACCTGCCTGCCCATGGGAAGCAGTGAATGAATTCCTTGTTTTGCTTTGCTTGCGTGCATGGCTTTTGCTTTACCTGTTAAACTGTCTTTATCTCTTTTTTTCTGGGTGGTGCTTGGTTGCTGGCTAGGGTTAAACCACGACAATGAAGAATCATAGAATAGTTTGGGTTGGAAGGGACCTCTAAAGGTCATCTAGTCCAACTGCCCTGCCGTGGGCAGGGACATCTTCAACTAGATCAGGTTGCTCAGAGCCCCGTCCAACCTGACCTGGAATGTTGCCAGGGATGGGGCATCCACCACCTCTCTGGGCAACCTCTTCCAGTGTTTCACCACCCTCAGTGTAAAAAAATGTCTTCCTTATATCTAGTCTAAATCTACCCCCCTTTAGTTTAAAGCCATTCCCCCTTGTCCTGTCACAACAGGCCCTGCTAAAAAGTTTGCCGCCATCTTTTTTATAAGCCCCCTTGAAGTACTGATAGGCTGCAATAAGGTCTCCCCGAAGCCTTCTCTTCTCCAGACTGAACCACCCCAACTCTCTCAGCCTTTCTTCGTAGGAGAGGTGTTCCATCCCCCTGATCATTTTCATGGCCCTCTTCTGGACCTGCTCCAACAGGTCCGTGTCCTTCTTATGCTGGGGGCTCCAGAGCTGGACACAGTACTCCAGGTGGGGTCTCAAGAAGAAGAGAATCAAGAAGGAATGAAGAAGTGGATCTACTTGGACTGCATAAGAAATACTGCATTTAGTTCCATTCTATTTATAAAGAAAAATACTGACAGCATGAAAGCCGCAGAACAGCAGCAAACCTGCTGGGAAAAAATGAACATATGAAAAAGATAAGGCGTTTCCAAGTTTTAAATTTTTCATATTTCGTACTAAAGGATCAAGACCTTAAAACCCTTTGCAAATATATGAAACAGGAGACTGAGGAGGATTTAAGATAACACACAAGAACAACTTTAAGGGATGAGATGAACTGTTGAAGAGAAAATATGTAGGTAATATTGAGAAAGCTTTACAACAGCAAAATTCATGAAGTTGCACAATGTGAAATTCAACACCCTTGTACTGTAATTACTATTCATGATTCATAATGATCTGAAAGCCGAACTTTTCAAATTTGTACCAAGCACTTTATACTGCTTTTAACCAAATATTAGGAGTATTTCATTCATGATCTACTGAACGTAAGAAAAATTCAAAGGAACCCAGCAAATAAGCATGTAAAGGAGATACAATGACAGTGATGAAGCACCTTGTAATGTACCCACAGATTTTTTTTTTTTTATAAATCCAATTTGAAATTTGAAGACTAAAGTAACTATTTTATCTCCATCATTTTAAAGAACAGAGCTCCCTCTCGTGGCTCCAGAAGGTGGATTTGGGGGGAGGGGGGAAAAGAGTACAGAGCAGCATGAGATAGATCAGAGTGAAAGGACTCCTGATAGTGGAATTAAAAGGAAGATGCAGTAGGAAGGACAGGTGACTTCTTTTAAAGAAAGCAACATCACCTGTACTTTAATGCTAACTTTTAAGTTACATTCTCTGCTAACGTAACTTCCTCTGCTAGGCCTTTCTGCACCTGAGCATATTCCTTCAATGTAAAGCGCTCAGATTTCTTAACAGGTTTCTAGCTCAGTCATAGGCAAGGCACAGGAAAGGAAAGAGTCAGGACAAGAAGTGTGGCACCTGTGCAGCGGTGTGGGGACAGTAAGCCAGATAACGCCCTACAGATTTTCCTCAGCATTATAGCTCCGTGCACTGGGACCACACACAGGAAAAAAATGATTGGCTTCAAAAAGTCAAGAAATACATGCATAGTTACATGAGTGAGAGAAGCACAGCTATTTAAACACTGAAACAAAAGCATCTGAAGAAAGAAAATCACATTTCTTTAAACCACTCTGACAACTCAGCCCTGCCATCTTCACAGAAAATTCTGTTCAAGCTCCAGCATTGCTCTCCTCCTGCAAGCCCACACTTCTTGCATCAACTATTCAAAAAGGGAGGACGGAGCAATGCATGAATGAGCAAACACGCTGGTGCAACAGCATTACCCAGCACAGTCTAGCTTCTGCTGAGTCCTGGGGACAGGCTTATGCAAGGACAGCAATGGGAAGAAACATGCTCACACACATTCATTCCTTACCTTAGGGGAATAGGGGAGGAGCAGAGCTGCAAACCATTCTTTCTTTGCTATATGGCTTCTTAAAAATATTTTTTTAAAAAACCTAACAGATTATTCCACTTTCCTAGCTGGCAGCTTTGTAACCTGAAGGTCACACCTGTGACTAAGTATTTCTCTGAGGCAAGAAAGTGAAGGCAGTACCCAAAGCTAAGCTTGTAACCATGGATGAGAAGACTTTTCATGAACAGAAGCTCTACCCATAAAAATTCAGGAAAGTGTTGGGTGTTTTGGTGTCCGTCCATCCCCCGCATTGTTTAATGACTATTCATATGTTTCACTTTACACTGCTAGACACTTTCTTCATTCAGGATCATACATGGATTCTTTTTAAATTATTTTATTTCTGTATGAGAATTTTAGATTAGACAAGAATTTACACAGCTAGCTTTTTGCTAACTGCACTGCACAGCATATAAAACTATTTTCCCCAAGAGCATTAAAAAGTGTTTCCTCTAAATGACAATATTTCTTTGCTGCAAAAACAGGATCAACGCCATGAAACATGAACTAGTGAAGAAAAAATTATTACTCTTAAGTCTCCAGAACAGCATCAGAAGACAACTGAGAATCAAATTCTTGATTCATAGGCTTGTACTCACACAAGATTTTGCTTCCAAAGCGCAGGACCAAAAAAGAATCAATTTCCTACCATGAAAAGAAATTACCATGCCTTCAGCATTTTGCTATTAGTGAAATATCTCCACTCTATCTCCAATCAAAGGCAATACTTTTTCTAAAGAGCAATCCTCTTTTAAAAATGTATAAAAATCAGTCTATAAACAGGGATATATCCTTAAATATTCAATCAAGTAATACACCTGGTAGATGAAAGACAGATTAATTAGAATGACAGTACAGTCTCCCTATAACCCACACATACAGGACTTACAAATACACTTGTTATGTTGGAGTACCTAATCATAATCAGATTTGGTAATTTGCTTCATCGAAACAAAAAGGAAACATTTTTAGAATTGATCATTCAGTTCATGTCACTTTCATGGAGATTACTTTGTATTGATCAACATTTAAATAGTAGTTGAAAAGAAAAAGATGAGAAAAGGACAAAAAGTATCTTTACATGCTAAATACAGCATGAACCAATAAAAGCAAAATAAATTAGATCACTATAGCCAAACCAACCCTGTGCATGCGCTCACTGTAATGAAGATAATTATGAATGAAAGAGATGGTTCTTCATGTTTCAGTCATAACAAAAGGATAGTTTTAAAAGTGAATTTATGCCGTAATCTGCTCAAAAATGAAGTTTGCCATGCTACAATTAAAATCTGTGTGAAGCTGAACCATTGTTAGCTTTACAAAGACACAAATGCTGGTTTGTTTGCTGAACAATATTTTCATGTTTCCTACCTGTGGATTCCAACTGGGGTCCAGTTTTTTCACTGTAGCAACATACTCCTGCATAGCTTGATGAGGGCTGGTGTCTCCCAGGGCTTTCCAAGCCTCCCTAGGAGAGAGAGCAAAACATCAGCGAGCCACTCGGAGACAGCACAATGTGTTTTTGTAGTGTCATCGGTGGAACACAGTGAATGGATTCATCTAAGCACTTTCAGGGTGTGCAAAGCCATCTTGCATTCAGTTTGAAATGGTCAACTTTTCTCTGAAGCCATGAATGGCCACTGTCAGCACAGCACTCCGCTGTGAAAGGATCTTTCAGGGGGTCCTGATCCGGGCTGGAACATCACTTTGTGTTCACAAAGTAAAGCTGTTTGTAAAGCCGTTGCTATTTTCACAAAATTTTTGTTGTATGCAGGCTAATTCTGGATGAACAAGGTAAATACAGGAGTCTGGTATTTCATGCCTGCATCAGGCATAGCAGCAAACATTTCCCTATTAAACAAAGGATTTTAAAGCCAGTTCAGTGGCAGACTCTCAGAGTTGACATCCTCTCGGTCCATAATCTGTCAGCAGATGAGACAAGATGAAACAAGAAGTAGAGCCAGAAATTGCTAAAAATTACAAGGATTTCCTCTTACCATTTCTGCTTTCCCTCAAAATCAAAGAAGCTTGGCTTGGGAGTGTTACAGGTTCCAAATTTCACCTAAAGAAAAGAAATTTCCTTCTGTTAGAACAAAGCAAAGGGAAGGGGACTCACATAAGGAAATACTGTGTTCTGATGGTTTCAAGGTAATTTTATTCTTGTGCCAGAGGAAAGGTTTTTGAGGGAAAGAACTGACACAACTCAACCCCATCTTCCCCTCATTTTAGCGCTCTCACAGTTATTAACACCTCTGCATCCCTGTGTTTTCTTTGCGTGATGCAAGAGAAGCAATTTTGTTATGCAGCTCATTTTTTTTGCATGCATTGCCCAACAGGGATAACCAGCAAGTGATTTCTCACTTAATGTTATGTTTAGTACCCAGCCAAATGTCTCATCCTCCACCAGTATCAAGAAAAATTCTGATGATTAGGGTTTCCACAGAGATGATTATTCACTAAGGCTGAAATTCACCTGCTTACGCACAAAGCTCAAGTAAACAGACTTTGCTTAATTATTTTTGAGGTCCTCTGGAAGGCAAGGGGACAAACTCAGAGCAAAAGAATGCCAAGCAGCTTCTGAATTTGCTCCAAGGCATCTGGCTGCATAGGAAGCACTTCGTGAGAGACAAGTCAAGGCCTGAGCAGAAATGCCAGAGATGAACCAGTCTGTCAGAAGCAAGTCAGAAATTAAAATGTGGGGTGAGAAATAAGAAACAACACAAGGAAGCAAAGGAACAAGCCAGAATTGGTGGATGGATATATGGAGGGGGAAAAAAAAAAAAGTCTTATAGCCAGTGTAAAATGGACTTGGTGCCAGTGGGATTCAGGCAGTTTTCCATAGGGTGGTGTACTGATGGGACAAACACAAAGCCCTTCCTCTCACTGCAGGGAAGTCTAGCAGCCGTATCTCCACAAAGGGGAACACAAGAGGACTGACAGAGGCTACGCCTGCCCAGGGCTCCAAAGGCACAACCACATTCCTGTGATGAGGCCAGCACTGACAATTGCCTCAAGAACGGAGCAATTAGCAGGTTGAGATTTAGGTAACATAGGTATTTTGTTGAAGTCGGCTCAGGAGAACGTATAAGTGAATGTGCCTGTCCCTGCCTGGAAGAGCCAGGGAATATGGGTCAGGACCTACCAGATCTGGCTGTAATCAGTGCCCCTTTCTCGTAGAAAATAAAGCCCTTTGCACACCGGCGTCACTGGTAAAATGAATCTAACTGAAATGAAAATATCATTGTGATAGGGAATGAATTTACACAAAACATGGATTTTCTTTTTTTTTACTTTTTTAATGAAAGTGCTATATATCCCACAGGGATGATGAAAGACTGTAGGAGCCAGAGTCCAGAGCAGAACCGCAGCTCCAAATGCAACAGCCCCTGGGAAGCATTTATCACAGCAAGTCCCCGAAACACAGGGCAGAGCCCAGTGCATAGGAAGCCCAGCACGGATGGGGTATTTAAGCAGACCCCACGGAGGGAACACAGATATGTTCTGCAGGTGGTCAAAGGCTGCTGGTTGAACATTTTGTTAGCCAAGCAAAACTAAACTGCATTCAAATGTTTTATGAAATATGCTCAAGTGTTCAAGCAGGTGAAGTGCTTAAATCAACTAACAATTCTTCACCTTAACAGGGTGGGGATTTTATGCTGAGGATGGAATCATTAATCAGGCTTTAAAGAGAGCATGCCCATGCTGAGAGATATTTATTAGTCACACTGTGTTTTCATTTAAAGTGTTAGAGGATATGAGTGACCGTAACTGAAATTAGTTTTCTGTACATCTGACTGTCTCCCAGTGAGCAATTCATTCAAATTAGAACATCTTGGCTGGCCTTTAAAACAACATATCACATTTCATGGAGAAATAGGAGAAAGGGCTAGCAACAGTTAAGTCCTATAAATCAGTCACGATTCATGTTGTACTATAAATGTTTTCTCCTGTGCTCAGAGGTAGACTGGACCACTTGTTTTAAAAAACAAAACAAACATGGAAATAAAATGCAAATTCATTATCTGTACGGAAAATGCCTGCTTGGCAATTCTTTAGTTCAACATCTAACCTGCAAAAACTGGCCAAGTTGGATAAAAAATCTCATCTGTTTTAATATTAATTTTCCACTACCATCATCAAAACACAACAGCAGTCTCCTCTCTTTAGATTTGGCATTCAAAGGCTGTTCCAGCATCAGGAAAGACTGTTAGTAACATCAATAGTAACACAAATCAAGGAACAGTAGTTAAATTTCATCCATTAAGAGGGGAAAAAAATGTACTTGTGCCCTGTTTGCTATTTTAAGATATATTAAAAAGGCTTGCAATGGGTTTGTTGGAAAGAAGAAAATAAAGGTTTTGGCTTCCCTCTTTTTGCTGCAAGACTCCATAATGCATCAGAAACCAACCAGGAATCTAACATTAGAGGGGACCCAAGCCTGAGAGCTGAGGAAGGGGAGTTTTAGCTAAATATGCCAGTGCACATTCATGGCAAATACTGGGGGAGGAATTTTGTGAAGGATTCTGCCCTCCTGCTACTTCCCTGGAGGGCCTCAAAAGCTGTTTTTCTCTATAACCAGCAGAAAGACAAGAGCCCATATTAGTATTTCAGGTCAGAGTTTCTCATTCTGTGTCCACAAAATAATTACTGGTGGTCTCCAGGGGACTGACTGGTCACTTGATGCTTAGCTCTCCTCATTTACAGTTCATCAGCTGCATTAAAAAAGAAGACAGTCAGAATGCATTAAATACTTTCCTAGTGTTGCTTCTGCATGCAGAGTCGCCTGCAGACATTATACTCATGAATCGCACAAAGATGCCCCAGGCAGCTCCAAATGGGAAGTGTCTGCAGACGTCTCCATTTGTGGCCAAAATGGAAATTTAGAAACCTTGGATGAAGCCTTCACCTGAGAGCTGAAGGTCACAAGATTCAAAGAGTGCTTGGACAGACAGATGCTCAGAGACCTGTTAGCACTGCATACCATCCCCCTACGACTTCGGCTGCTGGTCCAGACTCTGAAAAACCTTGAGATTCTCCTCACACATTACTCCACAACTGATCTACCCCCTGCCCCCGATGGTGGTGGTGCTAAAATGGCTCTTTGCTAATTTTTCAAACTAATACATTTATACAGCAGGAAGTTCCAGCCAAATATTCTTACCTGATTGTAAATCTTGTAAGGTGAATCAGATTTGCAGCCTCCCTATGGAGTAGTAACAAGAACAGAACTCACCTCCATGAACAGCGGGACTAAGCTCTAACAGTGCACAGGCCAAGCAATCCAAATTTCTTTGGCAAGACAGGAATTCCTGCCTGTTCCTGCCCAAAGCTCTGCCCCATTAACCTGCTCCAACCCGTGGGAAAGCCCTGTACTCAACTGACTGAAAGTGGGTTGTAAGGAAAAACAAGCAAACATCAACCACAGGAGGCAAGGGGTCCTAGCCCTGATGACCAAGGGGCTGTATGTCCCCGAGAGACAGAGAGCATGACACTGGTAACACCGAGTCAGTGCCATCACACCACTCCGTGCAACAGGAAGCTGCAGGCAGAAACTCTCGTGTTCAGGGCAGATTTGTGGCATCATGTTCTACAGTATTTGAAAGATGTCATGCAAAAATGGGATTATATTCTTGAGCCTACACTCAGAGACAGCGTAAGCCCCATTTTGCCAACGGCACTGGATTTCCAGCTTGCCTGCACCTCTCAGCATTTCCTTAGGCACTGGCACATCCTCCTGGCAGGGCAGGTTTTTTTCAGTCCAATCATTTCCAGCAAGTTCTGAATTCCCTCCCCTCTCTGAATGATGGCCACTACACTGGTCTCCATTACTACAGCTTCTGAATCCTCTCAGCTTTTTGCATCCTCAACACGACAGGCAAGCGCTATCTTCACTTCACCACTACAGACTCAAGGCACAGACAAGTGATTTGCCCAAAGCCACACAGAAAGTAGGGGGAGAAACAGAAAAATCAGTCCCAGTCCAGAGCCCTACTGACTAGTCTGCCCCAGAACAGGAGGAAGAACAGAGTCATAAACTCAGCAACATCTTCTAAAAACCTCACTGGAGATGACAACTAAGCAATTCCGTTATTTTCAAGTCTCTGACACATAAACAAAATCAGAGAGAAAAGTAATAAAAACCTGAAATGGCCTCCAATAAAAGGTAATAAAATTCCAGGAAAAAGCCTATATACCCAAACAGTTTGAAATAAATAATATACAGTATTTTAACAGAGAGCTCAGCTGTTACTGTCACCTCTTTTATGATGGTGCTGTACCTTAAATCAAAGCCCTTAGTGACATAAAACACTAAACTGAAGAAAGACAAGGATGCCAAATCAAGGACAGTGGACAGATCTGAGTCAGCACCTTTTGTGTGCTAGCAATACTACCGTCCACCGGAGTAATATATTAGCAGCCCATTATGCATACTGATATGGCTGCTATAATTAAATAGAGAAAACTTGCATTAAGCGCCCTCGTTTTGATTTAAAGCACAAAATACTGCAAAACTCAAAGTTAGCAGAGCATAAACCTGCAGTAGCTGTTGGATAGAAGTAGCTAGCAAACTTCTCCCATCTCCACTGCCAGCGCTGCTCTCCCAGGCACTCTGTAACAGGGATGGCACCTTTCTGGACAGCACTGGGCAGCTGAAGGCACGGAAACCCAGGAGCTAAGCACAGCCAGACACCAAAGAGCACAAAGGCACTTGCTGTTGCATCCTGCTTGGCCAGGGACAAGAGGGACAGCAGAGAAGAGGACAGAAGTGCCCTGTTCCCCTCAGCAGAAGGAAACTGGAAATCTGTGCTGACACAGTGTTAATTATCACCTTTTTCTGACTTCTATCAAAACTGTTGTGAAATAGCTTCTGATTTTAGTAATTTTTAACATTAAACACCTTATTGGTCTTACAGAGTCAACACCAGGAAACCCTCTGGAGTCTGTTGACAATCACGAGCTGATATGCACGTAATGCCTTCCCATTTCCACCAAGGACAGTTCCAAAGAATTTGAAACAGCAAAAAACAAGAGGTTATTTGCAACAAATCTCCTGAGATTACAGAGAAAATATTACAGAAGAGAAAAAAAACACCCTTTCATTTCATCTCATCCTAGGCATGGTCTTGTTATTCTTAGAAGTTCTCGTAGTATTTTTTTCCTACTCTCCCTTTTCTTTTTTCTACTCTCCCTTTTCTTAAAAAGTGAAAGAGATACCTGGAGACCTGTTTAAGCACTAGAAAAATCTGAAAACAAAACCTCATGTGACCAGTCTGCTTTTAATACAATTAATGGTCCACAAACCGCAGCCTAGGAGCCACCAGCTTAGAGGATAATTAAATATTGCATTAAAAAAATTAAAGCACTTAGAAGTGACAGTAGTAGGACAAGGGTTACTCCATATGGGAGGAAAATTATGGGGAAGATGTGCACACCCAACTTCGACTAGTAATCCAAACAGCTGGGATTCAGTTTGCAAGTCAAGGAAGCATCTCTTGCCACACACCTGAGTGACATTTGTACTTTTACTCTTTAGTCTTCCAGGTGTAACAATACTTACAATTTTTCTGGTTTTCCAGGTTAGGTGATTATTACAGTCCATCATATCTTAACTAGTGCTTTTTTGTTTGTTTTACATAAGTTCTCCCACAGGAGCAGGAAAAAGTCACGTTTTGCATTCCCATAGGATGCATCCTATAGCTTGCTCAGTTCACAGGGACTAAGTGGGAGAAGGAGTCATGTTCAACATTGTAACTAGAACCAACGAGTTTAGTTTCCCAGTCCACCCTAAAGCCCTCCACAGACAGATCTGCACAGGCACGTCCTTCATGTGGTCACATCAAAACCCCAAAGATTTAATGCTCACACCTGGGTCATTACTGCAGATCCCCGATGTCTCTAACAGGGAGGTGAGCACCAGCACCAGCCGTGCAACTACAAACCATTCAATCACCTTCGCTAACCTGTCCCAGTCGCCTCATCACCCAGCATACACAGGGAGCCCGGCCAGCGCAGGCGAGGCAGCGGTATTTACCAGTCAAGTTACTCCACAAACACTCGGTGGACAGGCCACCAACCCACCGGTGACCTGCCACAGCCAACGACAAAGGCCAAACCCTCCACACCAACACCTGACTTCAATCCACCGCACAGTCCGCTGAAGCCAAACAGATGCCTCCGCAGCAGAGGCGAGCGGCGCGGGTTAGGGCTACCCACACTGAGTGAGGGGGAGAGGTGAGGAACGACGGCTAACGTCATGAGTTCAGCGGGACTCTGTCCTACCAGACTTCGTCTACCTTCACCACAGGCGACGCCAGCGGCACCGAACTTTGCGCTGGACACAAAGCCCCCCGCACCCCTGTTTCCCACACCCCCGACACAACTTTTTCCACTTGGCATCATCACATT
>NW_008824411.1:7118960-7123489 GCF_000699105.1 Pygoscelis adeliae | reverse complement strand
CCATCCCAAAGGCGATTTATATTTAGCCCGGTGTCTCCTTCGGGCAGAAAATTTCCCCCCTCCCTGGCACAGCTGTCGAGTCCGTCTCCCTCCTCCACCCCCGGCCTCAGCAAATGGCAGCCCCGAGTCCCCTGGGGAAACCTTGGCCACCCTGGCAGCGCCCCGACCCGCTCCTCCTCTCGGCCGGGCACACTGCTCCCCCCGGCCCGCTGCGTCGCGTGGGGGGCTGCCCCACAGCGTCACCCCGTCTTATGGGTGGGCACACTGAGGGGCAAGCAGCAAGCCAGGGTTTTGCAGCGCGGTTTTAGAGGTCCCCATCTTGCTCCAAAGCACTGAGTGTTGAATGCACTCCTCTCATTTCCCCAGGTGCGAGGATGAGGATGAAGGTGCATCCCACACGTGATGTGGTCCATCTGCACGGCTGCTTGTGGTCTCCCAGCCACGTCCCAGACACTACAGGCTCATTCATGCAGCCTGTGAGCAATGCATGCACCCGTCTTTCCATCCTGGGGCTTGCAGGGGGAAATGCAGGAGCTGTGGAAAAAACACCTTCCATCAGAGCCAGAAATAACCTGGCTTTTATGCTCTTACTCCCTTCATAGCCCCTTCCCTGCCTCACTGGGTGCGGGAGGTCTGTCTTAGGGGGAAAAAAGCCCCAACACAGCCAGGGCAGCAAGCTGGAGCATCACTGGAGCCCCTAGACATGGCCCTGCAGGGCCACCACCACTCTCCCACTGGGCCACCAAGCCATGGCAGCGTTCCCGTCCCTGGGCTGTGCGTACAAGAAGGGGGTCAGGGTCCAACTGCGGGAGCACAGCTACTCCATAGCCCTGCACGGAGCAGGAGGGGACACCTGCATCCCAGCCCATGCGAGAAGGGCAGTGCGGCCCCAGCCTCTGTTCAGTACCAGAGCGGAGATAGGCTCGGTGGTGCCGGAGCCGGGAGCATGCCTGCAAGCACCTGCTCTGCCCGGGGCTGCCTGCTGAGGAGACGGAGGGTACCCTGCAAGCGGGTCTGCAGCCCCTGCAGCCTCCTTGCCTGTGCGGGGGGGATGAAGCCTGGTCTTGAACCAGGAGCAGGGGGAAAGAAGGAAACAGCTTGGCTTTGCCGCTTGCAAGTAAAAAACAATAACACCTCTCCAGTGCGTGATTAACACCCAGCCTCATAAACAGACCGCAGTATTTACAGCGACTTTGTCCTCCCTGCTGCTCTCCACCAGAAGCTGATCAGCTCCATCCAGCTGGCTGCGTCACCCTGACCAGCCCTGCTCGCCGTGGGGAAGCATTGCTTGGTCCGAGCCTGCCGGCATTCAGCAAGGGACAGGCACAGGGGCAGGCTGGCAGGATGAAACCCTCCCTGAATAGCTTGGAAAAAGTACTTGCAGCAAATTATCTATCTGAAGCGCACAGCCTCCGCGCGCTCTCCGGCTCGTCTCCATGGTGAGAGAGGCCTCACTACCTTGCTGGGTTTCTTTGCTAGAGCACTTACAGCTCCTGCTAAATCTCTCTCACTTTTTCCTTGCCTTTTTTTTAGAGAGCGCCTGCACTGAGGGCCTGATCCTTCCTTCCACCTCCTCGCTTTGGCAGGCGTGGGAGCAGGTTTGATGCAAGGCACCCGTGGAGGTTTTAGGAGCCGGGCATGGAAACACTGAGGATGGAGATGCTGGGCTCAGACATGCTGTGCCTGCTCTGCATGATGATGTTTATTTAGTTGCTGGTCCCCAGCAGCCTGGGAGAGGACAGGACCAGGGCTTGGGGGATGCCAGTGCCAATGCCCTTGTGTTGGATGCACCAACCACCCCCTGCAAATGTGAAGCAGTGCAGGGCTGTGAGAGCCCCAGTCATCCCAGTATGAGCCGGCCCAAATTCGGCCCATTCTCCCAGCCCCTGGCTGCAGAGCACACAAAACCAGAAGCATTACGGGCACCGAGCGGTAAAGAAAATCGTGCAGGGCCCTTGCACAAGCCGTGTGTGTGGATCAGCCCCAGGTCCCACACTGAGATCGCAGAGACATAGTGACGGGCTGTGACCAGCAGTGCCCAGCAAGGAAAAAATATCCCTGTATAATTATCATATCCGTCCTGCCGGTCAGCCTGGAGACCTGTCATTGTGCCTCTGCAGAGGGCAGAGGCCACTGTGCACACCAAACCCTGGCCAGCCTGAAAGGAACATCTGAAGGGATCCCTGTGAGCTAAGCTATGATTACATTTTTTTTTCCGCAACAAAAGGAGAAAGAGGCAATTAAGAGCTGGTTTGTTTGTGGCCGTGCATTTTACTGTGGGAGACACCTGTCTACGGAGGAGGAGCAGGCTGCAGGCTGGGGACACGTGTGCCCTCCCAAGGGTGAGGGGCAGGGGGAGCCTGGGCATGCTCCCCTCCCATAGCACAGCCCCCAGCATGCCTTGACCCCGCACACGTCACCTCCACTGCAGGCAGAGCTGTGCCTCTGGTTAATAAATGTCCCCTCCTGTCTCCTGAGCTCCTCCAGGCTACCCGTTGCGTGTGTCCTCGTCCCACTGCTCTCGTCTCCCTCATTGCTTCTTCTAGGGATATTTGCCCCCTGTGCCCACGCCCCAAGGGGAGAAGCCTCCTCCTCATCGTGCCTCCCACCATCCCTGTGTGGGAGCTCCCATGCCCAGGGTACAGGAGGAACTGAGGGGGGACCCACTCCTGATCGAGCCTTTGCCTTTGCCAAACATCCCCACGGGGCACCGCCAAGCCCCCCAAATCTGGGGACCCCCGAGGCTGGGACAGGCTTTGCCTACTGACGAAGCCTGGAACTGCACGGGTGGCAGCTGCCTGCCAAAGCGTCCTCTTGGCGGGACACGAGGATGATGGCCAAGAGCTTTTCTGCTGGCCCTCAAGATCACAAAGTCCTCACTGTGAAAAACCACGCCGTGCCGTGAGTTTCTGGCAGACGGCATGCCAGTGCGATGCTTCGGGCTCCATGCTTTATCCCACCTTCTCTTCTATGGTGCTACCACCTCTTGCATCTATTCCCGGTCCTGCACCAAGAAGGTCCTTTCACTGCTCTGGTGGCTCCCCAAACCCCACGTCCCCCATGCAGAAAGCAGACCCCGGAGCACAGCCGCCTCCCTGCGTTGAGCAGAGCCATCCTTCCCTGCCCGGATTCGCAGGAGGAGGGCTCGCATGGGGCTCAGGCTGGAGCAGTGCCCATCTTGTCAGGCAGGTACGGGGCGGTGTGTGCCTGTCTCAAGCTGTTATTTCCATCTGGAACATGGATTTTTTTACATGTATCACTACACACGATACATGTCACGGCACCTGGCTCGCCTTCGCCCCTGCAGTGGGAGAGGGAAGAGGGGAGACGACTACCCACCGCTGCCCCTCTACTCCACACGCTCACCGCTTTACCAAAGAGGTGAAAAAAAACCTGCTCATTTTTCACCCTGTGCATGTGTCCTATTAGCAAGCCAGAGCACATGCACACCCTGCTCAATATTTTTGGGAGCTGATAGATGCCGTAGCAGTCAGGAGCCCACAGCGTGGCTGCTAGAGCTATGCCCCCACGTCCCTGACAAGGGAGGTGATTTCCATGAAATGGAAATGGAATCACAGGCAGCGGGAAACCAAAATTCAATACTGGCCAGGGAAGAAGCTAAACAAAGGGCCAAGGTCTCTGCCCTGGCATAAGTGAGATCTCCCTCCCATGCATCACCTCCATGGAGTGCGGCTCCATTGCACATTTTACCTGCATTCATTGTAGCACCAGGGCCATTTGTTTGTGTATAATAAAGGGGGTCTGGGAGAAAAGCATGTAATTAGCACATCCATCATATAGGTTTTTTAGATATCAATAAACCATCGATTCCCTCCTTCCATAAATTCTTGCGCCGTGGTGAATACAAATCAGTAGCCAGGATGGAAAAGGAATGCATAACCCCCCTCAGAAGTGCATAAATCTCTCCTCTCCCCAGCATATCATTAAACCTCTTAAACACTGATGGAAAAACTCCTCTGCCAGGTGCTAAGCGCTGCTCCCCAAGCATGCCTGAAGCCTTGCTGGGCTGATATCAGCAACAGTGTGGTTGCAACACGGCGGCTGGCCAGTGGTTCAAAGGTTGCAGCTGGAGCTGTGCAAATAGTGGATCTTTCTGTGGAGAGAGATATCTCACCACTAAGTCTTTTCGTTTTGGGGCAGTCAGATGGAATTTTGTATGGCATTTTGTTTTTTAAATTCAAACGAAAAACATAAGGAGACATTTCAGTTTGGTTGACCTAGAGTGTTTTGCTTCGTGTGAAACAAACGCAAAAAGCTTCATTTTTGTTTCACTTTACTTAGCCTCCTGCTCCATCCATCCTCTTTCCCATCTTTTTTCACGCATGTGCAAAAACTGCAGCAGAGGCCTTAGTTTTGAAACAAAACCCTAAGTGTTATTCATTGAAAACAGCAAAACAGAAAGTCACTTCTTAAGGGTTTTTTTTTCACCTAAGCTAATTATGAAATTTAGCTTGCTTTTGGATGTTTCAGTTCCCTGGAAATTGCGTTGAGAAGGCAGAGCCAAGGCG
>NW_008824411.1:7111262-7118938 GCF_000699105.1 Pygoscelis adeliae | reverse complement strand
AACCCCCACTGAGGTTCGGCGGCTGCAGGGCTGCCACCTCCACGCTCCCCTGCCTCTTGCCAGCTCCCCCTTGTTTCACAGCTCCATGCAGCAGCAGACAGCGAGTAATGTCTCTGTCACTGCCTTGTCACTGCAAGGCCACAGACGTCCCTCATTTTACTCTCCATCTCCCCCAGGCAAGGTCTGCTGCCCACCCATCCCCTGCTCGTGCCACGCCTGGCTCCGCATCCCTCCGGTGTTGCACTGGGCACAGGTACCTGGCTCTCAAATCCCCTGGCAGCTCCCCAGAGGGGAATGACATCCGCAGGCAGGAGGTCTAGACCATAGTGTCGGCAAGATGTGCCTGGCAGTGACCCACTGGGGGTGCTGCCCTCACCTGCAGCCCGTCTTGGGGTTATCTGGGGCCAGCAGCAGCATTTCTCCCTGGTGAGTGTTTGGACCTGCTGTTTGTCCCTGCACAGCCCCAGGGCAATCCGCTGTCCTGCCCACGGAGGTGAGCAGCAGCTGATGTGTCCAATGAGCTCTCCTTACTGGGGAGCATTCTGCATCCCTCCCCAAACCCTCCTTACTGGGGGTTACTCCCCATCCTACATTCCTCCCTGAAACCCTCCCTGAGCACTGCCCATGGGTGACAAAGTCCACCGGAGAGGGGACGCAGCTCTGGAGAAGCTGCTCCTGACCCCTTCACCGCGCTGGTGCTGGCTCCGCTCTCCCCCAGCAAGGAGCGATCGAAGGGAGTGCCTGTAATTGCAGCTGTCAGCAGTAACAATCATGGCACTGCCGTTATAAATGGCTCCAGTCTGACTTTTACTTACAGATTTCCCTCACGTGATGCTACAGGTCGTGCAAAGGAAAACCTGCACCGCAGAAAAGCAATTGCACCTTCCAGCTCTGCGGAAGGAGATTTATGGCTTGTTTTGGCCGTAAAATAGTGTGGGCAGGGCTCAGCTTGCAGGTCGACGTGTCCTGACCAGGCAGGCTGAGGTGGTTCAGAGGAAGGGGACACGTGGTGTCCCCTCTGCATCACCCCACTGGTGATGAGCCTGGGCATCAGAGCCCCTGCCCGTTCGGTGGTCCCTGTGTGCAAGGGAAGGGTTTTAGCCTAATTCCTGCCAGACATATGATAAAATCATGATGATGTCTGGAGCCAGAGAGGATCTGTGGAGGACGGGAGTCTCAGGCTATAGAGGCAACCCTTGCCAGATCTGGCATCAATCAGAGGCACTGAGAAATGCTGGGGGACTTCCCACGTACGTGCGGTTTGCAGCACCAGGACTAATTTCTATGGCGAGGACAAAGCCAGGCTGTGTCCGGTCCGCGGCTGCCATTGGAGACCAGAGCTGTTGTTTTCTGAGCAGCTGGCTGGGAACAGATGTGGAGTCCCCAGCACGAGCTCAGCCCAGCCGGTCCCCAGCCCACGGCCAGGCTGGGAACCCAGCTGCCATGCAGCCTCTCGCCCTCTACCCTGGTGGCACAAGGACCTCTGGGACATGTCCCCACTTGCTTTAAATGATTCTTTCCAATCTGATGTCTGTCCCGAGGTTGCAGGACCTGGGCCATGTATTACGGCACCTACGGACGGTTCACACTCAGCCCTGATGCATAAGGGAATGTGACCTGGAGGCACACGATTCCTTCCAGGCCAAGCAAGATCCTCCATGGAGAAACAGCCTAACCTAGCGCTGTCCCAGGAGATCACCAAATGGACTCACCATGGACAAGGTCCGTCCCCTGCAATGCACTGGGTGCATCAGCAGGAGTTGACCACCCTAAGGGTGCTCATGATGCAGGGCTCGGCGGCGAGGTTTGGAGCCCAAGAGGCAGGGTCAAGCCAGGTTTGGCAGGAGTGGCTGTTGTTTTCCTAATGCAGCCCTTGCACATAGGAAGCCTGTGGCCTTTTGTGCACTTTGATAAGGTTCAGAGGTTGTTAAAAAAACACAAAGCTATGGCAGGATTTCAAAAAATTCCCAGAAAGTCCGGCCAGCTGTGGAGATTTCTGCCATAGCTTTTACCACACTCCTCAACCTCACCTGCACTTAGCTTTTTCTTGCCGTTATAGACATGATGGTTAAGGGATACAGGTTTAGTGCAGAGAGTCGCAGTGACACATCCTCCAGCGTGCGGTTGCACCAATGCATGGTGTCACACAGGGGTACGGTCTACTCTCCTTTCCTAGCGGGGACCACTCACTAAACATAAAGCATCTTCATACCAGCACCAAAGCACAGCCCCAGCAATTGTCTGTCCGCAGGCAGTCAACTGTGGGAGTCGTACTGAAAAAGGTGGCTCCCCCAGCCCTACCCCGCGCCCCTGGATCCAGCTGGCTCCAGAGCAGAGAGAGGGAGAGAGCTGCTCCTGCCTGGGCTGTGGGATGGAGGGAGCTGGTCACTCATGGCTTGGCTGATGGGAGCAAGGCACTGCTTGGCTTTTATCTAGGAAAGCGGTGGAGCTGTGCCCCCTGCTCCCCGGCATGCTTTGCAGAGCCCACCCGGGCTGCTGGGCACAGTTCAGAGGGTGCGATGCCTGCAGAGGTACCAAGCTCCCCCTGGCAGGTTCCCTGTCCCGGGTGCCCCGCAAAGGGCACGGTGCTGCTGCCAGTGCTGCTCCGCTGCTTTATTGTGCTTGTGGCAGCTTGGTGCCTGCAGCATTGATAAAAGCAGATGCACCGATATCTCGTGTCTCCTCCGTGACCTGCTGCGACTCAGACATGACGGTGGCATTGGCTGTGCGAGCTGGCAGCAGCAGCTCTGGGGATGCTGTTTCTTGTCCCAGGTCACCTCCCTTCCTGCTGTTTGGCAGAGCGCTGTCCCTCTTCATTCTCCCTCCTCCTGTGGTTTATCCCCCCGGGAAGAGGCCAGCAGCCAGGATGGCGATGGGGAGGCGAGAGTGTGTTTAACGAGGCAAGCGAGGTTGGGGTAAACAGGATGGGGACGGTCCCAAGGCCACCTGGCACTTTACCAGCCCCTGTCCCCTGGAAAATATCCCGAAGGGATAAGGGTCCATCCTGCCCCAGGGCACGGCAGGGCAATGCCATGGATGCGGAGAGGTGCTGGGGGGACAGATGCTGCATTCCCCCCAGCTGCAACCAGTGAGGAGGGGGATTTGGTGGTGGGGCCAGGGGCAGTCCTGGGGATGGAGCAGGGAGGGCAGAGGCTTTTCCCGGAGCTCTCCTGGAAGCAGCCGAGGCAGCTCCGTCGCTCAGAGGAAGCAGCTCTTGTTTCTTCTCTAATTTTAGACCTTTTTGGGGCGTTCAGTTTTCCTAACCACTGGTCAGCTGCTGTCTTCTCGCACAAAGCAAGCGTGCATGAACTAAACCAGACACATATATATGTATTGGAAATGATCCAGGAGCAATCACTTACATGCCAGCGAAGGGTGTGAAACCCCCCATCTGCTCCCGGTTGTAAGACAGCACAGAGAGTCCCTGGCCCAGCCACCACCAGCACAGCTCCCTGGGGCTCATCCCTCCACGGTGGTGGGGGACACTGCACCCCTCACAGCACATGAGCAGGGCTGCAAGCAACCTGGCAGGGGCACCTTGACCTAAACCGTCTTGGCAGATGGTTTTTTTCTTATTCCCCAGCTGGGTTTCCAGGCAGGACACCCCTGCGATCTCATGCAAAGTGGAAGGGGAAGCAAGCAAGCAGCAAGGAGCTGCTGCCTGCTCACTGTCATGCATATATTGGTCTTGAGTCGGCCCGGGAAAGGTCAGCCTGCTCGGGGGTGTCAGGCGATGAGTGGAGGCAGCCCCGCTCCCCCAGTGAGGCAGGCTCCCAGCAAAGGGGAGCTGCTGCTGGTTTGGCTTTTTGCTCCATGTTTCTGCATCCCTACGTGTTTTGGTAGCAATCATGCCTCTACACGCAGGCTTGCAGCCAGGGGTACGTTGTTGCCCGACCTTGGGTTTTTTAAGATCAGGCGCAGTGACACTGGCTGAGCAATGTACAAGCCAAATCCTGCCCCAGAGAGTGCAGGGGAGGCGATAAATAAGCAGACAGAGCATGGTTACTGCCCGCAGACCCACATGCCCATAAGCTGGCGGCTGGGGACAGGGCTGCCCCATCCCTGTTCCCCCCACAGCACGGGGCTGGCTGTTGGGGGTCTTGAGTCCTAAATCCACCTCTGTGACAGGCTCAGGTCCTGATGGATCAAATTCAGCTGGTGGGTAAAGTGACCCACCTGCAGCCAAGGCGGAGGGAGGCACGTCCCCTCCTGGCAGGTCTCATCCTGGCTCCCGCTGAAACAGGGATGAAAGCATCATCTTACCCAGCTCAGAAGAGCCACGGGAGATTATGGCTGCTGGGACAGTGCTTGGAAGAGCCCGGATTGGTACTGACATCCCTGCTGCTGGAATCAGGCCCATCCAGTGCATTATTATTGCCTGGAAAGCACTGCTCCTCTTGGTTTAAAAGACCTGCTGCAGGCAGCTTGCCTGGGTGTATAAACGTTCTAACAATTCCCAGTGGATTGGGCTGCGCGGCTCCCGTTCTGACCCTGTGTACTGCCCCTGCCCTGGGGACTGAGACCCCCCTGGCTCCTGATGCTCATAATCACACCCTTGTTCTCCACCGGTACCCAGCGGGGAGGGAGAATATATGAAAAATCAATAGCTTCAGCTCAAGCTGCCAGAGGATTTGTGCATTTTGCACCACCGTCTCTGGGAAATCCAATATATCGATTGCGTTTCTCAAGACCGGTATCGATGAAGCAGATAACGGGAGCGTTAGGGGCTGGCTGGTGGATGCCGAGGCTGTCCGAAGCCCAGGGCTGCTGCTCTATTGATCCTGGCAGGCAGGGCAGCATCTCCTGGTGTGATTTACTAAATCCCCTCGTCGTTCCACGCCAAGCTCGCCCCTGACCTGCTTTTACTTCCTTATTTATTTATTCTCCCCCTTCCTTTCCAAGCGGCAGCAGTGAAGCTCCTGCTCCTCCTCGGGAGCAGGAATCACTGCCTGGGCAGGGCAGGGCAGGGCAGTGGAGGATGCAGAGAGCAGCCATTTCCCCGCGTGATACCCCCACCGCCTCTGTGGAGCTGCTCTGGCCAGCGGCAGAGAGCAGCTTTGCCATGCCAAGGTCGGGGGGACGCTGCTGCCCCCGGCCCCCTGGGCTCAGGCATTATTTCTTCTCATTTCAACGGAGAGGAGATGAATTTATCTTCCCAGCTCCCCCTGACATTGACCCACCCAGTGGTCCAGGCTCAGCACATCCTGCTCTGCTCATGGGGCCAGGGAGGGTCGTGCTGCTAAAGCATCCCCTCCCGTGACAAGCCGAGCCCCTAAATATCCAGGCGTCTTAAAAGTCAGCTGCCTGGGGAGGAGGTGGGAAGAGAGGGGTAGGAATGGTTGTCTGTGGGTGTCCTGCATTGTCTCCTGCTATGGAAAACCCTCCTTTTTGTTATTTTATGAATGCCATTAAAGAAAATTTTCCCTCTGCAAGACTCTTTTTCTAAAGCCTCTTTTAAAGACTCCTTTTCCCCAGCAATGCAGGATCTTTAAAAGTATAATTATATATTTTTTTTAAAAACCACCATGCTATTTATAAATTATTCTATATGCTCTCAACAAAGCAAGTGCCAGACTGCACTGGCTGAAAGCCCACTCCTGACTTCTCCTTGCTCAGTTTAAAAATGCAAATAACATTGCTTCTTTTATTTTTTCCTAGCTACAAACAAGAGCATGGGGAGAAATCACAATGCAAACTCTTTCCTGGAAAACAGTGAGAGATGAGGGGAATGTGGCAGCCTGGTGTGAGCGAGGCATGGGGACCA
Organism: Pygoscelis adeliae; assembly: GCF_000699105.1. Lineage (NCBI taxonomy): Eukaryota > Metazoa > Chordata > Aves > Sphenisciformes > Spheniscidae > Pygoscelis > Pygoscelis adeliae. The sequence continues at coordinate 7,113,174 of NW_008824411.1, read as the reverse complement.
GGATCCAGACCCGAGGCACAGGGACTGGGATTGGCTGGGATCGGCATCCCTCCTCTGCTGGGATGCGTTGCTTGCATTCCCCCTGCCTACCCTCTAGCCCGGTCGCAGGCAGAAGGCAGCGGAGGCAGGCAGCGGTGGCCCTTCCTCTTTCATTTAAAGCTTCTCTTGCCCTCTCTTCCTTCCTGCCTTCCTCCCCCAGCCCCTGGATGTGCAGAGCTGAGAGTTTTGAAACGTTTCAAGGAGTTGGAAAGCTCCAAGTCCCAGCAGAGCAGTGAAACACTGTCATGACGCCAAGCGTGGTCCCAAAGCGCATCTGATAACAGGAGTCAGGGTTTTGCCAATCAGATATTTAAACAGAGCTGTTGCTAGAGAACATGGCAATGGTGAGTAAGAAGGAGTCCAGCCTCTGCTCTGCCTCCCCTGCTATCGCCTGTCGTTGTTTAATACCAATAAGCAGCATTTATTGGTATTAAATAAATAAATAGCATTTATTGGTGGGTAAAAAATTCCAAGGTACAAAGGGAAGGGGGGATCACTAGTTATTTTCAGTCACTGAATTTGCAAGCTGTCGTATCAGAAGATATTCGCTGCATATTTCATGCAATGCATCCACAACTAATAAAGCGAGTATTTATTTCTTAATCCGTTCTCCTCCTCCATGCTGCATGTTATCTCTGGAAGCCCAACGGCATTCAAAGGGTCGAAGCTGCAAAGACCCATGTTGTGTATGCTCCCGCTGAAGTCAGTGCCACTGATCGTGATGGGAGCAGGCGCAGACCCTGGGCAATTTTATCTGGTACAAGCCTGCAAAGGTAAATGCATTTAAAAGCTGGTGACCTGCTAAATGTAAGTCAAGCTGTGACATAGCGGTTAGCTCATGCTGAGGTCAGCGCCGGGCAGGTTGCTGAGTGTGAAGTTTCAGATGAAGGGCACTAAAGCTCTATTCATTAAACGGTTTTCTGCAAACATAATTAAGAGATGGTATCAGCGAGCATCGCTGCTGCATGCGCCACTGTCGCTGCCGGGTAAACCTCAGCGCGGGTAAGAGCGCTCACAAATCAGAGGTCCCCGGGCCTGTGACAGGACCCCAATAAATCACCAAAGTGAATGAGCTCTGCAGGCAGGTGGGCCGGTGCTGCTCCTGCGGACGTCAGTAGGAGCGATGCTCCAGGCAGCTGCCTACAACGGCAGGCAAGAACGCTGCCTCGTGGATGGGGGGTCAGCTGGGGTGGGATCCGCCGCTTCTTTAACACCCTGGTGTGGGTATGGGAAAAAGCTCTGGAGGCTGGGAGGCTTCAAGGAAAACCAAAATGAATCCCAAACACAGCGAATTCCCAAAATCTGGGAATTGGGGAGGGGCAGGATTAGGGCCATTGGGATACCCCAGGATAACCGAGGGTTGCAGTCCCGCTCCAAACGGCTCCAATTTGGTCTCTCACATTATAACACAGCAGGTACCGAACCCTCCAGCCCCTGGGCCTGTCTGTATTTCGGGGCAGCTGTGCCCCTGCATGGGTGGGCTCGCTCTTACACCTACCCTGGGTTTCCCTGCTCCCCCTCACCCCGCCGCAGTGTGCACAGCACCCTGCTGGTAAGTATGATGAGTGGTGCAAGGGCACCACGTTTTGTGATCATCCAACTTTTGGAGAATTTTCCTTTTTTTTTTTTTTTTTCTTCCCCTCCTCCTTTTCCTTTGCACTGTCTTCTCTTTCTTTTCCTCCCCCCTGGCTTTTTGTGGCCTGTCAGCCCAATTTCCCTCCTCCCTCAATTCTTGCTTATCTTTCTTGTGTTTTCTCCTACTCTTCCCCTCCATCTTCATCCTCACTCTCTCTCTTTTTCCCTGGCTGGTACCTCCCCACCCCCTCACCTCTTCACCCCACGCACACTGCTCTCCCTGCCGCACTTCTCCCCA
>NW_008824411.1:7081822-7110235 GCF_000699105.1 Pygoscelis adeliae | reverse complement strand
CGGGTGTCCTCCGGCGCATACCGGTCGCTGGCCGTGCAAAGGGGGTGCGAGGCTGCTCCCCCGCCCGGCGGCGGTGCCTGGCGGCCGGCAGCTTCCCGCTTGTTTTCTCGGCGGGAGGACGCTGTAAAAGCGACGTGTTTATCCATCGGGGGGAGAGGTTACAGCTCTTGCCGTCCCCCAAAGCTTGGGACCGCTCAGAGGAAAAGCGCTGGGTGGCCAATTAATTAATTAGTTGTCGCCTGTAACCTTTTGGTGTGGGACAAAGGTCAGAAGAGATGCGAAGGCAGCGGGACCGCAGTCCGGGGCTGTGCGGCGCTCTGCTCCCGGGCATCCCCTCCGGAGCCGGCCCGCAGCCCTCGGCGCAGCCCTGCCGTCGGTAGCAGTCGTTTTTCAGCACCACCGCCAGTTCTCCGCACAGGCAGGCAGAGGAGGGGTGACTTTGAGAGGCGGCCCTCAGCCTCCCTCCCCGGCTCCCAAGAGCGAGATCGACGGGCGAGCTGCCTGGGCAGCACCCTCCACCTTCTAGCTGGAGGCCAAGCCTTCCCTTCCTGCGAGCCTTGCCCTGTGCAGGGCCACAGTCTGGTTTGGTAATGCTAACAGCTTACCCGAGTGACTCGAAACAGGGCAATAAACCTGGCATCGATTGCCTTTTTTTTTTTCTTTTTTTTAAAATAAGGCTAGTGAGGCTTTGTATCTCGCTGTTTCATGCTTGATTTCAGGTGAACCGCTTGAATTGGGACATTTTTGAACGCTGTTTACACAAAGTTCTGCTGCATTAATCATGAATTATTTGCAGAATACAGCTTTTCAGTTTTTATTATGCCAGCTTTCTGAAGGTCACACTGATTGATTAGTTTCAGATTTATCATAGTGGTGCTTGACTTCAGTTTAACTAGATGAAGCTGGAGGTGGTTATTTGTAGTAAAACCATCTCCTATTTCAGTGTTAGCAGTAAAAGTGGTCGGTGCCAGTGATGTCAGTCTTTTCCACAAGTAATAATTAAGCTTAGACAACGGAAAGCTGATTATAGGAGAGCCATGATCAGCAAAACTTATTGACTGAGTCAGTCAAAACCATACAACGTTTGTTATCATTTGAAGGCCTGTATTTTCTCTCTAGGACTATAATAATTTATTTCTAGTATCCCTATTAATCTGTCTGCATTTGCAAGGAAAATCACATTTATCTTAGCTTGCTTTGTTATAATGTTGAACTTGAAAAGTTTATATCTGCCCTTTTGACTGTTCCTTTGTTTTCCTTTACCTGAATAAAATAAAAACTGCAGTCAGATTTGACTTTAGAACAAAACTGTGATCTCCTTGAATTATGTGGAGAACTAGATGACCAAATAACGCATCAGTCTTTGAGAAGGAGGAAATCCATTGTCTGGATAGAATAAAGTACCAGCTTAGTTCTCCATCATGTCTCCGGTGGGTTAACCATGCAAGAGTTGTTTTCTGTTCCTGGAAACAGAAAACTTGCATATCTTCCTAAGAGAAAGTTTGGAGGTGTGTTGGAGGGGAAGGCAAGGAGGAAATAGAAGGGCAAAAGATTTGGCTGCGTGCTGACCAGACAGATGTAGAGGGAAGGTAAAGGAGACTCAGTGAACTATGACACCTTGATTAATGTGTGAAGAACTCTGCTGCTTATCGGCCACTGTTTTCATTATGGGAGGTTAATTTTCAGATGTTTTAACTAGGACAGTATTATTATATTGTTCTCCCTTCCCCCATCCCAAATTTAAAATAAAGGTAGATTTCAGTAAAAACTTCCTTCGAGTTGGTACTCTTTCTAGACTCCAAGTAATCTCCTCCTTGGATAGATAGCTTAATGTAGAGTGAATTAAAATAAAAACGCCACCTTCCTTTTTAGTAATAAGTTTCAAAACTCTTTGTTTCCCTTGTTGCAGCTGGCTGAATGTGAGTCAGCTTCCCGCTCATGCATATTACAGTAATGGAATAGTCTGGCATTTATTATTCAGTAACTGGTGGTCGTGTGGGTGCGGTGCATAAAAGGCCTGCACTACCTCGGTTTACTTGTTGATTGTACTTGAGGCAAAAAGCATACAGCCCTCCTTTGTCAAGAAAAATTCTGAGTTGTTGATTAGCAAACGTAAGGCCAAATGCTGCTTGTGTTACTTGCGTGCAATATTGCTTACAGCACGAATCATAGTAAAATTTTAAAAAAATATTTGTATATTTAATAATATTATAATGTTTCTTCATCTGACAGTTTATATCTCTTCCTTCTTAATCAAAACAGTAATCAAGCACTGTTTTGGAGTGAGAGATCCTGTTGTGTAGGTTTTTAACTCTGGAAAGATTATTCCTGTTTCCCAGGACTTCCTGTGTCAAGTTCATGATGCTGATGAAAGGACTAGAAGATGGTATAGAAATTGCTTTCTTTAAGTCATTCTGTATCATAAAGCTTACATGTAGTCATCTTATTTTTCTACTCTGATATTTGTAGTTATTTCCATTGGAGAGCAGGTGACTCATGCAGTCAGGCATTCCCGAAGTGTGGTAGGACCCAGGTAACTTGAGATCCTCACCAGGTGACGTGTCTCTGGTTTGATGGGATGCGCAGTGAGTATGGCTGTGAGGAGCTTTGCCTCGCATGAATTGCCAGTCAAACTAGGAGGAGGGTGTAATCTGTTGCTGATAAGGTCAGGAAGAAGAATGAGACTGTTGCATTTGAATACCTAAAAATGTGGTTTCACTTGCAGATGGTCTTTAACAATTTACAGTCCTCAAAGTTCTTACCATTAGTTCTTAGTGTAAAGTGTAATCTTTTCCCTCCAGCAAAAATCTGTTTAAGTATTATAACTGCTTGTAGGAAGTATGGAAGTTGCCCAGGCTTAGGGCAGATACTCGGTCAATGGAAGAGCGAAAAATCCATTCACTTTCTTTAAACAGGCAAAAAGAAGATATACTTTGGTAGCTATGGCTTAGATTCTTCTTTTCTTTCAGCAAAAGCTCTGCAGTGACCATTACCGTCCATCTGCTTTTTAAGAAAGAACACTTGGCTTGTAGAGAAGAGGAAAAATGATGACATACGCTATTTTGTTTCATTCAGCTTTTCACAAAGACATTTGCCATGACTAGGTCAACATCAACATGGAGCTTTATGCAAACCTTGGTCGACTTGATTTGACTGTCCATTACAAATTTCCATTCTAAAGATTGCATGAAAGCATGCAAATTTTATGTCACATTTACTACGCAGACTGCATTCCCAACCAATGGTTCTTGAAACCTAAGTCAGTGCAAATTATCAGGAGGGCTTTATGTGAGGACCAGTGGCAATAACGTAATGCACAATCCCAATGTCAAGGGGCATTTTTACTGTTGAAGTACCGAGTGTCATTATCAGGGTACTCCCTGGATGCGATTGAGTTTAAAACAATATATTGACAAACGCTTAATTTGTGGAAATGTTTGTTAATTATGTTAAACACTAAATATGTCAAAGTTTTAAACAACTTTGGTCCTGATTTCAACAGCTATCGTCCAAAAACTTCCTATTTGTTAAAAGTAATGCTTCAAGTTTCTGTACCCCTGCATTCTCTGTTGAAAGACCGCAGCAGAGGGGAGAAGCGGTTTTAGGGGGGTGTGCCAAGTCCGTGGGGTGCTGGCTGCCTTGCACACGTACCTGGGCACTCGGCTCCCGCAGCTGCTCCATCTGCAGTGGTTCTCGCCGTGCAACTGTGCAGTGACCTGTGGATGTGCCCTGACCCTGGCCGTGGCAGTGAAAACGTTTGCTCACCTTGTTTGAGGGGATCTGGCAGCGTATCTTCTTCTGTGAAGTTAGTAGCCTTTTCCCAGCCAGTTAAACGATTGCTGCGGCATGCACTGCTTCAGTGCACTGCTTGTTTTAAACCTTAAGTTTTGAACCATTCATTTACTTTCAGTTCCTTTGGTGTAAAGATAAAATATGAAAACAAACAAAATCCCATCTTTTTGTGTCAGACAACAGAATTCTCTTTTTCACATAGTCAGTACTAAACAAATTAAGGTAACTCTTTGATGAATTTCAGCTGATGCTTTTTTGCTAAGATTGTGCTTCACTGCATTTAATGCGCATTTTTTGATGCAGTGAAATTGTTGGGTTGCTAGTCCTCTGTTTATCCACAAATCATGCTGCAGGTTTCCTTTGCTCTTGTGTCCATCTCTGGAGTGCTTTTTAGAGAAATAGGGGAGTGTTGCTCTGTCTGCTCAGACTTCTAAAGGTAAGTGTATGTCTGCACGTCTGGCTGATGGAAATTCGGTGGAGTTTTACACTTGGCAGATGGCAGTTTTGTTTCAGTTAATCTGGCCTGAATTTGTTTACGTGGATGCAGAAGTCTGATGGTATTTTTAAAGAAAAAGTGCTTAATACCTTTGAAATTGCAGCATTTGGGGAAGAAGAAGAATCAGCACAGTTACTACAGGTACAAAGTTCATGGGAGAGATGGGTAAAAGGTACGAGCAGGTGACTTCCCTTTTTAAGGAGACTCTAGGTTTTAAGTACTTTTGCCTTTGGAGAAGAGAAACAGGTTGCTAAGTTTTAGAAATCGTTTTTCCGAGACACAACCTCCAGCAGGAAGTAGGTGGGGAAAATGAAACTGATAGCTGAGGTAGCCTGCTTGCCTTCAGGGTCTCTCTTCCAGAAACAGGCTTTCAGTTTTTGGGAGGTGGCCAATTCTGCTCTTCAAACCCTGCTTCATGATAGGCAGTTCACACCCAGGCTTGCCACCTCCTGACACAAATCTGTTGTGCTATTTCACTATTTGTCCTTCTGGGTGTTAGCGGACGAGCTTAGAAGAGCATAAGCAGTTTGAACGCTACTTGTTTAAAACAACAGTTTTGTTTGAGCGTTTTAAGGTTTTTGTCCTTGAATTTGTTCACTGTTAAGGTTTGACAGTTGCGTTTTTAAGTGTGTTTTCTTTCTGGTGCAAGGTGTATCACTAGCACAATTTAAAGTAAGGAAATAACCCTTTTTGTCTAGTTTGAGGGCAGAACGAGTAATTCTTAAACGTTTGAAGTTGACAGTGATGGATAACTTTTGGAAACAATAATTTCTAAAATTCTGTAATCCGGAGGACTAAATACTTCAGGTGTGAAGGAGCACTGAGCCTTTCACTTTCAGGTTATTGGTTTACTTATATAGGTCAGGTAAGCAGTAACAAAATCTGCTGCCCTGCAGCTGCCAGATTGTAATATGTCAGTCTGCATGGGGAGAGGTCTGTGGGATGATCGATACCTTCAGCTTTCAAGATTGTTTAGTGCAGGACCATTGGGTGTTGTGGTCCTTTTTAATTTGTTTTTTAAAATGACTGCTAAAACCAGAGATAGGAAATGCACTGCAGGTTTACCTTTGGGTGGGTTAAGGGATGGAGTTCTTACTACAGTGACTTTCAATTTGCTGTCTCTTCAGGTTTGTTTATGGTATGGCGTGTGGTTGTGGTTCATGGAAAAAGTTACAGGTAGGCGAGGATGACGAGTGGGATGAAAAAGGGGGAAGGCTTTTTGACCACTTAGTGCATGGAGGCAGATCATGCGCTGCTGGCCAGTGACTCATGGGGGGAAAAGGACTGAAGCGGCCAGTGTTTGGGAGGAATTTAAAGAAAGCACTGAGTGTAGAGGAGAGCTGTGCTGCTGGAACGATGATCATTCAGCAATGGCTCCACTGGGAAAACATTTATGCAAGTGACCTTTGTTGAGACCTCTGTGGACTTGGGAATCAGACCATTGAGAGATGTCTGAGCTGCCGGTGTAGCCTGCCACCTAGGATATCTTGTGATAAACAGACATGTCCTTTAGACCTTATATTTACTTAACAGGATCGTAACCACCATGTTAGAACAGTGCTGAGTTTCCAGCTGCTGAGCTTGTGGTTTTTGCCTTGAGGGTATTAGGGAATTTGTTATTTAGGCTGTGATGTTTTGTCGGGGGTGGGGTGGGGGTGGGAAATGGACGGACACACAAGATGGTAAATGCAAAGGTGTAGGATTATAGAAGTACAGGACGTGTTGGGAAACAGGCAGAAGAGACAGGAACTCGAAAGACCTGAATGACTTTTGTGTGTTAGACTTCTGTGAGTTCAAAAGTGAGGGAATAAAATCTAGTTTTTGCAGCAGCTGTGTGTGAAGCACACTCACATTCAGTATGTGCATTAAGATACCTGTCTTTATCAGGTGATGTGGTGTGTGTGTAAACAAATCACTCAGCAGTAGGAATGGGCCCTTCCTGGTGGCTTCTAGTTCCAAAATTGTGGTTCAACCTATTCCTTCAGCCATTGATCTGAATTCAGTTTATTTGATTCTTGCTTGCGCTTGTGATGTGAGAGCGAGCAAATCTTTAGTCTATGGCTGGAATAATACCAGCATCTTAATAACTGTCTGAAAAGAGGTCTTCTGAAAAGGAGCTGCAAGCGATGAGGTTTCTGATGCGGTGCCTCCCTCCTGGCTCTGGTAATGGAAGGGGTTACTGCCAGGGGTGCTTGGTATGTAGCTGTAAGACCACCTTGCCTCCTGGTCCTGCTCCCTGCACTGTTCATCTCTTGCACCAGCAGTCTGAGCGTGGGTGAGCGGCTTGGTCTGTGGTCTCTGGGAGGCAGCTCACGGTGCCTCTAGGATGCGAAGACTGGGTAATAATTCTGGCTGGTGTTAATATTGTCCTTCAGTTTCTACCTGAAGAGAAGGCCATCACCCCTGGTTCCCTAATCTCCTTCGTCATGTTGTCTTCAGCTTTTAGAATGTACATGTATTTCTGTACTCCTATATAACAGTGATAAGAAATCCCTGAAGCTGCTTTTCCTCTATTTGCCTTGACAAACTCCTTTCTGTGTCACGCAACAGTTTTGTGGTTCGTTTGTGTTTTTTTTTAAATGTAAAACTTTTAACATCCTACCAACCAGGAAACATTTTTCCAAAGGAAGATATTGAAAAATACAGTTGGAAGAATTTTTATAGATTAGTAAGGTAACAGGCTTTAGACAAAGCAGTCAGTAAATGTGAACTTGTTTCTCTTGTTAACAGAAATACATGTGATAGTGTTGATATCACGTTCCATGGCTTTCTGTGTCAGTCTGGAGGATAAAAGGGCTTTAATTGCTTTTGTTTTCAAACAGGCGTATCAAAACAATGTAACTTTTTTTTTTAAATACTAACTGTATTCCTTGTTCTCTCCCTTGCAGGCTTTGAAAGAGATGCTATATGCAGCTGTGGACCAGGCCCCTTCTATAGAAGGTAAGCAAATTGTAACTGAGAATCATGTTTTTCTTGGCATTAGGTGCTGGACACATAGTCCTGCTACTTTTCTGTCCTCAGTCCTCCTAAATTGGTAAACTAATACACTGATGGGCAAATGCCTGGCCTTTCACAGCCTGTGTGCTATTTTTGATTGTTAGAACTCTTTGTCCTCTGTCATTAGGACAATAAATGTCTTTGTATAGTTTGGGACTTCAACAGCTGGATTTCTCTTGCTTATAAGGGCATTCACTGGTGGAAGTACTTTCTTCATCGCTTGAGAATAGACCTTTGTTTTCCTGTGACAGCTAGCGGCTTCGGGAGATAATTGTGCTAGAGAGATACTTGTTCCTGGTTTGTTACTGGTAATTTGAACTGGAAGAGTCTCATCCTTTCGTTCTATGTCCTTCCTGAATGCTGTGCTGCCTCTTGTATGTGGAGATGAGTATATTTTCTTGTTTGCATGTGTTTATTGCCACTGAGTGTTCTAGATTATTTTAGTACAACATTTGGTTTTAAGCTCACTGAATTTTGAATAGTTTGTTTAATTAAGTGATGATCTGTGCAAAGTTTCTCAATAGAACTCTTTACTTTATCTTTCTTCTTCCTTTGGTTGTCTTTGAAGTACTGAAAAGTTTTTGCCTTTATGTTGCTTCACTCCCTACTTTCTTGCCCTTCATGTGGATTTCAAACTGTTTTTTAACCTCCTTACCTTTATTATTTTCACTTTGATTGCAGTGCAATGTTAATTTCACTAACCTCTCTGAATGCAGCTCTGGGCTTCTTTCTTGCATATTTATAGAGCAGAAGAACAACTGCTGCTTCTAGTGTAGTCAGTTGGCTAACATGAATAATGCTAGTCACTATTAATGTTAGCTTATTAACTACTTTCTTTGTGTTGATTAGATTTGGGAAATGAGGTATGACCGTTAAAAAAATGTGGAATATTAATTTTTTGGATTTAACTCTACTTAGCTGCTCTTTGATTAGAATTTTAAAACAAAACCTGCAATAGTTAATAGACTAAATGTGTGTGATGGGGCAATCTTCAGTTATACTCTTAAGAGGTGCAATCTGAGCTGAAAACTTCATTGAAGCAATGTTCAGACAGGTATAATATTTAGGTTCAATCTGACACTTGGTTGCTCACTTGCCTCAGCCTGCTAATTTTGTAAATCAATCACCCTTTTCTCTAAAATGCAGGTCCTAGAACTAGTTTTCTAAAGATTATGGTCCTAGCATCATCTAAAATTTATGGGTTATCTTTGGAAAACTGAGGAAAACTTGCCAGCAGCACACTGGCAAAAGAGGAGAGTCTCGCTTTATTTTTTTTTTGGGTGGCAAAATTGCTTAAAAACACCCTCAAACCTAGAGGACCTTTCTCCCCAACAGCATAAAACTAGTTTTCTAGCTAAGAGGAACTAAAGTGTTTTGTGTAGGCCAAACTACACAAAACTTTATTAACTTCTACAGGCAACTTAGTAATTTTGTTCAAAGTCCAGCATTAGTTTTATGGAAGACCTGAGCATTTACAAGACTTCTCTTCTTCTATCCATCAGTTTATTCTTGACAATGGGAGCAAATGGTGTCTGTGCTAATAAAATTTTGTAGTCTAATGTTTGAATGTGACTTACTGGGTTTTGCTTGCGATACCTAGAATTTCAAGGTGTGCTTTGAGTTGCTAGCTGTAAAACTCCGAATTGTTATAATTCAGAATTTTGATTTCTTTTTTTCAGTGGTTGCGGTATATCGATGTTCTGTAATGTGCTGTGATGTTTGTGTGTAAACATATTTGGCAAAGGAAGATAAGATGAAGCATAAAATGGTACAATATTATATTTATGCTCTTCCAAATGTTAAAAGAATTTTAACTTGTGCTTCTGCCTCCTTTGATGCTTTCAAAACCTCAACGAAAGGAATGACTTAACATTGTTCTACTTAGGAAAAGTGTCTTCTGTTCATTTTTTTTGGGATCAGGTCTCTTCCTCTGTACTGTAGAGAACAAAGTAATCCAAACTATTTTGAACCACTCATATTTAACTCTGTCTTGCCTGACCTACTTTTAAGTAGAGAGCAGCTATACTAATTCCTTCACGTTTTGTTCATTAAGTGAATGTGAGTATGTGCATGGCGGTTGGATTTTTTTAACGTTTGTTGTCAGTGTGTTCTCTCCTTCTCTTCTTCTCTCTGTTCAGAGTCCATTTCGCTTTTTAGTCTCTGGGTTCCTCTCTGAAAATTGTGTGTGGCTCAGGATGGGGCCAGGCTGTTTGCACTGGAGTGACTGAGCTGTCTGTACGGGCAGGTGTATTTGAGCCAGTGGATTCTTCTGCCATTGCCCATAGGAGTGCAGAGGTGACAGAGGGAAGGCAGATGTCTTTCCATGAGTTGCAGCTTTAGGAGAGGCTTGTACTGGAAATGGATCAAGAGCAGGCATTTCTCTGTCCCCGTTGCTTACTTCCTTCTCCTTTAAGACCTTGCTGCCTTTGTTTATAGAAGCCTTAGGCCTGGGTTAGTGTGTGACTGCATACAAACTGTGCCCAAAACACTGCTCTAGTCCCTGTCAGAGGAGATAGAGCAAGTTCCTTGAACTTCGGGGGGGCGCGTAGCAGCTATTGTCAGGGGCTGGCTGTTGGCCTGCGTGTTTTCAGTTTAATATGGATTTTGTGATGGATACTTCTGTGTTATTTTGAGCTTAGCACAGAAACTACAGGAGTGTGCTACTGAAACCCAGCTTCCCAGTATGAGCCTAATGTAATCTCATTTTAGACTGGTTAACTAAAATCTATTTTCTAATTGATCTAGTTGATCACAGACACACTGTAGAGGTGCACAGTTGGTTTTGATTTACCTTACACATATTGTAGAGCTAATCTTCAGTTAATACATTGGACTGAAGAAGAGGGAGTTTTGTATGCCAAAGCTCAGGCTATTTCTAGTTCTTATTCTGCTCAGCTGGATGTGTAATTCAGGACTTGTGAATGAGTTTCTTAGATTTCTGCTGCAGGCTGCTTACCATATCAGTTGGTAAAATTTGTATACATATAGAAATGCTTTGTATTGCTTAGTAGTATGCTGGAAGCATTTTGGAAACTCTTTAAAAAAAAAAAAAGTGCTACCTAACCAAAGCATGTTGTAAGTAATAGGCAAGACAGGTAATAGGTGAACCATCCATCATTAATAGCTTTCATTGGGTTTGTATTTAGGTAAACAAAGCTAACTTCAGAATGACTCTTAAGCTCTACGACTGGTGGACCTAGTGCTATTTTAGTGGACAAAGTGTTGCTGGGAAGAGGATCTTGGATCTAAATTGTGCAGCTTTTACTCTGCTGGTTATCTAGTTATATGGTGACCCTTCTCATTGTGCTACATTGAATCATACCTATGTCCATCTGCTTTTTCCCATTTTCAGGTAACAAACACAGACTGTTATGTTAAACAAAAAAACCCGTAGATGTGAATAAGCAAAACCTGTCAAGGCAGAATGATAGGAGGACAATGTTTATAGCTGTCCCCTGACACTGTTGCAGGGTGCTTTGGATCCTGGTTTTTCATGAGAGTTATACCAGACTGTATGCATGTCTCTTTTGGCAGCTGCTAGCTGTACACATAGATTTCTTTAATCTGTTCAAAGATACAATTTTCTTCCCCTTGTCTGCCTACTTTGTAACAACGGTTTTCTTTATGCCAATGTTATTCCTCTAGATTCTTAATTTTTTTTTTACAAGGCTTTCCCCTGATAAAACTGCCCCATCCTTCCACCTGAACATCATCTGCACAAAATCAGTGTTTAGTCTGTTAATTCAATCTCATACACATCACTGGAAAAAGTATCAAATGATGCTTGATTCCCAGCTGTATGATGGGACTCGCTTGAGTTTCTGGAAAATTCTTTGATGTGTGTTTGCTTTGTTAGCTGTTTGTTACGTGATGCTTGCTGCCATGATGTTGTTCTCAGCTTTTGAGTCCTTGTGGCATGGCAGGAAGGCCTGCATGCAAGCGTGCCAGGTCATTGTGAGCAGGCACCCTTTCTCTACTCTGAGCTACCTTTGGGAAGAAGCTGTGACAATTTAGAGGTGAAAGCCTAGTGTAGCGCTTGTTTTCTACGAGGCAGAATGTGCAGTATCACAAAAGCATGAAATGCTGACCTCACCACGAGCATGCTGATTTTTCTTTTTTTACATTCCTTGTTCCTCCCACTGCTTCCTGTCCCATTTGTCACCTAAGTAAAACAGGTTACTGGACCACTGTTGCTTGGAGTCCTCCCGATTATTCCACTTGGTGAGCAGATGTGTCGGCATCTCCCCAAGCTCTTTACGATGCAGCTCTTCTCAGCTGCAGTGGAGATGAAAGTGTGGCTGTAAATTATTCATTCTGATTATCTGCTCGAATGGACAGGGTCCACTATAAATATTATTTCCTAGAATATTTGTCTTTCAGATATTGAAATTTAACCTCCCTTTAGTACTTGTGTAAACAAACGTTGTTGTTGTAATATCAGATGGTACAAGAGCATTCTGTTGTATCCTGTTATTATGGAGATTACTTATTCCACTTAACCCCAATCCTGAATTCCAGTGGCACCTTTTGAATGAGAATCGCTGCTTGTTGAAGGGCTGTGGGGCTGGAATGGTGTAACAGCATAGGAGGGGGAAGTAGGGGTGCTTTGAGATAGAACTCAAACCCAAAATTAATAGATGATGTTAAAATAACATTTGATTGGTAGGGGAAGAGCTTTAGTGGTAATGGAGATCCTCTGCTGGTACTTGTAGTCTGTATGTTCACCTATTTACTTGTGCTAGATTAGAAAAGCAAGAGGTCCAAGTTTGGGACATTTGGAGAGTGCTAGCACTGGCAGTGGGTCCTGTGTGGTTACACCCTTGTTTCTGCTTTCATTTGTAATGCAGTTACCATGTTAACTGACAGCTACAAATCTTTAGTTTAGATTTATTTCTGTTACTAAATAAATAAAATAGTATTCTTTAGGGTGATAAGTAATATTAGTGAATAAGCAGGGTGTGGGAAATCACATTCTTTTTTTCCAAAGGAAGTTATGAGGCTGACAATTTTCTTTGTTATATGCAGACATGCTTTGTAGGGTTGATCAAAGGCTTATGGTTTGTCTGTATATATACAGATGTCTTCTTTTTATTTCAAAATAAACATTTATTTCCAATTGCATAAGCTTACTTGGTAGCGGGTTGGGGTTTTGTTTACATGGGAATGCTTAGGCTTAAAGGAGTCTTCAACAGAACTGCTTCACATCAACTACCATGAAGCAGCGACAAGCAGATGAATGCTTTCTTTATTTCACTATGTTGTTGCACACCCATAAAGGACATGGGGATCAGTGTCCTTCTGAAGGACGCATGCGACTGAAGGTTGGTGTCCTACACCCTAGATGCTGGCCCTCGATTCTGTGCAGATTGTAATTCAGTCTGGAGGCCTCCGTATTTTAAGTAGTGTGTAAACTAAAAAAAAAAATAATCAAATCCCATGACAGTCCTCTTCTCAGTTGGAGGCCTGATGCCAGGTATTGGACTAGCTGTAGAAAAATAGGTTATTGGGCTTGTTGAAAATGTTAGCTTCCAGAGCATGCAAACAGTGGACAGGAGAAGCTGGCTGCGTACCAGCATTTAGAGAAGGGGGTGATGTCTGGTTTCTCTTACTCTAGGTCAATAAAATTTGAAAGGTAGACAGTGCATATGGTTGGAGCAGGGTGCAAAGTAGTGTGAGAGAACAGCTGGATGATCACTAAATATTTGGAGCACAGATGTCTACATGAAAATGTAGTGTACCGCCTTCTCATGTAAAAGTCATTTTGCTGTCAAAAGCAGTACAATGTTTACAGCAAGTCAGCATTGAGACTGACCGCGGTGCTTGCTTTGTACCAACGCATGCCACTTTCTGTTGATTCAGAGTAATGCAGACCCACCTACGCTGTTGATATAGTGACTTCCTCAGAGCTACAAAGGACCAAGTGATTGAATTCTGCTTGACCATTAATTAGTGTAACACGGGTGTGGAATAAAGGTCAGGTAAGGTACAGAGCTGGAATGATTGAGAGCAACTTGTTGATAGTGCAGTCAACTGGCCAATATAAGTTTTGATTCTATTATGTCGCATAGGCCACAAGTTCTCAAGTTGTGGCATTGGAGTATGTTCAGAGCTCTCTTGGCAGCAGGGAGCAGCCCTTGCTGCTGCCCCTGGGGCCTGGTGTGCTCAGGGTCCTGGCCTGCATGCAGGTGCTGGTTCTCGTGGGCTGTAAGTTCGTTTGTATATTTGCACCTGGCTGTGAACCCTTTCAGCTGTTAGAAACCACTTGCTCCAGAAAGTCTGTGGGAGAGTACGCCTGGTCCTCTCTGGGCTGGTGTGGGACCATGCAGGGTAACAAAGAAGGTTGTGGTGGAAGGTAGTTTAGCACATTGATTGTGTCGATTACTGATTCTTTCTGAAGGAAGCTTGTGATTGCAGTTGGTGGAAACACTGGACTTCCTCACGCTTTCCATTTGCTCCATTCCCAACTCCTGGGCTGATGCGCTGCTTCATCTGTGTGCACAAACCGGGAAGCTCATGTTGTTGCTGAGCAAGCCTTTTTTCCTTTTCCTCTGTCTTTTGATGCGTTCTGGGTAACTTCCTCAGCAGCTCAAAGAGCTTTGAGGCATTCACACTGGGTGAAGAACTTGAGTTCTAAGTGTACCAAAGCATATAGGTTCAAGGCAGGGCAGTTAATTGCTTTGTAATTTTGTTCTGTACCCTTTTTTTCTTTACTTAAGCATCCTTTGGTATTGAATACTAAGAACAACTAAACCCGGGATAATCAAAGAGCTGTATGTAGCTCAGGAGGCAATAGTGAAAGCTGGACCTGGTAGTCAAGGCTGGCCCATATGAAAGGGCTGCACCTAGAGGCAGGTTTCTTTTGCGAGTCTGCAAACTGCTTATCAGTTCAGCTGCGGAAGGGCTGCAGACGATTCCTTAATGATGTATGTAGGGTAACAGCAACATCAGAAATGCTCAACTGTGCCTTTTTTTTCCTCCTTTTTCCTTCCTGCATTTGCTTTCCAGTAATTTAAAAATGCCAGTCTGTTACCTTTTTAGTGGTCACAGGAATTAACAGTGCTTGTAATTTAACTGGTATGTGCCAGGTTTCATGTTAGTGGTCAAAACTTGAGGGTTGGAAAGTAGAAAAAGATTTGCAAAGCTGGACGATTGACAGACAGCCGCGCCTTCAATGAAGCACTCCTGAGACAACAACGAAACATCAAACAGCATTTTGGCTGGAGACATGAAGAAGCACTGCACATGTGTATACAAGAGGCCAGTATATATTGCTTTGTTTCAAAAAAAGACTGCACTAGACATCTTATCAGCAAGATTTAATGTGTGTAGGAGGAAGCCTCTGGGTTTCTAGTCATTCCTTTGGAGCTGTATTTGAAATAGGTGATTTGAATTATTAGACAATTAAGATTTTGGATGAGACTATAGCTACTTGGTGAATAATGCAATAGGAATTAAATTTGATTGGTTTCTCTCTCTCTTTAAAAATGCATGCTGTGGGCAAGGGAATGAGCAGAATATCCCTGGAAGGAAATCTCATTCTTCTACATTGTAGCTATTTGTAAGATGCCTTAGAAAAATGGCCAACCCGCCAATACCCCATGGAGTCCTGGCGTCTCTGTGATGCGGTGGAGGAGCAAAGGCTGTCCCCGGGCACCCTCCTGCTAGAGTGGTCCTTTCAGTTGTGTTACCTTAATCTGCTGTAAGGCCTCACCATGCAGTGGCTATCGCTGTAATGGTCTCTGAATGTGAGAAGGTCTGTCTGTTTGATTAATTCTAAAATTAGCAAGGATGTGGTGAAAAGTCAACCCACTCCTGGTCATGTTTCTTTTTCCGGAGTCCTGAAGTAAAAATGAAGGCTAGTTGCGTATTTCACCCATTTTTTGGGGAGGGGTTTACGGTGTATCTGTAGCCTTGCAGCTTGACCCCTTTTTAGTAAAAGTAGATAATGAATTAATTTTAAAATGTAATTGTGCTTTTTGTAAATAAATAATCTTTAACTTGAGTTACAGCATAAAACTGCAAAATTACAGCATCTTAGTTTTACAAAGCCACAGTTCAAAAAAAATTTAGTTTAAAAATATATATTTTATTCCATTTATTATATGACCATTTAGTTAATATATTTTAGATTGTTTTATGCTACTTTTGTTGAGTGTGGTAACCCTTTCCCCCTGAATTATTACAGCCTAAATATAGAAGTCCAATCCTATGGTTCTGTTCCCCTGTGAACTGAGAAGGGATGTAGCTTCAAGAAAACTGCAGAGAGATATAAAGGCTATTTTACTAATGCGTGGTATGTCAGAGTACCCAAAGCTGCTTGGTTGTAAGGCAGCAGCACTGTGAGTCAGTTGTGTATGTTCAGCTAAAAATCACAGAGAAAACTGCATGAAAATACACAAATCTACTTTTTAAAGTAGCTACTGCTCTGTCCGGAAAGGTGACTGGCATTGCGGTGGGCCCAGAGTGCCACTGGGATGGTGCAAAGCCTGCGGGCGGACACACCCCAGCCTGCCTGTTTGCGGGCACTGGCTCTTGCGTTGTGCACTCAGCAGCTCAACTTCCCCTCTGCAGAGGGGGAAGCCTTGTTTATCTCCTAGGAGATGGAAAACCAATTTCTACTTCCTGATGAGAAGCTGACAGGCTATTTGACTTAACAAGAGAGGCAGGCAGTGTGATTGGGAAGAGGGAAATTGCATGCTGTAACATACCAATATAAATGCAATTTATTTTGCATGTGCTATATAGCTCCAGGCACACATTTTGAGGTGTATGAGAATTTTTTGCATGCTGAAATGTGGGCTCTAAATAGCAAAAAGAGGCAAATTTGGCATCCAGACTGTGTTTATAATCTTGGTTTTATTTTTACTGTAATTGCTTAGCGTGCTTTTATAAATGCTCCTAATATATTTGTGGGGCAAAGTGCAGAGAAGCTGAAAAGATCAGCACGAGTGAGCTGTTAACTCGGGATCGATCTTGTCCCACAGTTGCAGGCTTGTTCTGACATGTGGCCAAGGCTGCTATTCTGGTACTGCCTTTGCTGGTGTCCTGTCCCTGCGCAGCTCTCCAGGACAGCTCTGCTGAGCTCCTCGCTTCTGCTGAGACGGAGCAGTTCAGTACCAACTAACCTGTCTAGTTGTCAGTCCCATAATGTGTCAGCTATAGGGAAAAATGGGCATCATTGGTCTAAACCCCCATTCTTTGTTCTCATCGTTTCCTATTCCAGCTGATTGATCATTTATACGAGTTCATTGTGAATATCTTTGTATTTTTAATGCTGTGTGTCGGGGCATCAGCAGCATTTACAGCGTGGTTGCTAACCTGTGAACCCAGGTATGCTTTTTAAAGGCAGCTCCCTTATGAGCACAGCTGTAGGAGTGAGTCACAGGCAATGTAATAAAATGGGGTAATCATGAGCAGGATTGGCTGATGTACCTATAAATTCTATAAATAGGTTAATGGAATTTGGCTTGTACTTCAGTGTTTTGGTATGACTTTGTCTTCCCTAATCAGAAGTAGCAATTAGAAAGCAAGGAAATAATCTGCGAGCCTGATACGGCATTCCATGTTACTTCATAATCTTTCATATATGCCAAATGGTCCTTGAGCTCTGCGGCAATCCAAGGCAAAGGTTCAGTTTCTCCCCTGCCCAGCCACAGGAGAACATGCTTCTCTGTTAGAAGCCTGGGTCAAGGCTTGGTTCTGCTTGGACCTTGGTAAACACAGGTGCAGAAGAACATTTCTTGTAAGTTTTTTGTCTTTTTGAAGCCTTTAAGAGGTTACAATTCACTGAACTGCCTAGACATAAGAAAGCTTCCCAAGAGGGTAAAGGAAAAAGAAAAGTCAGAATGCCTTTTGCTTTTCTGTGATCAAACTGGATTAACATCAGTGCTCACAAGTGATAATTGTGTATATAGAAGCTGCATTTGTGGGTTTCAGATGCTGTAGGTGATGCTCTTAACACACAATGTTCATTTATGGTGTAGTTTTAATTATAGGATGTCGATAAGACTTGTTTATTACAACTTCATGTTTCACAGGGTAAGTCGGTAAAATATGGATTGTGAATTAAATTTTGAGCAGTTGGAGGCAGAAAGGTTAGAGAGAGGATGCTGAGCTTGTAGGGTTCGCCACACCTGATCAGCCCCATCTGCTGTAATGATCCTGGCTGTAAGGTGACTGCTGTTTCTGGTGAGCACTTCAGATCCTGCAAAAATACCCCGTATCAGGTGTGAGTTTTAGCAATACATCAAGCAGTGGGGAGCCTGCCACAGCTTTAATACTGTTCTTTTCAGCAGATGTCTTCTTCACGGTGAAGCCTTGGAAAGTGAAGGACCAAGAAGGATAGTGAAGGGAAAAGGTGAACAGGTTCATCTGTGTGCAGCCAACCTGCGAGGAGCTGGGTCAGGGCTTGGCCCCCGGCTCTTGGAGGGGCTGCAGTACACAGTGGAGCTTGCCAGGCTGCTTTTGGTTCCTGGCTCATGTTTCTGTGTATATGTGGACACTGTTCTTCCCCAGCTGGTGTCTTTGGCTCTGGTGTTAGCTGCACCCATGTCTTCTTGCAGTGGAAGATTAGTTTGCTACTGTCGGTGTTAAATAGGACTTGAGCTCGAGTTTCAAAGGCTCCGAAGGTACTGACAAAAGAGCTTTCAAATCTGCCCCTCCAGTTTTAGAAATCCAAATGCAGCTCAGCTAGAATTGATCTGTACCAATTTCCCTTTCAGTTTCTTCTGCTTTCAGCCAGCTCCTACAGATTCAATTCTGGCTTTTGTTCTCAGCTGATTGAGCTGGGTTGATGTGGCCGCATGCTAATGCAGCGTTCTAGATGGAGCAGATGTGCACCCGCTAGCTTTCCGGTTGAGGAGGAATTCAGCGTTGGAAGGTGCGTGATCTGGGCTTGGACTTGCCTAAGCACAAATCCGAGTAATGAATTAGTCATCAGACATGGAATTCATTTCCCTGGGGACATGGAGACGGAGGCTAGTACAGCCCAGCTGTCAGTCAGGAATTGCTGATGCAGGAACTCTCGCCAGCTGAGAAGGTTCCCCCACCCATGCTAATATAGTAAGGCTAGGTTGCCAAATCCTTTAGTTTGGTATTTCAGTAGTAACAGGAATGCTTTATAGCGTGTGCTTAAACGCTTTGGTCTCTTTACCTAACTTACATAAAACTGTTAACTGGCTATTTTGAAACCAAAGGCAGCAGACCTTAATTGTGGCAACTCTGCAGTCTCCTACATGCGAGGCAATTTTACTGAATCCTATTTATGTGGTAAGCAGGGTATGCCGGAGGGGTTTGCCATCCTCCATCCATTTCAGGAGTGATTTCATGGTTATTGAGGTATATGGGTATAATGGGGTGAGTTTGGGAAGAGATGTTTCTGCTCCATCACCTTCTTTTCCTTGGCCGCAATTCTTGTTTTGTTTTTTTTCCCCTCTCTTGTTAGGGTTCAGCTGTAGCATGTGGCTCATGGTGGCTGGTCTTATGTACGATAATTATTTTCTAAGATGTTTGGAAGCTTTACCTATGGAGTATGGAAGAGAAATTGCGACATTGTGTGCTCTTTTGTACATAACTAGATCGATGTCTGTTTGAGATTTTCACTTACTGTTTTACTCTTCAGAGTGGGTAAAAAAGGCTAGTGTTGGTATTCTCTTCCTGCCTTATGAATTTCCCCAGCATAACTTCCACCTATGCTGATCCTTTGGAGAGCTGCCGTTATGCCTCCTAGTCAGTGTGTCAATTTTTCTGTTATTTTTGCTGGACAAACAGCATATGCAGTAGCAGATAAATGAGTGATTCTCTGCTATAGTGAGGGAAAGTGGCACAAGAACCTCAAGATTATGGTTGATACTGTGGGCTTTTGAATGTGTTTTGTTTTTTTTTTTTTAAATACTGAATAATGATGCCAAAGCCTTCCAAATAGTAGCTTCCAGTTTGCCTTAGCTTTCTGGTACCTGAAGGGCTTGATTTTTATTAACTCCTATACTGAATTGTGCTGGAAGTGCAAAATTAAAATATTGCAGGGAGATTTATTCTAAATGTTGTAAGAAGCTGGGATTTACATGAAACTGCACTTTATACTTGCACTCTTTTTTCAGAATTTTTTGCAGTTACTTCAGCAAAATCATGTTGGTGTTTGAAAATGGTCTTTTGTCAAAGCGTAGTCTGGAGAATGGAAGTGTTCAGTTTCTGGTGCTGTATTATCCCTTTATACTAATTATAGGAGATCCCACTTGAAATATTCTAATTAAAAAAAAAAAATAGAAGGGAAGAAGCTTAGACATAGCGTTAAATACCACAACTTCCTTGAGTTCTCTTGCAAATACCCATCAGACCTTACAGTCTTCACGTGGTTCTGCTGTTGTGAGATTTTTAAACAGCGGAAGTAAACCCCAAACCTCTCAGAGTATTAACCGATGTCAGTACAGGCTTTCATCTTTTAGGAGTAGCTTGTAACTGTAACCCAAAGAGATGGTGGTATTGCAATTATTTTTTTTTCAGATGACAATATTTGGCTGTAATGGAATGGAGAAAACTGCCACTTGAGTTCTCTTCCCATTCTTATGTTTACTTTTCCCAGCCCTTTGGCTAGGCTAAGCCAGTATGTCTTGGACTGCTTGAGAACTGGCATTTTGTTATTCTCTGTTTTTCAATTTTAAGTTTATTTACAGAAATCAGCAAAAATGAGGAAGTGCTTGAAGTACTATGCTTATTGCTTGAGTGTTGTGTTGTGCATGGTCAGAGTTGGCAACTTCTCTATTTAAAGTGTTTGAGTCTTAGTTGTGGGTTCAGATTTGGTTTGGGTCATCATTTGGTCATGCTGTTCTGTTTTTAACCTTTCAAGACTTACACTGGTAAGAGTTTTTAACACTAAGTCCCACTTCGACTTCAGTTCTGCTGCTGTGTTGGAAGTGAGTGCAGCTGCTTTGCACTTGCAGCTTCTGGATTACACAGCACTAAATCCTTCTGTTTTGCATAACGTTGCACTGATCTTTGTTGGAAAGTTAATTTATCTGGATCTTCAGTTTTCCATGTTGGAGTGTGACAAGAGGGTATTTGAACTGAAAACAAAGGCTCAAATGGCTATTTGAAACCTAAACAAAGCAGGGAGCATGCTGTCTGAGAGCGACTTGACTGGTTTCTATCCGGTGCCTCTCTTGTACACCACGCTTGGTGGAATTATTTGTTGATGGAGAGTTCAAAGTTCGGTTGCAAAGACTGTGGCTGTTTCTGAGAAGAGGCAGAAGAGAGGAAGCAGTGGCCTCTCCCTAGTTACGTAGCTCTGCGGTACACCGCATCTGCCCACCGACCTTAAATTAATCTTCTGTGCTTTCCTTCAGTGTGTGGGAGAAAAATTATCTGTTCGGATCCTAATAAAAAGTGGCCTATTTAATAAGCGTTCTGTACATATATTTATTTACAAATATTCTTGATCTTTAATTAAGGAGTCCAGCTCTGTTACTTGCTGCTTGGTGCTCACTTCCAGGCTGGGGAGTCTGCAAGAAGATCACTGACTGCAGAATTTGACTGCTCCATGCATCTGTCTGTTTAAAACAAGCAGTTTTGCAGCTGATCAAAGCGGGAAGATTATGCTGCTGCCGTGGAACTAAACTGGTGAGGGGGGATAAATGGCAGCTCTGAAGCAGGCCTACCTGAACTGACGGGCTCTTTGTTGTTGACAGGATAATGTGAATTTTTTTTTTTTAACAGAGGTGTTGTTCGTTCTGTTGGAATATTTACTCTCGCATTTCAAAGCTCAAACAACTGGGTTACTTTTAACAGAAAGCTGTATTGCATATAGTTCTATATGCAGTGCAAAGTTTATCTTCACGTAGCTGTAAGGAATATAGGGCATCCTCTGTGGATGTGGGTTTTCAGAACACTTATAAAGAAAAGAGGGATTTTGTTTTGCACACATGTATTAATAGTCTGAATGTAAAACCTGCATGGAGACTGTTATGTCTGTTTTATTAAGCAGTATATTTACCCCAGAAGTGGAGAAGTATATGAAATTAGCAATATGTTATGGATTACAGTTGCCTCTTGTGCTATAGGTAGGCAGTCAGGTTGTGTCTTTTGTCCCCATATGTTTCTGGTTTTATAATTTACCAGATAGTCTCACCTAAATGGTATTTATTTAGGTAGCTATATTCAAAGGCAGTCTTTTTGCTTTCTCTCTAATACTGCTTTTTATTCATCCACAGTGCACCTGTATGTATAGTAAGTATTTGCTATCAGCCAATATAATTTTCTTAAGGTAAAAAGAAATAGCTTTTAGAGCAAATAAATTTTTTTCACGTTCTGCACTTAAGCATTTTCATTTGTCATTTGTTTACAATTAACCTATGGATATAAGTTTAAATTTATTTGCAAAAACCTAATTTTCCTAGGTTGAATTGAAACTCATGCAAGTCTTGAAGTTTCTGTGACTTGTTAATAATAAAATAAGTAAATGAATAGCACAAACTTTGATCTAGTGTTTTAAGAATTCAATCTGCTGAAATGCTGGCTGTCCCTGTCCAGAAGGAGCCAGCCAAAGAACTAAACCAGCTGCTGTTAGCTGTGAGCTCTTCTTTGTGGACAGTGAGGTTCTTGTCTCTTCTTTTTCATTGTTATTTTATTTCAAGTTAAGAAACAAGTAAAAAGTTGAAGACTTTCCTGTTAAATCAAGAAATACGTCAACGTGTCAACTACAATCTGTATCCAGTTACTGCTCCTGTCAAATTGGTTACATTCATAAAGTACAAGTAGCATGTGTGACATCGGATCATTTTTAAAGGCAGATTTTGTTTAATAGTGTTCTCTTGTCACTTCATTTTTATTCAAGCTTTCTCCTTGCTGCATAGCGAGGAATTTCGACTGAAACAGGAGTTGGTGTCTGATTCTTTGGCAATCTGATTTTGAGTCTGGCTGTGTCTTCTTTTATAGACTACAATATTTCTTTTATATTTTTGGGGTAGCTAATTTAGTGTCTGGTAACTGAAGATGCTTGTATATTCCCTAAAACTTTAGTGCAAGAGTTTGAACTTGGATTATATGCAACTGCCGGGGAGCCAAGGAAGAAGAGGAAGAAGCAGAAAACCATGGTTGCGTTTCTGGGCAAGGAGTGAGTTCCTGCAGAAGGCATGGCACTTGGCAAGGGGAAAAACCAAGATTGATGGTGTTGAGCTGTTTCACTCGTGTTCATTAAATCTTGTAAAACTGTTGGAACCATGACTCTCTCTCTTATAGAGGAAAATAAGAGAACGTGAGTAAGCTCAGAGCCTTTACTGCTCCTCCGGTACACTGTTTATATATGATATTGTTTTCCTTAGAATTGTTAAAATGGGTCTGCCGGATTACCTTAAAGGTATCTTGACTTGCTTATCTCCTAAGCACAAGTCTCATATCTGGAATAAGGTCTGTCCTGCCTTGCCTCTGAGGTTAAGTTAGCTAGTTTGGTGGATGGGCTGCTTCTTGTATCTTTTTTTACAGAATTTTATTGAAGTGTTGTTGAAAGTCTGGATATGGCTCTGTAGTACTGAAAAATGTAGGCTTTGACGTGTGCCTAATTAGGCAGTTGTCATTCTTAGCCCATTGCCTGTAAGTGGAAGCTATCGAAAGGGTGCACGTATGCTGGTGTATATTCTCTTAGAAACCACGAACCAAGACTGTAGAAAATGGATTGTGATTTTTGTCGTGGTTGAGAAGCATGAAGAGATTTGCTGGTGGGTTCTGAGTGACTTGGAGGTTGTTCTCTTAAATTTTTTCTGCTTCGTGATCATCTTCTGTGGCACTTGATCAGTTAAGCCACCAGTGTTCTCTGTTTTCCATGAGCTGCTCTCTCACAAGCTTTCCTCTTTGTGTTTTTTTTCCCCTGAAATTATCCTTTCAGTGCAGGACTAATTTTGTTTTGTGAGCATCTTATGCTATTCATCAGAATGACTGTTCCAGTTACGAAGAGGATCTCTTAAATAATAGCCAGATTGCACCTCATTCCCCGATCCACTGCTGTAGCTGGTTTTGGTGTCAAAATTTACTTATAATGAACTTCATTTTAAGCTTCCCTAGCAGTTGGTGTTGGCAGACAGCAAGGACATGATAGTCTGCTTATTAGAGATAGCAAGAGGGGAGTTTTGTCCTCCTGCCACTTCGTGCTCTGTATTGCCTGTTGGCAGTGGTGCGAGGCCTCTAGGTTTTGCATCTCCTGCTCTGCCATGGGTCCAATGGAATTTCAGACATTTCACTGCATATTAGGATCTTAATTTTTTGTATTTAAGCTGTTTAAGGTTCTATTTTACATATTTAAAGCATTTCCTTTTGGGAGAGGGGTGGTGTTAGTTTGATTTGGACTCGGTAGTTAGCTTTAATCAGCAGCGTGGCATTACGAACTTTATCTGACTACAAGCTTGATTATAGGAAAAAATCTTTCTGGCTTCTCTCTGTTCTTGCTGTTTGTGTATGAAAGTGTGTTGGAGCCTTCCCTGGTGATACTGGTACTTCATCCGAGTATCTTGGAAGTGATTTCTTATAATAAGTAAATTTATCCTGTGGAAGAAACTTTAATCATCTAGACTTTTTTTTCATTACTTCCCCATACCCAGTTGGAAATTCATGAAATCTGGTGGAGGTTCCAAGACCCCCTTAAGGACTTGCAATGTTAAAATGATTCATTAACTGTTCTAATTACGTGACTTCTAGGGCATGCCTGTGTGCTTCAGGGCAAATAGGTATAATGACAAATACATGATACCTGGCCTAAATGAAGCTTCTCCTTACATGCATCTGGGTAGCCGGTGTGACTGTTAAGAATTTTAGCCCCCCAAAAATGCAAAATACAATGATTGATCAGATGATAATATATGGCCACTATACATGGATGTCTTTATTTATTTGGCAGCTACTTATTTGAAGGGCTGAAAAACTTGCCACAGGGCCTTCTCCCAAGGGTTAATGGAGGATTTGGTTTGTTGCTGTTCTGAGTGCTCCTTACTCTTGCTAAAATCGATAATAGATTTTTTTTTTTTTTTTTTACAGCTACAAAGGCAAAAATCTTTTCTCTGTGAAGCAAACAGAAGTAAACAGATCTATATTTTCCTGTGGTTGATGTGGGCTGATACGAGCTGCTTTTGAAATTCAAACTGCAGGCAACTTCTGACATCTGTATTGCAGGTAGCTTCTCTGAGGTGGACTTGTAGATAAGGCTGTTGTGTAGGCCTCTTGCAATGTTTAATGTCAGAAAGCTGAGCTAAGATGTGTTATTTTTATTAACTTGAGTAAATTGAAGCGGTGATAAAAGGAGGTGATAATTTGTAAAAGTGTATTTTAAAGAGCAGTAGACCTGAGTCTTTCAATTTTAACTTCAGTTTCCGTTCAGGAGGGGTAAAACGTCGTTAGCTGAAATCAAGAATAACAAAAGTTTAATTTCCTCACAGTAGAAGAGAAGCTCTTAATCTAATGAAAGCCATAATGTCAGGAGCAGAGAAACCAGCTGCTTGGGAGAAGTTGTATTTGATGGTTTATCTTGTTGGTAATCATGCCAGAGTTAGGCTGCTCATTGCTATTTCCAAACAGTGGTGGAGTAAACTCCTGTTAGACTTGGGTGGTAAATGGCTTTCACCTGTGCTTTGTCACTGAGTGCTGAAAGAAAGGCACACTGGCAATTTAGAGTTTGTTTAGATTTCCCAAAATTGAGTTTTAGTGTATGTTAATTTGTTGTAGTATCAAGCATGTCTTTTGAAAATTCTTGTTGGAAGGTTTCCTTTTAAGTCTGAGTGAGGAGGGAGAAGTTAAGTTGTTGATACATCTGTAAACTGAAAATAAACCTAAAATTGAACCTAAAAGTAACTGTTACTCTGTCTGGAAGTGATCATTTGGAGTCTTGAATGGTACCTACAGGGAGTAACAGAACTGGTCCCATTGGAATTAGTATGAAATTAGAGCTTTACATGCAAATAAGATCTGAGGACCAAACACTGCACCACCACCACCCCATGCTAGTGGGTTATTTTTTTTGTTGCTTTTTGTCCTCTTGTCACCCTGGAATAGAGCAGTCCCCGGTGACATTTTCTCACAAATGCAGAGTACTCAGGAAAAATGCTGCTGTTGGAGGCTGTAGGATTCTGGAGAGAACCATGTGTTGTTGCGGTTTAGTAACCACAGGATACTTGAAAGGAACAATAGAGAGAGGTATGTGGAAGACAACACATGTTCTCCAGTTGTAGGCCAGAACGGTTTTTCTTGCATTTCCTTTAGAGAAACAATCAGGCTCATTAAGATGATTAATTAATGCAGTTTACTGCCATTAATCTTTCTGAACACCAATATATGTAGCATGCAGTAAAATCCCTTAATATGCTGTGACCCTGTGCTAATTGTTAAACTCTGCTCTTCTTTGAGCAGCTTAGTGCTGAGGTAGATGCACGTAGATTACAATGGGGTAAGAATGGCTCCCTCATAAATTAAAATATTTAATTTGATAAAACAGATAATAATGCTAGTGCTCTCGCTCTTTGGTTGTTGAATGACTTAAGTGGAGTAGAGTGTCATTAATGGTATTAAATGTTGTTAAATAGGAGTGAAGAAGACATGATATGGGAAGGGAGAAAATTGGTGCATCATGTACAACCTTGGCCCTGTGTCAGGTTGATCCATAAGAGAACTAATTTAAAACTTATTTAAACTATTTATCATACAGTTCACTGGCTTCAGAAAATGAAGATGAGGGAAAAATGAGCACAGTCAAGGTTTCAGATAAACCACGGGTTTCATGTGACTGTGATTTGAGTGACCCAGTACAATGGAAATAAGTGCCCAACTAGACTTGCTAACTTAAGGCAGTCTTTCAAAACCTAGTCAAAATGCTAGTGAGAGCTACATACAAAGAAATTTTACAGAACCTTTTTTTTTTAAACTGTTTTACAGTGGTAGTGTGAATACCTACTTGAAGTAAAAATATGATGTGCTTAAAAAGATAGACAGTACCTGAACTTCAGGAAGAATAAGATGGAAGGTTAAGATGACTGCAGTGACTAAAACATTGATGGAAGGCAATGCTCATCTCCAGAATGATGGATAAAATCCCATGCAGCTATGTTTAGAGAAGTATGTGATTATTTTCATACTCCCAGTTGTATCAAAAGTGATTATTTACATCTTGTAAATTGATGTTTCTTGTTTAAATCTGCAGGGTATTCTTGATCCTGTTCTTCAGTTGATTGTAGAAACTAATTGGGGGAGAAAGATTTATGGCTACAATTTACTCATAATCTCAATGTGTTTTCATTTGAGTCAATCTAGAGAAAGAGGTTGACATCCTCTAGTAAGAAATCCATGTGAGCTCATAATTCAGGCCAAAAACCCAAACCAACCAACCAAAAAAAAAACCCCCAAACCACCAAACCCAAAACCTCACTGTTTTAACATGTCTGTTTTAGACAAAAGGATATGAATTGTAGATTAACTTTTCAAAATCCTTTACTAAGGGAAGATTTCTGTTTTTAAGCAGATGCTATTTAGAGTGTGCAGTAGTGGTGAATTCTTCTTAGGGTGATGGCAAAGCTCTGAGTTACTTCAAGACTCAATAAATCTCTCCTTGAAGTAGTGCTGGTGTTGTATGTACTGTAACTATCTGGGTCATGTTGCTGGACATCCATGAGGACAGAGATCTGCTTCTTGCCATGGCAGGAAGCCTGACGCTGCGATACAGTACTCTGTTTGAATCTGTCTGATGTTCCTTTGGAGGCTTTTGGTCTCTCTAACTTTCAGAAAACTTTTTTGAAACTTCTTCAGACAGCTCCAGCTTCAATAGATACTGAATAGTATTTGTCCAATGAAAGCCATCTGTTATCTGTTTTGGCACTCTTCAGTTAGTAGCATTCAAAGAAAAAAAAATGCTTCCCTCAGTGCTGCGTTTTTTTGCTTTAACGTCTTCAAACAAGTTAATTTTGTGGTGTTCATCCATTTGCCCAAGTTTCTTATCTCTGCAATCCAGGCTTGAGGATTCACTTGCAGACCTAGTATTTGGGGATTTGGAAGGGAGAGGTTTGGAGGTAGGAAGTAGTGTTATCTCAATTATTGGTTACTTTTGCATTTCTTCCATTAATCTTTGTATGATAAAACAGCTTAAAACTATATTCATTTCAATTGGCTGAATCGTGGAAATTGATTTTTGTGCTGTCACAAACGATGGCGTTCTTATGCCACTTGGATCTGGTTGGAAGAGCTGGTACTTGTGATGGTGACGTAGGCTATAAGCAGACCTAATGGTTCTGTTCGTTGGACCCCTGCAATTGTGACTAGGCTTATTTGGTCAAAATTTCACCCTGTGTTGGTACTTCTCAACTCCTAGCATGCATTCACACAGTAAAGAATACTCTTGGGAGAATAATTTCCTGGTGAGACCCCCCAGAACATGCTACTCAGTTGCAGGAGGGTACTGCATGTTCATAATATCTCTGCTGCCGTTATATTTTTGCTTAGGTTTTTTTTAACCAGAATTTAGTTACTTGCAGCTGTGACGATAGCATGAAAGTCTCACACTGGTATCAACATATGAGTAATTTTTTTACCACTTGTAAATAGGTGCTGTCTGTGGTGGGGGACGGTGTTGCTTACACCAGGTCTCAGCTGCATTAAACTGAATTAATCTTGTACATGGACTTATTCTTCACTAGATCCATCACAGGTATTTGTTCAGAACTTTCAGACTGTTTAATAATGTAAGTATGGAAGTATGGCTAATTCCAGGGTTCCCTTCCCTCAAATCACTGGTTTCTGTAACCCTTGCCTTTTAGGCAATCTCATTAAAAATTGAGTCTGGTGGAGAGCAAGCTGATCTCCCTGGTGCTCCACCTGTGTGATATCAGTGAGCGTGGGCCAACAATGAGGAGGTCTTTTTTGTCTTATGACCACACTTGCAGCCAAAGTGAGTTATTTGAAACTAGTAAGAAATGTTACCATCAAGAAGAGGATGTCAGGTCTTTTAACTTAAGGTATTTTCAGACTGGCATGAAATAATTGAGGTTTCTGTTAGGGGTGTGGGCAGTTTTTGGCAGAAGCCCTCAGAAGTACTTGGGTGGTGCTGTTGTGCATTTGCAAACAACTTGAACTGCTTACTTGTAACTTCGGGGGGGGGGGGGAGGGGGTGA
>NW_008824411.1:7074678-7081737 GCF_000699105.1 Pygoscelis adeliae | reverse complement strand
TGTCCCAGTCTAGAAAAATGTGGGATTTTTCTCCACGCTGCACAGTTACAAGTGAAGGGACTTGATTCGTACTTTGAAAACATGGTTTGTAATAGCAACAGCGTAGGAATCTCTGAAACTTTCTGAAAGTTTGGATCATGTGAGAATTTTCTGTGAGAAAAGAGTAAAACTGTTAATTTTCTACTAGCAATCGGACCATCTTTCACTGAAAGATGAGTTTTAAAAACTGAAATGAACACCACTTCCAATGGGTTGCCTGAAATTTTAGTAACCTACTCTTATTGCTAGGTTATTTTTTTATAGGTTGCGGGGGAAAAGAAATCAAGAATAAATTGAAGAGCACTCTACACACTTTTTTGGTGTCTTAATTCCAGCATTTAAACTTAGAATTGAGGTTAAAGTAAGAATCCAGTTTGTTTTTACATGTGGACCATATGTGCTACTGTCTCTACAAAATGAGAGTGAAGCTAATTAACTACAGATGAAATACAGCACTGCTTGGGTAGGGGTTTATTGCCTGCTTTCTTGACAGCGTGAGGCTCGTGATTGTACTCTCTCTTCTTCAGTTTTTGAGCATATGATCCAGTTTCCATAGAAGGGTGGAAGGCCTTAGTATTGCTAGTTTCCTATATTTTTTCCACAGAAAGAGGTGGTTGAGAGACTCAGATTGGGTTTTTTTGTTTGTTTGTTTGTTTGCTGATAGCTGGGCCTGCATGAGAAATCAGAAATAACCTGTGGTAGTTCTGGAAGATAAGTTTGGTTTATTGCATTGTGGTGCTGGAGGGGTAATAGATATCCATGAGGAACCCGTTTCCTTTTTGTTTTTCCCCTATGTAACAGCGTATTTACTACTGAATAATTGCATAAATATGGGGGTAAGATATGTTCTGAAAATGTCACTGGAGTTTCCAATTCCTCTGTGATTTTTCTTGGTGGTTATTCACATATTCAGTAAGCTTTCTGAGCATCAGCAGGCTAATCCTACTGGAGATTAATCACCTCTGAAGTGCTGTATAGTCAGAGAATAAATTTGTTTCTGAGATATTTGGGCTGTTCAGAGTTGCCAACTGTATGCTCAAAGAGGAGTATTTGGTCATAGGTCTGGTGCAGGCAGACCCACAGGCTGTTTGTAGCCTCGGAGTTTGGGACTGATTATTTAGTGTAGTTTCAAACACAGGGAACTTTTAAATCTAAATTTGATTCCTACATAGAAATTAGATGTCTTTAGAAGTTGGAATGCATTCTTATGACAACTTTCATCTTATTTTAGATTAACATCTCATGAGGTCACTCCTCTTTCTGTTTTGAAGCTCATACTGCTGCAACTTCATAATTAAATGGGATGCATTTTCTAACTTTAACATATATTGTTTGATGGTTTTTTTGAGACATCAGAAACTGGAATAGCTTAACATAGGATGGTAAGAGAAGAACAGATTTCTCTTCATTGAAAAACGGAGGGAATTGAACCAATATTTATTCCATTTTTACAGCTGGTAATTTGTTTCAGGTCCATGTCTGTGAGCGATCAGCTGTATCTGTCTGTCTTCTAGTTAAGGAAAGCTGCTGACATGATCTCCAGTTAATCACTGTGATCATTTGAGACTTGATAGCTGCTGAAATATTGAGAACACATCTTCTTTGTTATAACATTTGTAGTGATTTTTAGCATATATCAAATATTGCACAAGATACTAAAAATCTCATAACTCTTTAAAGGAAGCCTCTCTACCTGGTTGATCACTTGGATTGGCTGGATAATGCAAGATAACTTGAAATGTATCGCTCTTTCCATCAAAAAGGATTATTTGAAAATTGGTCTTTTCTAGCCTACAGTGTCCAAACAGTTCTGATGCTTGAGATCTCTTCTTTGGCGATCAGAACAGCACCTTCTGCAGTAACTTCTAGAAAACCAAGAAACTGTTGTGCCAAATACTGTTAAACCCCTTGTAAGAGGGGTCTTTGCCCTAGCTATCCTGCTTGGAGATAAAATTGCTACTCTAGGTGGGACGTGTTGATGTTAATTGTGGAGTAAAAGGAAGGAGGAGAAGGGAGAACATGTGCTATGGTCTGAAAATCTACCAAGTCTCGCCTCCTTTCCCATTTTTGAGATTTTTTGATAGTAGTTAGACCCCGTGTACCTGAAAAGGAGTAGACAAGAATTTTTCTAAACCCTTGGCATTCCTTGGTTCAGACTCTGAAGAAAGCTTTGGATTCTTTGGCTGGAGGTTCAGCATTTCACATTTCTCAGGTGCCTAAGAGGTAAGGAGCCGAAAGCTGTTTTGGAGCCTTGGTGTCTTATTTTAGTATACTAGCTTGGTTACCACCCCTGCTATCTGACGGCCTTAATCCATCATGGAAACCTACCTGCCTCTTGGTTTTCAGCTATGCTGTCTTGTTATGAAGGATTACTTCTACTTGCCTGTGTCTTTGAATGTGGTGGCTTATGCTTTTTTTTTTCTGAACTTGAGTCACCCTGAGTCTTTTATTAGCTAAAACTACTAACTGGTTTGGCTGGTGATACTGAATTGTGTGAATACTTGTGCTTCAACTTTTGTTATCTTGGTAGGCTATGGATGGCCTTTCATGCAATGTCTGTCAGGAAATGGATTGTGTGTATTTGAATCTGACTATACAGCCATTATTCTCCAGTTTCTAAATATTGATAGCTTATTACACAAGTCTTAAAAAAAGATACCTATTTCAGGAGCGAGCTGTTTCCTGAACTCTGGAACTGAGATTTTTTCCCCCATGTTTCTCAAGTTGCAATTTTGGTGTCTGAGACCAGTGCAAGCTCAGACCAAAAGTTTTTCTTTAGAAGTATCTTCACGAAAGAAACTCATCTAAACAGGCCTCCAGCGAGTTTCATTCTCTCCCCTCTACCTACTGCTTTGTCTTATTTGGGGAAGCTGCTGATGGGTTCAGAGACTTTGGGGCAAGGGGTGAGAGAGGTAGCATGGGAAGGCAGACATGCAGAAACTGGGCTCAAACGGCCACGCTCCCGGGGGGGGGGAATCTCATTTAGACTCTTGGACAGTTGTTTGTTCAGTATCTGCATACTAGCTTATCTTCAGATCTGTCTGCCTGCATGTTATGGTACACCTTACTAATTGCTGCATTGATTGATTTCTAACAGCTAAGATAGCTGAAGCAGCTTGGTCAGCAAGGAAACGGGTTGTTGAATTTGAGACTTGCTGAAGCGGTAAGCATTGCTATGTCATCACCTATAGATGCCTATGTTTCTCTAAGGAGGTATCACTAGTGAAACAAGGTGCATTATGTGTTAGTGACAATCACCCAATTAGGTTTGGCTTTGTCAAAAGGATACCTTGTCTGGAGAAATCTGCACAATTAGGAGTTTTTCAGAAAGATCCTATTTTATTTTTTTACGTAACAGATGATTCTGTAACATATTTTTGCAAGTGTTTCTTTTTCGGGTCTAAGACAAATAACACTTTAAACAGTTTTAAACTTCATGAAGTTGAGTTTGGACAATTCTGCAAAGTGAGCTGTTACTTTCCTGTAGTAGTTAAGAAGAGGTCTCTGAACTAGAGAATAAAAGCATTTTGCGGGAGGCCTGTTAGCATCATCTGAAGTTTTCTGTCTTCCCCATTTACTTCCTTTTCAGGGTTTTCTTTATTCTTGATTTTTCTTGTTCCAACCTCACAAATGCTCTCACAGAATAAAAAGTACCTGTGTGTTTTCATGGGGAATTCTTTCTTTAAAGAGCTGACACAGATGAGTGACCATCACCCAGATCTGTCTCCTGCTTTCATGTACTTTCCTGATGGGTCACTGGATCCTGACCTCACTTACGCTGGCCACTCGTGCTTTTAAAAAAAACTAAATGGAGGAATCTGAGGCAGTAGCTCATTCTCCAGGGAAGTGGTATGACTTAGAGGATGAAATGAGATTTGGGTACGAGGTTGTGGCTTTCTTTAAACACTACAACTAGGCATAAAATAGTTCTAGCAGTCAGGATTTAAGAACAATTCACTTAGGAGAAAAGTGCAGAACAAAAAACTTAGAGGCTTTGTTTAAGCAGATTAGTCAAACATTTTGTAGACGTTTCCCCTTTTTCAAGCACTGGCTGTTAATTCTGGCATAACTCCTTTGTGTAGTAACCTCCCAAGACAGGCCTGTATTTGAGGCTAGTTGTGAATCTGCCTCAGATTACGGTGGGGAAACATTCCCATTTATTCAGACCTGCATATTCAAGGTGATGGTCTTGACCGTGTTGTTTGATATGCCAGGCAGTGCAACACAACATAAAACAACAAAATGTGAGGTTCACTATAAGGGAGATCCGTGATGAAAACTCAGATTTTTTTTTTTTTTTAAATTAAATTGTGTTTTTGTGCATAGTACAACACAATGTAAAATCATTAGTCTGACAATGCAGCATATTAAGAAAATGTATAGCTTTTTTCCCCAATCTTGCAGAGGTTTCTGCAAGACTGGAACACAGCATTTCTGAACCGATGCCGTGAGACCAGATGCTGTCAAAGTTGCTGATGTGGAGCAGTCTCTCCTGGCTTACTGCAGTTTTTGTTCTTATTGCCTGAAGACGTCTGACTGATGCTGGAAAAACTCTATGTAGAGTTTTATAATTGTTACCCCTTAGAAGTTGGTGACCTTCTATACTTGTGTCAAGATATACGCGCACTGCTGTTTTTTCTTATGAGCCTCTAGGGGGTGGGTTATCATGAATAATAATAAATTTAATATTCCAACCAAGAACTGCTTGTTGGTCAGTATTTAACTATCTCTTCTTGATATTCTCTTTATATATCTACTTTAGAGGATTTTCTTAAATAGTTGTGAAATAGAAGTGGAAAAGGAGAAGGTAATTTTCCTTTAACTTACAATGATGTTGTGCAAGCTGAGCTACTTCAGAAGATCTGTGTGCTTATTTCTGAGAAGCAGCTGGTAAAATTCCAGGTTGAGCGAGTGAATAGAGAGCAGACATTGCTGCCGGTGTATTTATTGCAAAGTTGTTTCTCTGGCCTGGTGTGGTCTTTAACTTCTGAACATCTCTGGCCCTGTAATGTTGTTGTCTTGTCTCTGGTGCCAGCTTCAAAACTGCAACTGCCCAGTTTGTCCACCTAAGCCTCCCACCTAGTAATTTTGCTTCGCTTAATTGGTAGAACAGAGTAAAAGTTCTCTATATTTGACTCCTGTTTACTTTAATTATAGTAAATTTTGTCAGAAATAAAATACCGCTGTGCTTCATATGTTATGAAGCTCATCACAGTGAGCTTCATGGTTTTTCTATGGATATAAGTCATTGTTCTCCATATCAGCTGTGAAACTGAATGAAGTCTTCTGAAGTCTGTGCTTGCGTTAGCGCTGGAACTAGGAACCAAGATGTT
Organism: Pygoscelis adeliae; assembly: GCF_000699105.1. NCBI lineage: Eukaryota > Metazoa > Chordata > Aves > Sphenisciformes > Spheniscidae > Pygoscelis > Pygoscelis adeliae. Next base: position 7,076,365 of record NW_008824411.1, on the reverse strand, counting down.
GCCTTGAGAATTGGCAGCGCAACGTGGTTTTCATCCGCAAGATGTGACTGTTTACAGCATCTGTGAAAGCTGTTAGATTCGGTTATGAACCATGATCTTTTTGAGCCCAGATCTATATACTTTAACCAAGCAGTGCTGTTCTTGAAGTTTGCCTTCTCTGTGTTTATCTGCTTTGTGTCTTAAGCCCTTGGTGTTTATGACACAGGAATTCCTTTAGCTCTTTAGGGAGTCCTTAACCGTCAAGTCAGCATTGTTGTAGAGAAACTGTGGGCATGGGTTTGATAGCCTTTGTAAAGGATGGGGGTTGCTGTCAATTTCAATTCCTTAAGGTTTTTTTGCTCACAGCTACAATCAGTTTGTTGCTCTACTTGTGCATGCTGTGTACTTTTAATGGTTGATTCAGTAATGAATGCCATTTGCATCGTTGTTCTGGGGTATTTTTATATTGTCTCTGTGCCTTTGGGCAGTGTGCCAGGTCATCTTCAGAAGTGCTAGCATAGCAGGCCAGGCAGGCAGTGCTTCTCCAGAACACCATTACCCTGAGTTACTCTTCCATGTAGTAACTGGAGGGATAATATTCCCAAGTTCCACCTGCAAAATACGAGCCTGTAGCAGATATAAGCATGCCTCTTATGATCCACTGAACGTGAAGAGCTCCAAGCAGGCTGTTTGTCTTGTAGCCCTCCACTTTGACACAGCTATTACTGCTACTGGCTTTGGCTAGTTATATAATTTTGTAATGCTGTTGTGGCTGGCTGTCTCACCTCCATAACCAAAATGAAGGTAAATTATAGCATTCAGCACAGAAATGGATCAGAAGTTAACAATGCTTGTGTTTATAATGCAGTTTGAAATTTATCGTAGAGTCATAGAAGGGTTTGGGTTGGAAGTGACCTTAAAGATCATCTAGTTCCAAGCCCTCTGCCATGGGCAGGGACACCTTCCACTAGATCAGGTTGCTCAAAGTCCTATCCAACCTGACTTTGAACACTTCATTATCATTTCAAGGCAATAATCTTACAACTGGAGGCAGGTCTAAATCAACCTTCTTTCAGTTTAAAGCCATTACCCCTTGTCCTATCACTACATGCCCTTGTAAAAGGCCCCTCTCCAGCTTTCTTGTAGGCCCCCTTCAGGTACTGGAAGGCTGCTATAAGGTCTCCCTGAAGCCTTCTCTTCTCCAGGCTGAACAACCCCAACTCTCTCAGCCTGTCTTCATAGGAGAGGTGCTCCAGCCCTCTGATCATCTTCATGGCCCTCCTCTGGACTTGCTCCAACAGGTCCGTATCCTTCTTATGTTGGGGGCCCCAGAGCTGAACACGGTACTCCAGGTGGGGTCTTCTATTTGAGATGTCGTGGTCCTAGTGTGTCGTATTGTTCCAGCTTGTTTGTGCTTAACCTGTGATCTAGGGATTCAGTAACACCAGTGTTTGGTATTGTACTAAAAGAAAAGTGAGGCAGGAGGCTTTTAAAATGGAAAATATTTAATCATTAACTATTGGAGTGGAAATGGATTGTGGCTCTAGTGGGAACTTTGTTGGTTCTTTTGCACATCATTACAGTGATCGTGGGTACAGCTCCTTGGGGAGATAGCAATTTAAAATTTTTTTTTTTCTCTCCATAGTAAGCTAGGAATAGCTGTGTCCTTGAAGCACATCTTGACTCTGTATGTCTGTTTTTCCCTAAA
>NW_008824411.1:7055649-7074647 GCF_000699105.1 Pygoscelis adeliae | reverse complement strand
TGCAGAAAAGGAACCCCTTAAGTTTGGGTTTATTAAATCTGTAATACTGGAGGGATGGAGAGGCAGACCAAATGAATGTGCAAGGATTTGGCTATAATGAGGCCCTGGCAGCAGTGCATAGCTTTCTTGCTGTCCTTCAGCTGTCCTTTGTGGACAGATGAGAGGGGCATGGCTTTTAGGTACAGATGGAAAAGCAATGTCTCATTTCTTGTTTTAAACTATTTCCCCATGACTATTGAATCAAGTGCTGTTTAGCCTTGAGTCACTCAGTAAATTCCACAGTGAATAAGACTGAGGCAAATAGCTACAGTATGCTGCTGCTATTTATAATGTTATCTCATTGTCTGTGGGTTACATGAAGCCGTGTGGTATGAGGATTTGAAGGACATGGGTGCATGGAGACCCTTTAGAGTGTGCAACATTTCAAAAGTTTGTGTTTATTACTCCAGCATAACAGCAGGTGCAGTTCCCCTTGCAGATTGCTGCCTGATGTCCAGGGCTGATGGGTAGGCAGTGAAGTGGTGACTTTGAAGATCTTTAAGTAATTTTGTCAAGGCTGAGATACTAATATCTTGAGGTAAAAAGACTGTTTCCCTCCACTCTCTGTAAACCTCAAAACTGGGAAGAAAGGTAAGGGGGTATCCAGAAAGGATGTTAGACTGTGACCTTTGGAAGTAGACCTTCACCAGACATTTCTTCATAAATATTTTTAGTAAATTGTAAAGTGAATGGGCTCAGATATTCATCCAGCTCGTGGTACCAAGCTCCTGAGGGCTTCCACAGGGCATGGAAGAGGGTCCTCAAAATTTAGTAGTCTTTTTTTTTCTTTGAAACCACCTTTGGGAGTAGTATGATGGACTTCCATCATCCAAATAAGTTCCCAGAAACCCAAAATGGAGTGGTGCTGGAGATGGAGTCTAATGCAGGTAAGTATCTGAATTGCCCTGAGAAAAAGTGGTACCTGTGGAGCATTCCCTTTTGCTTTAAGGCTTTAATTTAGATAAGAGCTCCTTTCTGGCTTCTCCTACCTCTGCTCTGGCTGATGTAAGTCAAGCCAGAAATGGATGGCCACACTTTGTGTCCAGAACTTCAGGCTTCGCTCTGTCCAGGATGCATCAGACTTGCTGTGTATCATCAGAGCACATGGGTAGTAAAATTGGCGAGTCCATTGTTTTTGGGAAGCATCCTACATATTGCCTGCAACTTCTTTGAGACTGCCGAAGAACCTGGACAAATGCATCTTCTTTCTACCTGGACAGGTTTTCTAGGGTAGGGAGGAAAACCCTCTGAGAAACAGGGCATGTATCCGTGGTGCTGTTCAAGCATCAAAATAGTCTGTCTTGGGAACCTTCTTCCTGAAACATCCTACTGGTGGTCTTCTTGGGAGCTGCTTCTTTTCAAACACCCTGAGCTTTACATGAGGAGCCATTAGTTAAAATTGTCACATCAGCTCTCCTATTGACCTTGGAAAAGTCAAGTTCTCAAAAAAATGTGTTATATGTAATTGTAAATATGTCCGTGGCCAGGATATCCTATCGCTGTTGATACAGCTGTCACTGAAACCTTTTGTAAAAGCAGATGTGAAATCACTACCTGCAAGATGCCTTCAACTCAGAAGCAAACAAAGCTTATTTCTGGTTCTTAGTCTTTTGAATTGGCTCCAAAATACTGGAAAGGGTTGGGAATGGGGAATTCCCAACTAAATAAATTTCACTGGAAAAAGAAACAGAATAAATACCTTAAGAAACCAGTCTGTCTTATGCTACCGAGCATGACTATTAATTACTTCAGTGTGATGGTGTTTTCCAGATATTAGCCCCCCCCCCAAAGTCAGAATTCCAGAGGCCTGCTGGAAGCCAGCATCAAGAATAGGGAAATGCCTTTCAATGAACTCTTCTATTGCAAAGCAATGGAAGAATATATACTTTTGTTTGGCTATGTTCCTAGAAAATGCAGGCTTTATTGGTGAAGACATAGCAGGGATGACCTTAGCAGTGGTTTTAAATACGCTATGAGGATTTAATCCATTGCATTCTTTGGAGGAAAGCATGCGCGTGCGTGCATGTATGTGCGTGCATGCATGTATGTGCGTGCACACAACTGTGTGTTTAAGTCCTCTGATACTGTCAGAGGGCAGAAGCATAGTTTGAGGATAAACCCAAAGAAAGGAAAACTTGTTCTCTTTCTTTCAGTGAGGCTGCAAATGCAAGTTGTCTAGCATGAGAATTCAAGGTCCAAGGGAAGCCTTAGGCTTGCATTCCTTCACGCTTTGTGGGTATGCTTGCTGGTAACTGGCTGAAATTTGCAGAGCAGCTGGAGTAGGTGGTGTTTAAAAAAAAAAAAATTGATCTAATGTTTTTTCTGTCACTTCATAATTATACTGTTTTTCAATTTAGAACATATGAACTCTGAATGCCTTTTCTTGACTCTTTCTTCCAGCTAGGTGGTAGGAAGCTAGGTAGCTTTATGGCCCTGAGAAGTCATCAGATGCTTCCTTTTTCTTCTGTTACTGGTTGTAGAAGAGGGTGACTATATTTAACTGCTCCAACAACCAAAACCAATTAATGCTGTAAAGTGAAGAGACTCTGACTTCAGGTGTTGTAAAATTTTGCAGCTAGTTATCTGAGAGAAGGGAAGAGGGAAATTCTGATTTTTTACACACTGGAATGTGAATCCTATGTAAGTGGGGGGGAAAGGACATCTAATAGAAATGCAGAGAACAGTTCAGGGTACCGGAGATAATTTTGTGAAGGGGGTTGGGCAGAGGTGCGAGTAGCTAATTGTCTTGTCCTTTGCAGACACGAATGACAAATGTCTTTCAGGGAGGCTGTCTTTTCACCTGAATGCTTGCAGGAACATGATCTGTTGGGAGAGCAATTTTGTTGGAGTTGACATCGGAGCAAAAAATCTTTCTACCCTTAACGTGTGCTAAGTGTTTGGATTTCCTCTTTTGCAGTAAAGAATTGAGTTAATGCCTTGGCTTTCTCGCTTTACTTTTGTTTTTGCAAGTGAAATGTGAAAGCGTTCACTGTAGTCTTCTTGCTATCAATCCTTAAGAAAGAGGAGGTAGGAAATCTTTTAATGGCAGCTGGATTCCAGGCACAGGTAGATTGTGAGGATGATGTTTGTGTGGGTTGAAGCTGCAGTTTATTTTTCCTTTTTTGATGTGTCTTTTGTTATAGATCTGCTCCCATCTCCCTGGAAACTGAGGAATTAGAACAGCAGTCACAAAAGTAAGAGAGGAGCAGGTTTTAGGAAAAGGAAAAGCTTTTTGAGGGCTGGGAGAGTTACCTGACCATATAGCTAGTATACACCTGAAAAGGAATATACATTAACCACGCATTAAATACAGCACTTGGTGATACATTTTTTCAGCTCTGCGATCATGGTGAAACTTTTTACCTTGAGCTTTACAGCTAGCTGATGGCAGAGTTCTGCGTTGCCTCCCACCCGTGTGAAAGCCTGCCTCTGTCTGCTGTGTCCTTGAATTCTCCTTGCTGTCTGAATACACTAGCAACACTTTACTGGAAGATCCAGGCTTATTGCAATTGAGATGTGAAAATGCATGTTCGGTGGAGACATTGAATGTTGTGGTGTATTGGTTATTTGAATACATTTTTTTAAATAACTCTGAATGTTGTTGTTCTTCTGTATCAGACGAAGCTGTGTCAGAAAAGACATGAACTCCGCTTGGAGCTGAGTGTTTAATGGCAGAATTGGGAGGATGCTACGGCTTTGTAATGCATAAGCACTTTGTATTGATGTGCTGAATGTTCAAGGTGTATGTGTGTGTATGGGGAATCTGTGAATAATTAACAAAATCTGTGTTTCATTTTCTTCTGATTGACTAAACATGAGGATTCAAAGTGGGTTCGGCACTCTGTCTGCTTGCTTTATGTTGATTTATCGCTTTGATTATTAATCTTACTAAGCTGAATTTTATGCGAGTTGTCTTTTGCATCCCCATGAAAGAACAAAATGTTGCTATAATAGCTACCCAACTGTGGAAATTAAGATCAAGAAACGATATCAACTTTCTTGCATATTATTTTCACAGTTTTGGCTGATGTTTTATCAAGGACAGCACACTCAAATGATTGAATGAGACCCCTAGAAACTGACAGTACATGAAGATGGATACCAAACAAGTCCCTCCTGGTTTATCTACAGTCTTTTTTTGTCTCTTTTTTTTTTGGCTGACAGTATTTTGTATCAAGCTGTGTGTTGCATGTATGGTGTAGGGTTGTAGTGAAGTGTGGAAATGCACAGCTGTGGATGTACCCGAGCTCTGATCAGGAGCTAGCCTTGATGCACAGGCCTTTACTTTGTACCTGAAGCAGAACCAGCTGGTGGAAGGGTTGGAAAAGTGAGTGTGGGAAGAACTTTACCATGTGAAAGCAAGGCTGCTAGGAAAAGATGGTGCAGTTCTGGTGTTGCTCTTCTTCCCCATCTGCATATCCTGCTTCAGATGGCTTATAGCAAAGATGGAGGATGTGCAAAGAAGGGCGGTGAAGATGAATGGAGGTGTAGAATGGCTTCTGTGTGATTGTGTTCATTAGCACTATTCAGCCTTGAATAAGAGATCTGATAGAGGTCTATGTGATTAAAAAGATGAAAGGTTTACTCTTTCTTCCAAAACAAGAACTAGGGGACATCAAATGGAAGTAGCAGATGCCAGATGCAAAGCAAAAGGAGGAGTAACAAACTTTTCACAGGTCTAGGAGACGCTAGGAGTTTGTGAGCTCAAAAAATTCAACAAATTCCATAGGAGACAAATATATTTAAGTTCCAAACACAAAGTCAGGAAGCCCCTTAACCACAAATAGCTACTTCTGGAGAGGTTATTTAGAGGAAGCTTCATTTACATAGTTGTCTGTCTTTGCATTCTGCCCTGGATAACCGCTTTTGGGTGTTGTTGGGGATGAGCTACTGGGCTAATGCACCTTTTTGCCTACCTTGGTATGGCAGTTCTTGTAATACAGCTGGCACAATGGGCATAACTTTTATGAGCAAAAGTGCTTCGTTGAAGAAGTTCTTTTCTTAGGACATTAGAATAGGTCTTGAAACATATCCACTCTGGATTTTTCATTTAGACACACCATTGGACAGAATTGTCTTGTTGCAGTGGAAGAGCAGGATTGGTTATCCTTTGAGTCCCTGTCGGAAGCCAGCCTTTTCCTGTTTTCTCAAGTCAAAGCATAGGAGTTGTAAGAAATCTTAATTATTGTAAAATGAGTTGTAGCAATCTTTGTCAAGCATTTAGTCCAATGTTACTTTATTAGTGCACCTATCGCTGTATGAAGGCATGTATGAAATGTAAAATTTGCTTGTTAATGCAGTGTCCTGACAATACAAACCTCTGAAGATGTCCCTTTTTGCACGTTTTAATTTATATGCAGTCTTCCTTTTACACCTCAAAAACGGGTTTAACTGCATCTGTTTGTTCAAAACAAAAAAAAGTAGTGTAGTCAGATCTCTCTTAGAGTTACTGGAAGTTATTAGTGAAAAGGGTGGCATGGTTACACCCCTTCTGCTTGCTTTAATTTAAAGAGGAGTATGGTGGGGCAGGTGTCAGTCCCTGCTTCTGTGAACGGTGCATTAATCCTACCCTGTCTTTGGGAAAAGCAACCAAGTAAATAAAGGCATAGGATTTGTCTGCAGACACAGGGAGGTTTACTCTGGGATAGGTTGTGGTCTGCATTTAGTGTGCCTTCTGAAATCAGAAACTAGAAATTGCGTCTTTTAAAAGGTATGTTAAATACTGTAGAAACTCTCTGATAAAGGTCATTTGACATGGCAAGCTTTCCTACCTTATGGACATGCGAAATTTGTCAGTCATTGTGATTTGGTTTTTTGTTAAATTTTATTCTTTTAGCCTGAGCTGAAATTTCTTTGATAAAGTTTTGTTTTACAAAGTAATCTTTCTACTGGCAACTAACTCAGGCAAACAGGATGTTTCTTAACAACAATCCTTTGTTAACAACAATCCATTTGTGTTTCACCTCTGAGGATGAACTTCAAAATCTAGTTTTGAATCAGCAGGTGAAAATGACTGCGGTGCTGGGCTGTGCTGGAAATGCGATACGGGGACAAGGATGATGGTCAGCTGTGAGAAGCGGTAGCAAACAGTGCATACGTAGCACCTTCCTCCCTTGGTTTTGAGTTGACCCAGATTGTGTGTGAAGAAAAGAACAAGGACCCTGTCATGAACCCTTATCCAGGCGTTATGACAGCTATTTCTTGAGAGGATTATCTGTCTTTGTGTCATCTGTACTGAAAAGAATCTGTCCAAGTGTTTTGTTGTTTCCTCATCTCTGTAAATACTGTTCAGAAATCAAATGCACCCGTTTCCTCAAATAAATCCCTGTATTTTGGGAGTTGTTTAATGTGTGCTATCAGACGTTCTTTGCTTCTGGAGAACAGTGGATTATTTTATTACAACATCAGGTAAGTGAGACATCGTCTATCATTTGAAGTAGTGCAGTTGTCCCAACTGGCTCTTCAGCTCCTTTGCATCCCCAAAGCAGGTCTCACTAGCCAGCCGTTCTGTGTGTCATCTTAGACGTTAAACAGCAAAGGGCTGCTGATAGTCTTTGTCTGGTCTGATTACATATATCTGATAATACAAAAGCTCTCTCTTAATGCATTGGGCAAGATGTAGGTGAGATGGCATGCCTGGCTTTAAATATTTAAAATATGCCCAAGTTTGTCCCTAACAGCTGTTACAGCTCTCCATTTTAATGATGTGAGCCTGGGTGCTTTTGGCTTGTCTAATCAGCCACTTGTTAAAAAGCTGACTGCAATCAGGATAGCAGTGGCTGGCTTTGGGGAGCATCTTTCTTGATGCTGACTTACGTGGATTAGGTAGTTATAATTCAGTGGCGCTTGCACAAAGAGATTAATGCGTGCTCATGTCTCCTGCCCAGCCTTTCGCAGCTGTTTGTCAGGTGGGAAGCTGCACTGGGTGAGGATGGTCTCTAGGGCTGCAGTGCACCTGCGTGTCGATTGGGATGTTGGCTTAACTGTTTAAAAGCTCATTAAAGTTGCATCTCCTGTTCTTAGTTCTTTCCTTACCCCCCTCTGGCTAGCTGTCCAGGCTTTTGTGAACAAACCAGAATTGATCATACCAATTAGCTAAGCCCGGGGGAGATTTTGAAATGTTAATGTATATATTTTTTTCTTTGTTATTAGATAGCTCTTTGCTACTGCTAATGATTTGTGCTTCCTCGCCTTGATGCATTTGCTCTTCCCTTTAATGGTTCTCAGTAGACTGTTATTTAGGTAACATAGTGGACCTCAATGTTTGTTTAGCTTTAAATTTCTAACTCAGTATTAAACTGGTGATATTTTCAGCTGCTGTTAAACTTCTGCTTGCCTTTTTCCCCCTGAATTTGTATGCACCTACCCAAAAGATGAATTCAGTGTCACTTGCTATGCTTCTAAAAGTTGAATGGTCCAAATAAAGACTTTGTGTACTCAGAAATAAGTCAAACTCCAACCTTCTACAGGCTTTTAAAGGAGTCAGGTTGTTTGAGCTGTTTCTTGGTTATAACTTCCTTACCTTGAACAAATCCAATAAAAAAGAAAAACGTGAAGATTTGGTTAAGAGGCAGTGGGAAACTATAGTCTGAACCTCAAAGCTATGACTGTTGTGTGTCTTACCAAACGCAATGCATGCTACAGCACATAGCTTACCTCTTCTTCAAAAATACTTGTCTTTTTCATACAGAAGAAGCATTTGGTGTCCTTTTCTGACTGATTTCCTCTTTCTTGACCAAAGTTCAGCAATAACCTTGGCTCTCAAGAAATGGAAACTCAACAGAAAGTTGTGGCTTGACCATTGAGAATCTCAACTGATGTGGTGGTTTTGTAGTATTGACTCAATATGGCAGTTGTAATCAAAATAAACACATCTCACCCTGTGAAATGGATGCTTGCCTTGGAAAAGAGGACAGAAGAAATCAAAGTGTTGGTGTTTTAGTCTTTACAATGCAGTCACACAGCACATGAACAGTGATATCGTTATGTATTCAGTTTTCCTCTCCTGGGTATCACAAGTAAGCACATCTTATCTTAGGCTAATCTGACTTTTTCCTGTAAGATTATTAAGTATTAAAGCTCTTACCCATTTCTGGTGTTGGCAAAAGTCCCCAAATTCTACATACTTAAGCATGTAGGGGCATTTTGTACCAATACCCTTCTTAGATTATTTTTGTTTGTTTTGGAAAAATACCAAACCAGTGTGGTATATTCCCAGTTCACACCTATAACATCATGGTGCTCTGATAGCTAATTTGTTGAACTGCTGTATGTGTTTGTAATGTGAGTCTGTGGATATCCAGGGTTTAATCCTTTCTACCTTGATAACCAGACGTCTTTTTAGACTATTAGTTTTTTATAGCAAAATGAGAAGGAAGGTGTTTCTGCTCTCTCTCTCAGTATACTACTAATTCTGGAATAACCTCTGTACCTAGTTCTTTGGTGCTTTTTTTTGGGCTGCATGTTTTTGATGCGAGAGCAGATATTTTAACTGGTGAACTTTTCTTTTATCACTTAGGTCATGGCTTAGGTAGGTGGCTTGCCTAACTTAAATTTTCAAGGCACCCCTGGTCTTGTACTCTTTGCTTCATCCAAATGCACAAGTACTGCACGCAGTGCAGCTGACAGGTTGGCCAGGAAAAGACCCTGCCCGTGTTGCCCCTTGATTCATTCCAGAGTGACGCTGGATTCTGGAGGAAAGGTCTCTCCGTGCATGCACACTCATGCCTCCTGCTCCCTTCTCAGTATTAGGCAGACTTCCCATATGCCAGCCCTTCTTTGGAGGTTAAAAGAGCAGCAATGCTTAGTAAAACTATCACAAGTTTGAGTGAATGTGTTAAAGGCCAAACCAATGGTGGGGGAGGAGGTGGTGGTGACCTTTATATTCCTAGGACCTAGCCCTTATGTTGCTCCTTGTTTCTAAGTGGTTTGGGTTTTTTTTTTTATCTTTCACTCATCCCCCAGATGAATTTTAGTTCTTTCTTCTATGCTGACTATTAACCTGGGTCATTATACTGTTCAAACACATACACAAATACCAAATTTTGTGTTTGTTTATGGGGTGCAGTCTTTGATGGGAATACCACTTCCTGTGTTGTCACAGGATTAGGACCATAAAAAGTACTCTGAAAGCATCAGAAGCTTTCTCCATAATATATTTAATTAAACCCATAGTTTCCAGTATGCCTCAAACACACAGAGAGTTCCAGCTCGTGACATTGTGATAATAAGATGACAGCTTTAATGTAGTGCTTTGGCTAAGCCTTCTCCTTTCCATCTTCCTTTTTGGTTTTAGGGGCTCTTGATGTTACAGCCTTCATATGGCACATGAATTCTTGGCAGAGTTTGCTCTGCTTGCAGTCCAGACCTCTACTGCTGTTCCTCTCACACATTAAAATGTTGGGGGGTTTATATTCAGTTTCTGTAGCCTTGTTGTCCCTTGTTAACCACAAGGGATAAATAGTTCTTGTCTTACAAATTTGCAAGGCTCTAACATAATTCTTGCATTAATACTGCTTGGTCATGTATATCTTCTCCTTCAGTGATCTCTGGACATCTCCTCTTCACCGTAAGTGAGGCCCTCAACTCAACTCTGCATCTTTCTTCCCTTCCACCCCACCTTCCTGCAAATGGATACCAATTTTTTTCCCAAAAAGTAAAGACCTCCTCACTGGTTGAAGATGCAAAGATTAACTCTAGAAGAGCCTTAGTTTTGCTAGTAGAAATGTGGAGTGTTTTCTCTGCTGTAGGGCAGAAATGGAGGTCACAAGGTGGCCATGAGATGAAAGTGCCCATCTTCCACGTTAACTAATTTAATTGGTAGTCTTGCTCTTTGGTTGCGGTATCGCAGGCACCAGATGAGTTCGGTGCACTTTCTTCTGCCCCTGACACCTCCAGCCCTCAGGATTGGTGCCACGTGCCTTGCTGGCCCTGCGCGGTGGGTGCGTGGAGTCTGAAAATACCCCCAGCAGAACAGTTCATTGTGTGTGGGGGTAACAAATGCATTAAAAAAATGCACAACATAAGGATTACTTTGGGGTTGGCAACTGTCAAGCAACTTGTGGAAGACTAATCAGGTTTGGGACCATAAGTGTGGAAGTGATTACAGCTTTTTTTTTAAGCTCTGAGGCCCTCTTGATTTCACCTCCCACCCGTAGGTCACAAGATTAGTTTGTCATCAGACATTTTGCTGCTCAAACTTGCTTTTTGCAAAAATGAAAGCAAGATCGGAGACTAAATTTCCTCCCTTTGCTTGCTTCCACCAATGATTTTGTAGCTCGTAAAAATCTTTGTTGCCCTTAATGGTAGTTGAACAGCCCCCAATGTAGAATTGGCAGCAACTTGCCAGTGAAGTAAGCCTGTGCCATGCATACCTGCTGAAATGTTGATCCCTGCTTCAAAGCAGAGGTTTGTAAACCTGCAGAGGATGCGGCTTTGCCTACTTCTAAAATGTGCTTGTACGTGGATTGACCTGCTGCTCTCAATTTTAGATGGAGGTTAAGGGATTTTTTTTTTTTTGAGACACCCCTCACCATTGGGTAGTGCCAGGCTAAGGGAGAGACATACTCCTTGTTCTTCTTGGTGGGACTTGAGCTAGAATTTCAGTTAACAAAACAGATTACTCCTAATCAAACCAGTTTTGTAACAGAAAAATAACATGGAAAAGGGAGGTTTCAGATGGAGATGTGCTGAGCTGGATCGGAGCTCTTCTCTGCAGCAATGGGTTTATGTGCATCCACAGGTTCACTCTCAGCTGTGTGGTGCAGCCCTGAGCAAGGATAGGGCTGTAATTTTAGGCTTTGAGAGATGGACTTAGCCAGGATTGCCATAGGTACTGTTTTAAGGCTGAGTACCATAAATGTAGGCTTAAGGATAATAAAGTATTTCATGATCATTCATCTAGATAATTATTTAAAATATATGGGGGGTTTATTTCTGTAAATTAAAGCAATTAGATTGTGACTTTCTGTACAGCCTTGCAAATAGGCTGGTGAAGCCTGTCCAGTTCCACACATGCTTATCTCAATACCACGTGTGTTATTTCAGTGTCATGGCGAAGCTTTTCTGTCTTGGAGATCTGCGGGCGGTGAGAATTCAGCCTTGCCAGGAGCACGGTGAAGTACTCTGCCTTCAGCTCTGGCTAACGCTGCCCACGGACGAAGCGCCTTAACACTTTCCCTTACAAGAAACTACACTTCCATACAAGGGGTTTTTATTTGTTTCAAGTGTTGTGCTGGCTTTTTTCTTTATGACATAGATAAACATTCTTAATCATTAGAGTGATTATGATTTAAAGCCTTCGGCTTAGATTTCTGAGCTGCAAGTTTTGATCTTAAATGAACCAATTTTTCTTCCCCTGTGGTATTCCCATGTTTGGGCAAGACACTTTGAAGTCAAGCAAATGCAATTTAACTTTGAAAACAACAATGATATACTGTTCATGACTACAGTGGTACTACAAATTCTTTTTTGATAAACAGAATGACATTAATAAAGGTGGTTTGCTGCTTTTCTTTCTGCAGGTACTATGATACGTAGAGAAGCTTCTGTGGAGGGGAGACTGGGGGAAAAGAGAAGTATACAGTTTGCCTTTCTGCTTTAAGTATCTTTGAGACCTCCCAAATGATACCTTTTCTCCTTTTTTCTTCTGTTTCTTCACATTGAGAGAAGTCATAAAGCATGAGGCATATCCCCTTTTTTTTTCCCCAAACCTTGACATAAAGACAGTATCTTCTCAGCAGAATAAAACTGGAGTATCAAGCCTATATTCGCAGACCATTGCATCTATTAGGTTTTTTTGACATAACTAAAAGGCTAATGAGTAATCTATCCATCCTCCAGGAATGATTTTTTTTTTTTAAGTTTCATTTTGAGATTTTGCATGTGACACTTCCCATGATGAAAGATGCTCCTTGCAGCTTCATAGAATAATGTAGGTGAAGAACCCTCTGGAGGTCTTTTGTCCAAGGCCATGCTCAAAGCAGGTCTAACTAGATCAAGTTGGTGAGGGCCTCATCTAATGGGGTTTTGAATATCTCCAATGATGGAGATGCCACCACCTCTCTGGACTCACACTCAGCTCTTGACCGTTGTGGTGAAAACATTTTCTCTAGTTGGGTTTTCCTGTGTTGCAGCTCTGCATTACTTCTTGTCCTTTTACCTCCAAGCAGAGTCTGTCTCTGTTTTCTCTGTACCCTCTGATTACATAGCTGCAGACAGCAGTTAAGACTTTGCCATTCATCTTCTTAATACTGAACAAACTCGGTCTTCTTGGTCTCTCTCAGCTTGGTTATCATGGACATTTTTGTAAGAGATGCAGATGATCTGAGGACTTTGGGCCTTTCAGCTGCTTTCTTGCTTTTTGAGGTGAAATGAAATATTTGCTGGAATAGTACCAATTGGTGAAAGACTGCTGAGACTTTCTTGCTTGTTCCAGATTACAAGTCGCAACAGCTTTCCTTTGCAGACATTGTATACCTTGTGTCAGACTTGCTTTGTTTGTAAACAAGTCCAACTGAGGAGGAACTCACTGACCTGCCAGACAGGTGGTTTGTATCCAAAATGACTGATTATTGCCACTTGATTTAGGCTGTACAGTTGGAAACAAAGAGTTCTGCTGTAAGAAAAGGGTGTTCCCCGTAAGTTCAGACAGATTTTAGAGTTTTTTCTTTTTAGACTTGTATTGTTTTGACTGTATACTAATGTGTCTTTCAGAAGTAAAAGGGGAATGTTGAACAGCCAAAAATCTTCCCTCTTTATCTTCTGACAGATGAGGCATGCTTATTTATTTGTTAGGGTACTAGACAGCTGCTGAAGTGACTCCCATTGCCAGTGTGTGGGTCACTGTTCATGTGCGCTTAAGAAAACCCAAGTACTTAAGGATGCATTGTCCAGTCTGATATGCTTGCCATCAGAGAGCCCGTTTTTATTGTAAGCACTGGAAGCTGGAGCCACAGTTTCACAGTACAAAGCAACAGCAACACTGACTTCAGGAAAGCTTTCCCCCCCCCTACTCTGCTCGGGTCCAGTTATTCCCACCACTGCGTTTTGGCACAGCAGTCTGTGCATCTGTGCTGTGCACTGGAGCAAAGGATTTGGTCTGGCTTAAAACCTTTAAAAAAAAAAAAAAGACAGTAGTTCTGGTTTTGAATCTTTCTCTGCAGGAGCAGGGGAAGAGGGGAAGGAGGAATTCAAGGGCGGTATCTGCTTGCTTTCTTAAAGTTGGGTCAGTTCCCTGATTGAGCTCAGCCCTGCAAATGGCTGGGCCGAAGTAAAGAAGGGCAGACACTGGACTGCAAGGGGGAAGGACTGGGGCAAAGACCTGGGGTGTAGAGGCTGGAAGGTCAAACTGGTGGTTTTACCAGCTTCTTTGTAATGGTTGCGTTTTCAGAAATAACCAGTGCAGACATCTGCCTACCTAGAGCTCCTTGCCAGTTGTGGTATTAATTACATTTGCTTAAAGTTTATAATACAAGCTTATACGCAAACAAGGTGTGGGAGTTCTAGTATTTGCTCATGGTATGTTTTCCAGTTCAGAGCACTGTGCGCTTTTTTTTTGTAAACCTACATCTTTTTTTTTTTGAGTACTTGACCTTAAATAATACTACTTTAAGAAAACAAAAACAAAACCCCAAGGCAAATCTTGTTAAATTTTGTAATTGCATCAATTGGATGCCAGTTTTTCATAATTTTTACACTGACATGCAACACTGCCATGGAAAAGACCTGCTCCAGCATAAATTCTTTCATAAATAAGCATTTCTGTCCCTGTGTCCATTTTCCTCCATTGCTTAATATTCAAGAAACTGGTGTCACTTCCTAGGGGGTCCTGGTTTTGCTTCAGATTGCCTTGCAGCATGCTTTGTTCTTCTTGTTGCAAAAGCATAATAATTGGCTAATCTTACCATTATACTCCTATAGTCTAATGTCCTGCTTTTCTACTGTTTAACATGCTTAGTAATGTCAACTTAGCTTTGAAGTTATTAAAACACTGTGGGGTTTTTTTTTTCTAACCTTTTTTCCTCTCACTGTGATGTTAGTATATGCTCAGTATCCACAATACTTTCTCATAGTCCTGGTAACTCTCATCTATTCCCTTCCATAGAGGATTGGTCTAAACTGTTCTCAGAGTTTTTAGTTTAAAAAAAAAAAAAAAGTGTTACATGTCTGTATGTGTATCTGTCTATCTTTAGGAATTTATTCTCAGTGGTCTTTTACTCCTCATACATTTTCTTGATTGGGATACGGAAAGGATATTGAAAGGTATTGAAAAGATTATTTGGCTTATTTCAAAATCAAACTTATTTAACTGAAGAAACCCCTGTTTCCAATGGGACACTCGCTCTTGCATATATAATTTAAGAGTACAGGTGTCAAAGATAGAGGTGACTGGCGTAAGTACTTATCTTGAAACATGGATAACAAGACTGTTGTAGGTTTTTTCCCTCAGTTGTCTGGCAGAAAAAAATCTGCACATAGTTACTGTAGATAAACTAGGCTTTTTAGTCATATCTGTAGATTTGGTTAGTTAATTTGGATGGCTGAACTAAATTGCAGTATCATTGGTCTGCTTCCTTCCCAGGTTTGAGAATGCATCAGATAAATGCTCCTGATAGCAGAGGAGGCTGTCGCTTCCATTTTTGAGATGGTCTGGTATCCTGTGATATGCGGCAAAACATGATTAGGGTGTCACAGGGGATTTCCACCTTTCCAGCCCTTTCCTGATCCCCATTTTCCTTTTCTCCTCCGTTGGTGCCATGTTTCCAGCTCATGGTGAAAAATAACAGCTTCTCTTTCAGCTTTCTGCAGGTGGCTTGAAATGTGAAATTCAAAATCAAATGAGGTCTCTGTAGTTAGTACTGAATGTTGTTGCTTTTCTCATCCCTGTAGGTTTAAATTTCTGCCATTGAGTATTTTACAGAATAGACAAATGGTACTGGCCTCATCTGACGTCTTTGGTTTTGTAAAGCTTTGTAGAAATGACTCTATGAAGAAAGAACAATTCTGCAATTAGTAGGATTTTGCTCAGTGTTAGAGGTTGAAAATCTTGCTGGCAAGGAAACTGGGTCTGTGCCAGAACATGCTTTTTAAATATCCATATTCTGATCCTGTTTCCAAAGGCAATACTAAGAAAGCCCAACCCCTTTACTTGGCTGCTGGGAAGAAAGCGCGTGCTGGAAGGCATCCATCTTATCAGCTTGTGCCGTTTTCCTTTGAAGAGGAGTTCTTTGTCCTTTGCCTTTGAGAGCCTCCTGCCTCTCTTAGGAGCGATGTTTCTTGCCTATTGTACCCCTCTTTGAGCTGCCTTGTTAGTGCACGGCTGTGGCAGCCTTTATGCAGGGGTGAGCCGGCGTCAATAGCTCCCTCCTTCCTCTGGTACATGAGAGCACTTCCTACTCATGCCCACTCCCGGTCCTCCCTTGTTCAGCTTTCAGAGCCTCCATGTGGCCTTCTCATCCACAGGGATGGATCATCTTTGCCTAATCATGGACCAGCCATCGTCACAGGCATGGAAACTACGTCCCTGGTTTTCCTTTGTCAACCCCGATTCTCACCAATGATCTTTACACCAGGTAAAGAGCTGCGTGAATTCGTAGCTTCCCCCCCTAGATGTTTATGGTACATGTAAGTATGTACAGCCATTGATAGTTCTGAGAAACAGATGGACATAAAATGGCATCATGGGACTGGAATTTTATTAGTTATCATTGTTCTTGTTGTGCTTTGGAAAATGCATTAAATTTGAGATAACTAATGAGAAAGTGGTAGGGGAGCCTTTCCAGTGGCGGCTTTGCTGCCTGACTCCTGGCTGTGGCTGTGCCTCTGCAATTTGCTAGGCATGTTGGCCTTAATATATCCATTAATGTGATCTCCTCTTGGACGGAGCAAGCTGCTGGCTGCCAGTCTGCTCTGTCTACTGCTGTCACTTTCTGATTTTGAGGAGCATGAACCTGTGAGCCATTATGTCAGTAATAACCATAGTCCTCTTTTTGAATGCTTTTTCCTGGTGAGCAGCCAGTTTTTCTGCAGACTTGGAGGATAGAAACAACATGGAGGGATTAGCTAGGTTGCTTGCACTTGCAGGAGGTATTTTTTCTGCTCTGTAGGACACATGCAAGAATGTGTAGTCTGCACATGTTTATTTTCAGCCATACAGTAGCAATCCTTGCCATGTTTTAAAAGCTGAGTTGGAGTTGCTATATATTATAATATTGATGTCTTTCAAAGAAAGCTGCTAACTTGATCAAAGCAGAGCAAAGAGAAAACACAAGCTCGGAGCATTTGAGTTTACTGACCTCATTACCTTCTCTCCAGCACTTAAAATTAAGCTGTTCAGACAACAAACTTCCATCTTACTGAGATTGAGAACCGGTTTTGATAGCACACTGAATTTGTAGTGTCTGCTACCTTCGGCCCTTACTGCATAAATCATAACAGCATCTTTACCTAAGCCTTAATTAAACCTCCAGATAAGCTATTTTTTAGTGCTATTTACACATTCTGACCAGAAGAGCCTTACTTTCGTGCCAGTGTCACTGTTTCCCACGGATTTCTGAGCAGGGAGCAAACGGATCAGCTCATGTCCTTTCGTGTCTCTGTCTGTTTGCCATATGATTTTTTCATTGTTACCAAGGCAACGCCTCCTACCCACCCCCCACAGGCAAGGTCTCAATACAATGTAAGTTATTGTCTGGAGCAATTATTAGGCTATTATTAAAGCGCCATTGAAATATGTCAGTATCCCATAGGAATTTTAAACAAGTGGGAGCAAAGACAATAGTGAGCATTAGAGGGCTGTGAATGCATCATGCTGCTGGTAACTTGGGGAGGATGCCTGTAACCCTCCTAAAAGCATCTCATAAAAAGTATGAGCAGTCTTCCCAAATTGACAGAAGTCAGGACTTGCCAATGTGGAATAACATTGAAAGGTAACAGAGGAGAAATTGTTATATCAGTGCTCTTTAGCCATGTGCCGCTCCTTCTCACATGGCTGCCGTGCACACAAAATGTCTTTGTGTGAGTTAAGTACAGCCCACTGGAAGATACTGGAAATGGTAGTAAAATATCCCCATCCTCCATGGATGGGAGCATGTTCTTCGTTAGAAAGTCTTTGGCATTCGCAATCCCTATTTGCGTGTCGTGAGTTTAGCAGTGAATTACCCATCATCAGTGACGGGATGTGCAAGAACTGTGCAGCGAGCAGGTAAAATAAGAGAAGAAAGTGAACCTTAAACTTATATATTTATTGATTGATTATAGTATAGTTTTTCTTTAAAAAAAAAACAAAACCCTCTTTGCCCATTTCCCAACTGTGGGAATTCGGGAGATCTAGGAGCAGGGCTTGCCTTGCAGTCTCCTCTTACAGTACATGTTTCCTGCAGGTGCCACTGGGGTTGTATTCCTGAAGCCACTGCCACTCATGCAGCCGTAACAGTCCAGCCTTTTCCATACCTTCTCTTATCCTGTGACTGAATTTTCTTGTCGCTTTTGTCTTGCTGATGCAGTCCTTCTGTTGAGCAATAGCAAAACTGACAGGGTTTTATAGCACTGTATTGATTTCATCCAGGAATTTCCTTCCAAGAACCTGCAGTGCTGTCATGGGTCAAAGATGTCACCAGCCTGATTTGGCATTTCATTTCTGAAAGTTGCCAGAAGAGGACTGCAGCTCACCGACAGCATCTTTGTTTCGGGCTGTGCAAATGTTAAGAGTAATTGTGAGTGCAGATGGAGAATCCCTTAATGATTCTGCATATGCAAAAAAAGCAGGAGAGTTTGCAAGAACCTTATTTCTTGCTGTTGGAAAGTGAGACTGTTTCTGGTACTTTAGAAACTAATTTCTCTGGAAAGATTACTTTAAACTCATGTACATAAGATCCACCTCCATGATTTCCCCTTCCCACCTCTTGGGAAAGGTCTTTTCCTCCATCCCAGACTTACCGCAGAAGTAGAGAGGTTTGCCTCATTCCTCAGCACTGTAATGTGTCACAATAGATACTTGGGGATGTCTTTGTTTGTCTGTTGTTTGGTGTTTCTCTTAGACTAGCATTCAATATGATAAGGCTGTAATGCTTAGCCTGATGTATAACACATTTCTCAGTTCTCGTTTATGGCTTTTCTGCATTTACTTCTCACATAGATTTTGTGTCCGTGGATAGCAGCAGTGAGGGGTTCCCAGCTAGCAGAGACCCGAGTGCATCTGAATTCATCTGCTGGCAGCTGACTGTCAGGTAAAGCCAGCGGTGGGGTTCAGTTTTACAGTTCCTGAGTCGTTTCAGTGTTTGCCTCAGCACCACTTGCTGTTTTCCTGACCTCTGGTGAAATAAGTGATGTGAATTTTGTGAGCTCTGTGGTGGAGACCAGCAAAGAAAACAGATGCAGACGCTTCCACCACAGCTGCTCAGAGCTTTTCTGTATTTTAGTGGTGTTGGAGGCAGCTCACCACTCTCTCCTTAATGAACACTGCGGTGATGTTGAAGTTGTTTCATTGAGAATTTGTTAAAGACTTGTTAAAGGAAGTCAGACTTAATAGTTGATGGCACTGGATTCTGTATCAGCATATGTCTTTTGACAGCGTTACAATTTCAGGCTCTGTGAAAATGATGTAACTATTTTACTATAATAAAATAATTACAATTTTCAGAGAGGAATCTAGGGCACTAGGCTATGGTTCATGAGAAACACTTGTTTTGGCAAACATTTTATCACTCAAAATAAAAAGCAATTATTTAAAATTATAAAATCTCTTTTTTGCAAGACTATAAACCTTTTTTCAGTACTGGCAGCATTCCTAAATGCGTATAGCTTGCCTGAAAACACCATCACCTCTATAGAACATCGTTTAATTCTTGTCAAATTTGCCTACTTGGAACTTACGTTGTGAATATTTGAAATACATGCACATGGGCTGTTGCTGTTAAATCTTTGTTACTAGTGGTTGTAGAGGTGGCATATATTCATAC
>NW_008824411.1:7046168-7055621 GCF_000699105.1 Pygoscelis adeliae | reverse complement strand
TGCTAATGAATCTGCTCATGAGGAGAGATACATAGTCTATGGGTATCCAAAGAATAATTCACAGATCATTTCTTTAGTATTAAACAACATGCTAATAAGGCATGCCAGGTTAGTGAATCCTTGTGTTTGCTTTTGCATTTTGAAATTAAAATGATAAAATTATTTAAAGTTAGCTGCAAAGATACTTTCTCATAAAATGTTACTTGCTATAAATTTCCTAGATTTGCTCTTGTACAATAAACACAAAAGCAAATATATCTATTAGTTCAGCAGCAGCCACTCAGATTGGTCTTTTCAAGCTTGTTCTTAAAAAGCAAGATTGATTCAATGATCAGTGACTTTTTGTATAGAGGCTGCCTGTGTGTAGTTGTATTTTGTGCCTTGTGGGTGTTCTCCTGTCCCTCAAAACAATCCAGTGTAATTGATACTGTCAGCTGAGTGGTGTGCTCGATGGCCGCAGTGCCAGGGCTGCTCAAACGCTGCCAACAGCGGACTCGGCTTGTGGGTTAGGTGTGGCTTATCTTGATTTTAAGGACAGGTACCCATGCAGCCCTTAGAAAGGGAAGGCTATTTTTTTCAATAAATTATTACAGCTCCCTTTAAATATGTTTACATTTTGTTGTGTACCTTTTGTCCTCACTGCCTTTGATACCTTGTGTTCTTATGGTCTCTTGCAGTCATGCAATACAAAGCCTATAGGTCTCGTGAATATCTGTGCTTTTTGGCTGTTTAGTATATTAGCACCAAATGGACCTTTCAGATGATAGGGCGATTGTAGCAGATGCTCAGCTCGGTCCTGGCCGCAAATTTGAAACGTTATTTAGACCCCTCCTTGGTATGAAGACTTTAATTCCATCCTAGAGGGTTTTTTTTCATACTCACGTCTGCTGTTCAGCGTTAGGTGTGTGTGACAGCCTGTAAATGCTTCTTAGGTAAACTCCAAAGTTTGACTCTTTCCCCAGAATGAACTGGGTGTGCTGTCTGAGTCTATCCGTTACAGAAAATGTGCTGTCTGATTCTATCCGTTACAGAAAATGTGCTGTCTTTTGCCTCCGGTGCAGGCTCTTTCCTTTGTGCCAGTAGTTCCTCTTCTAATAGTCTCAAAATTCGTGGTGACTTTTTTCTGCATCTGGAAGGTTACAGCAGACACATCAACAGGTACTTGGGTATGTTTGCATCTGAGACCCGGGATCCTCCTTTAGTCTTAAATGCATTTCTCCTTTACTGAGCTGAGTTAGAGATTACAACAGTTGTGAAAGTTATCAGCTCTGGAGAGCAAAGATACACCAAAGCTTTTGTTGCAGCAGGTATCAGTATATTTTTTGACAAAGAGTTGTTGGCATCCTTCTGGCAACCTCATCTTGTATTTCTGCTGAATTCTGACTGTTTTGTCATCTGCATGCTACCTGCCACATGGCACGTTTCATATGCTTGTTTGGCAAGAGAGGAAAATACATCCATGTTCTGCTTTAAAAATAGTGCAGCTGTCTGTAAGACCAGTTGTGTTGTGTTGTGGGATTGCCGTGATAACACTCTCCTAAGGCAGATTGATAGCTACAGAATTGCAGTTTCAGGGTGTGCGTGTGAATCAAGTGATAAAACAGCAAAGAAACCCGAAAATTAGTTCATATATGTGAGTTTGCTTTAATCTTTTGGATTACTTTTTGGTTAAAAGTTACCATTATTTCAGGACTACAGCAAGAGAAGCTTTATGAAAAGCTGAGTTGACTCCAGTGGGTCAAAGAGGTGGCTGAGACCTGGCGGTCCTCGGGCAGGTTTAGTGGGAATAGAGGCTGTGTTTCTAATTCGAGGTGATGGAAACCAAACCAGAAGCAAATAGCTCTTGTCAGGGGTAGGAACGAGTGCAGCATCAGCAGCTTCCCTTTGTATTGCCGCAGTGTGGGCGTACAAGTGGTATTACTATCGTGTACGTTCTTCTGTATATTCAAAGCCATAGTGTTTTAGTGTTGGCAAACTTTAAGGTTTTTCAGTTTGAGAAATTTCTTTGAGGCTAGTTCTGTATCTCTCCTTCAGGAAGCTCTATGTGCGTGGATATGGACACTTTGCTTGTGTCTCTGGCTTAAATTTTCGCTTCATTCATTCCATCCTGTTCCTCCTAACCCATCCCTCTTTTCTTTCATGACTGTAATGAATTAATGATTTTATGTAAATCTGGTGTTTGATGGACTTAAGAGGTGTGCCTTGGGACTTGTTTAAGCTATCACATAAGAAATGCATCATCTGCTTCGTGTTTTCTGCAATTGCAGTCAGTTTTATTTTTCCTTTATTCCTTCTCCCTATTTTCAAATCTTTTTTTTTTCTTAAAGCAGTTCTTTAAGCATGTTTAGACCATTTGCCAGGGTTTAAGATTTAATTCTTTTTTCATCCTCTCTCTCTGCCTCCCCCCCCTTATTTTCCACCTTAAATAGGAAGAAAAAAAGCAACCATCCCTGCATTACATACCTGATTGCTATTCAGTTCCCAAGGGAGAGGCACTGAGAGCTAAATGGAGGGGCTGGAGGTCTAGGCTCTCTGGTTAGATTCACTGAATGTCACTAATTAGAGTGGAGTAGCCACTTACATATTTATTCATGTTTCAGAACAGTTGGTGAATCAATTGAGTGAATGAACTGGGGCAGCTTCAATGCTTCTCATGTGTGAATATGCTTAAAAGAAACCCCCAAACCTATTGAAGTTGGTTCCTTGTGGCTCGCTGGTATGGACCAGCATGGCTGTAGCAGAACTTCATTTCCATGTGACTCGAGTCATGCTTTTTCCACTCCCCCTGTCTTCTGCTGTTGAAGAGGAACTGATTCCATCCTCCAAAATATTTGCCAAAAAAAAATACTTCTCTTCTGGTGAGAAGAAAATAATATTACTTAAGGTCATCCTCACTCTACTTGTAGTTAATGGATTAATTTGCCTAAAGCTTAAATTAAAATCCTTGCAGGAAATAAAATCAGGACGACAACAACAACTTGTGCCGATGCATTGCTGACAGATATAACAGCACAGAATAACCTTGCAATACGTGGTGGTTTTTTTTTAAATGGAGCAGATTGATTTCCCCGTAAACACCTTGAAGTGTTGCCTTTCACCAAAATTCTGTCTGAATTTAGCTCCTAATTGATAATAGCTCATTTACGTTTTCGGAGCAGGATGGTGACAGCCTCCTGGTCTCCCCTCACTGGGAGATTTGCATTCCATCTGCTCTGGCTTTGATTAGCGGCATGCCGGCTACATGAGCAGTGTTTCTGGACGCTACGGTCATCTGTTGTGTTAAAATTTTTCTGTGAGGACATGACCACAAAGCTAAAATCACAGTTAGGGGAGCGAGAATAATGAGGTTTGGGTTTTGCTGCTGTTAGGAGAGTGCCTTATGGGCAGTGTGGCTTGAACGAGCATCATTGGGTCCAGATTTCCTGGAGCACAGCAGAAGTTTTCAAACACTTGGTGGATAAAGCTCCGAGTCCCTCCCTGCTTGCTGCTACTGCTGTTTTGAGTGCTTGCCTCTCTATTCCAGTTGTATCACCCATACTTTAAATAAGGAGCAGTCTTGTCTTTAACAGGTTTTGCAAAGAACAGGGTTTCAAGTCAACCATAGCTTCAAAGTGGGCAGTATCTTGTTAACTGCTGCTTGGCAAAGTTGCTCTGTACAGCAGGGTCAGGCAAGGGACTGGCAGGGTTTTTTTACAGCAAAGCATGCTTAAATTCATTTACCCTTAACAGAGAAAGTGCTGGTGTGTAAGGTGATGCAAGTATGTTGGCAAATGTAAAGGTAGGATGGAGAGGGAAATGGGTCCCTGATAGCTGAAATGTACTGTGTAACTCTCCCCTCTCCCCAGCATCTCTAAAAGCGAGTCCAGCTTTTAATCTAGAACAGCGACACACTAAAATGTTCTAATTTAGTTGTTTTTTGTTGTTTGGGATACCACAGAGTAAAGCTGAGGTTGGTCATCCTAATCCTGAACTTGTGCTGTAACTTGGCTACTTTGGCTGGTTTATAACCTCTGTTGCAGGGTGTTTTAGTGTGCATCTGCCTTGTATCACTGGTGAGTGTGCCAACTTGAAGGTAAAGCAGGTTTCTTAGGGAAGATATCCATTGACAATTTATTCAAGTTTATGGAAAATACTGTTCTGTCCATTTGCACAGCTGATACTGCAACTGGAACTTACAATTCAGGGGTTTTGCCACTGTCACAAATAGGGGTAAAATAGAATTAATTCTGGTGGCTGTGTAATGCGTTCTTTGAAATGTAAATACGAGGTGGTTTAGGAAGTTGGGCTATTTGGTTTTTGGTGTTTTTTTTTTGTTGTTTTGTTTGTTTTTTTTACCCTCAGCACACTTAGAATTTGTGTTTGGATGCAAAACCTTTCTGTTGGCAGTTACTTCTGCAGTTTGTGTATTCCCTTCCCACCAGGTTTTGTTCCGTAAGCAACAGAAAATACTGAATAGTTCCTTTTGCCGTTTTATTTACCAAGTGCCAGCAGTGCTGTGCATTGAGCCTGGGGGAAATGTCGGGGGGAATCACATGCCTTTAAATCTTTCTTCTCATTTGGGGTGTAAAAATCCTTTTGAAAAGGATTCCAGTTCCAGTCTGGCAGGGTTGCTCCAAGTGGAGATACCCAGCCCTTGTGGTTTCTGGCTAGGGACTTGTGCTGTGCAAAAAGAGAGAGATTAGCTTGGAAGACAGACAAAAAACCAAGTGCAGTCCTGGTCTCTGTTGCATTTTAATCTTAAACTAAAATTACCCCTTGAACACAGTAGCTCTGAAGAGTTGAAGTGGGCATAGGCTTTCAAATGAATCCCTTTGAAAGACCATCTTCTATCCCCTTGAAGGAAGGACATTTGAACTGTAGGTTATTCCTTCCATGTACTTAAATCATAGCAAAACTTCCAATTGCAAAGTGGTGTCTGAGGAATGCTGCTTTTACTTGAATTGGATTTAAACAAGCCCTTTAAGCGCAGGATTGAGAATAAGGGAAGGCAAGAGATGCTACTTGAAAGTGTTTTTGAAAGAAACCAACTCTGACTTGTGGAGACCTGCACTGGAGAACTTCTGCTTATCTTGAATTTCCCGCAGTGTCTCCGGGCATGCTTCAATACATATTTTTTAATGAGTAGCAGGGTGGGGCTCAGCTGGCTGCCTGTGCTCATGTGTGAGGAATATAACCTTGGGTAGACTTTGTAATGCTGTGAGGATCCTACAACATCTGTTGCTATAATAATGTAAGAATTAAAACAGAAGAATTACTGCCTTGAGTAGATAAGCAGCTACCTTAATGCTCATTTACTGGTGTTTGAACTAGGCGTGTATCATTTAAAAAGAAAAATGTTGTTTTAAATTGTGCAAAACGTTTAGGAAGACACTGATGTAAACACTGGTGAGAATTAAAAAGCTGTTACGTTTCCTCCTTCCTAGGAAGTCAAAGAGCTGAACATGGTCTGACTGTAAAGGTCCCCTGGTAAAATCTTGCACAGAGCCACTCTCAAGCCCCATGTCATTTCTCTGAGATACCTTAGAAACATGTTTTTCTTCATCTGATAATTGCTTGCTTATTATCTTCTTGCTAACTGTTTGCTTTTAATAGCTGGTAAAATAAAAAAGGAAAAATGAATTTGAGTAGTGTTAACCCCCTGGGGAGAAATTAAGCCATCGATAGCATGTTTAAAGTAGGCTTGTCTTTGTACTGTGCATTCGCTCTCCTCCATATGGGGAGCCTGTAGTTGGTTCTGCATCATTTCTTTTGTCTTTCTGGTTGCTCTTAATATTAATTGAAGTCTTTCCCAAGACACAGTTTTGTTAATCTTCCTTTTGTTGTTTCTCTCCTCCCCCCCCCCCCCCCCCGACATCCCCAACAAAAATGCTCTGATGTGTCTGTAAAGAACTTTAAAAGTAGCATTGTTGGTGGTCCATTTATTCACCTTTTTTTTTACCACCAGTATTAGTGTTTCTACTTCTTTACTTAACTTCTGAATTTTGTATGTGCTGTAATTGTTATAAGGATGCAAATAGTTTCCTGGAGTGATGGGGATAGGTCTCTTATCAGGTCCAATTATGCAAAATGTTTTCAATTAGCTGTAATTCCTTTTTCTGCCTCCCCCCAGACAAACACAAGCAAGCAGAGCCCTCCTGGGACACCGGTGTGCTGCGCAGGGGCAGGCTTTCCCTGTCTAAATTGTGTCCTGTCCCAGGAGCGTTAGGATCAGAAAGCACGCTCTGCTACTCCTTGTATTTTTAAAAAGTTATAATGCTCTTAATTACACCATTTCCCTAAAGATTTTCAGTATCACTGCTGGCAACCTACGGGAGGAGGTAGTAGCTCCATCTTGAGATTCTCACAATTTTGTCAGCAGCAATGGAAAACAAATGACTGCAAAGCTTTTTCTCCCTTACTGTGCAAAGTCATAGCAGGTAGTAAAGTGCTTTGTCCAATACTGATAACTACCAAAGTGGGATGCTTTGTTGGATGGACTGACAGCTAAATGTAGAATGGCAATTTCTGTGGTGCTGGATGAGGCAGAGAACAGATGTCAGTAACTGAGCAAAATGTTCCTGTAAGCTTTGAGGTGGTTCGGGCTCTGAGGTTACCACCTCCATGTGCAGCAGCAAAGGAGAACAAGGAGAAAGCAGAGGAGTTTCCTGACAGAAATACTGGGCATATGGAGGATTTATTGAAAAAGGTTGAAGCCCTGTGAGTGTGGATGATGTTTGCTTAGGTAACGCAGAGAAGAGGTGTGTGCCTTCTATGTAGTATGGAGAAGATTCCCCTGTTCAAAACAGTGTTGACTCTGTTTTGCCAAAGTACATACTGAATTATCTGCAGCAGGATGAAATAACTCTGGGTTTAAATAGCTTGGTTCTTCAAAAGAAATATTTTGAGGCCCTCTAAGTACTACCTCTGTAGTTGGAGTTTACCTTTCTCCCTGTTCTGCCTTAAACTGACCTCGCTGCTTGTTTTAAGCCTTATCTTGGCTCCTCGTTCATACTCCCGCTGCTGTTTTCACAGCTGCCTGACAGAGTCCATCAGGGAACTGAGGAGGGTTGAGAATAACCTTTTCCAGCACATGGCTGTTAGATTGCACAATTGCACCAGAGCAGCTGAGATTGCTGGGTGCAAGGACTGGCTCTCAAAGAAGTGTTTGAGTCCAAAGTGAGGTTTTGTAAAAACTAATTTGATGCCTCTATTTCTGTGTTACTTATCAATCCAGAAGAATTGATGTGGATCCAGTTTCTGCAGCTATTTAAGCACTCCCATAAGCCAGCAGCCTTTCTTGGGGGGCAGGCTATTGGACTGCTGGGCTTGCTCTTGGGCCATATGGTTTTAATGCTGAAAGATGGCATTTCCTAAAGCTCCTGGAGTATGTATCCTGCTGGTGGCCACCTGCAAATCCTGATGAAGAGCAGAACTGTTTAGGTTACATGAGCCTCGATTCGGGCGAGTGTGGTAAGGGTGCACTGGCTGGCGGTGCAGCACAGGTGATGTGCTTGTCAGGCTGCATTTTCAGTGATGGCTTTATCACTGTGAAAACGTTGATAGTTTCTGGGCCTCTTATTTCAGCATAAATTAGCACTTTTCTTGTAGGATTTGCTCATGCACAACCTAATTTTTGCCAGCAATTTAAAAAGAAAAATAAAAAGTATATATACATACACACTGTAGAAACTGATATTTGGTGGAGGGAGGGAGGGAGAAAGAAAGCGGGGGAGAAAGCACTGAAAGAACAAGACTTAAATTACATTTCAAGATGATTCTGCCCTGCGTTTATCTTTTTCTTCAGATGAGTGGGTGACAGGTTAAGTCTGCCATGGCATGCATGCATGAACCTTGTTCAACCTTTTCAGTTCTTTTCTGGGGAGATTTTCTTTCTAGTTTGTACATCACCGTCATACCGAATGTCGTCTGCACCGTGGGGGCTGTGGACAGAGGAAAATGTCCACAGGGGAATGTATAGAAACTTGGACCCGTTGCATAGCCAGTGATGTGCAGAGCATCTTTGGTACAGATAAGACCTGTGAGCACAGGTGTCTTGGGAAGGCTCATCAGACCCAGCAGAAGACCTCCCTGTAAGGACACACATGGAGGGGACAGTGACCAGCCATCGTGCCCAAGAGTACTTTGATCAAGGCATTGCCTATTTCAAAGGTCCCAGTACAGCCTGCATAGCAAAATGTTGCTGCAGTTGCTTGTGTAACACCACATTGCAGTGAATTCTTATTGTTATTTTGTTTTCCAACTTATTTCCTCTTTTAAGGATTTTACCTTTTTACACTAAAATAACTATTTTTATTCCTATTCAAAATAGTTAAAACTATACTAAAATATCTCAAAAATGTTTTAACATCAGTTATGCTGGGGTACGTTGAACTAGCCAGTTTGTATCCAAGGTAAGGAAGGCTTTTCCCCATAAATGCATCATTATGGAGTTTGAGAAGAAGGGAAGACTAGAGGCACACGTGCTGCTGGAGCGTTGGCAGGAGGTTAGGTGCTGTTGAGAAAAAGACCAAAGCTTGAACATGTTCAATCTGTTTAACTAATAATTGAGACGTTTGCTGTGTTCATATCAAGGGTACGGGCATGTGATTTCAACTCAAGTGAGTTGTGTTGGCTTTACCAGCGTCTCCTTGTCAGCTGAGCTGTGGGGTAATGTTTTTAGTCATCTCTCATCACAAGATAGATGTGAGTTTAAGGGGGGGTGATTTGATATTTCAGTTAAATCAGTCTAAGAGGTAGCTGCTGCCAGAGGGGTAATCTCCTTCTCACTGCCTCCTCTCTACCTGTGATGAGCTGTTTCAGAGGACTAAACCACAAGAAACTAGTTCATTGATCAATTAGGTTTTTAATGCTTTTTAGTTCTAATGCTGAGTAGTTCTCTAAATACCAGATTAAATTCCTGAACTGGTTCACTGTGGGCTTGGATGAGCAGCAGTACCAGGGCAAGGGCAGGGGCATCGGGTGCATGTCTGAGCTAGGACATAAAGGGCCACCTGCACTGCCTCCGAAATTCCCCATCACTCCATCTACATGCGATTTTAAAGGGAAGGAAAATCTTATCTAATAATACAAGACTTTAAAAGTGCACTTTATCACCATTCCTTTAACGGGATGTAATTGCTCAGTTCTGTTTTAATTTCTGTCTTGTGTTTTTGGTTATATCAGATGTTCTGAAGGTTTTTGTGCAGTTTTAATGAGAAGGTAATTGTTACTGCTTAGTAAAATTCTGGAAATAAGACTATTAAAACTGGAGGCTCAATAAAAGGAGCATAAACAGTCATTTTATTATGAAGCTTAATCTCCTGGCAGAAACCTTTCTTGGTTGATTAAAATACTCAAAAGACTTAACTTAGGTCTTTCTTGATAAATATGAATACACATTAAAACAGATTGGAAAGTTTCCTCTTATTTCTCTTTCCATGTGATGAAGTACAACCTTCATTCAGGAGGTGGGGC
>NW_008824411.1:7043535-7046143 GCF_000699105.1 Pygoscelis adeliae | reverse complement strand
TGAAGAATATTTGTGGGTTTTAGGGTGAGAGATCTCTTACTATATTCAGCACTAGAGTATTTGAGTTTCCTTTAATTGCCCCTTGCTGCTGCGTTTCTAGTCCCCATGGTAGTTTTTTCCATCACTGATTTGGGGACTGGCCCAAAGGCCCAAATCTATAGGACGGGGATGATATTCCCCTCCTCTTTCTGGAGCATACATATGTATTTGTTTAAATGTCACTTGGCTAAAAAGTCAGGAGCTCTAGCATTTGTACTGATATCAGCAGAGGATTTGCTGAATTAATTGAGTTTTGCCAGGCTGAAGGGAAACGTGGGGTAGGTGAATATAAGGAAAAACTTCAGTTTGAACTCTGAGCACCTGATTTTAAATCAACAGTTCTGGTCTTGGTTTTCCATGCTGCTGTGTGCTTTTGTGACTTCTTTTGTTTTGCATTTGTCTATTTGGGTTAAGGACCAAGTTGGGCAACTTAGGGAAGTATCCTTTATTTCCATCCATGTGAATTAGCAGAAGGAAGGTTTTTCAGATTGTCTTGTACCTGTATAAAACATAGCTGTGCTTATTTACTTGAGGTCCATTCAGTGGATCTTAAAAGCATGAACAGATACTTCTAATTTTTTAGCTTGATGGCCCTGTCATTGAGGAGGGCGGAAAACTATAATCTGCAACATTGCTCAGATTAAAGGCTAATGAAGATCCCTCTTTGCAGAAGGAACGGATGGCAGTGCTGAACTCATCTCATGTAGCATCTGTCAGAGGTGTACGGGCTAGTTCAGACCTCTTGTCCATAAGATGCTGGAGTATCTCTGCATTACTTAACCTCAAATGTGTAAACTGTGATACGGTTTTCTGTGCAACCATAATTGCTGCTGTCTTGTCTTGTTTAAATGAAAGCCAGAACTCAAGGCAGCAGATCAGCAGCTTGAGGAACATGCAGGTGCGTTGTGTAATCATGGATCATCCCAGTGTGATCCTGGTAATTCCACAAAGCTGCGGTATGTCCATTTGCATTGCCAGTTACTTGTCTAAACTGAGCACACATGACCATTGTGTCTGGACAAGTTCTAGTATGCACTGACTGAGTAACTCAACCCTGGTATTCTCCCTTCTTTGTCCTGGAGTCTGGTAATGGTCAATGTGAAATTTCATCTGGAGTCTTAGCTCTTGTTGACCGTCTTTTCTTGACCCTTAAGCGTGGCAGTATTTCTGGTCTAGCTTATTGGGAAACTTGCAAAAACACATGGTGAATCTTTACTTTCCTTCTCGAAAAGAATAAGAATTTAAAGGTTGTTCTTAATCAGGGAAGGCAGGTATCGAGAGTCCTGTCACTGAATGATGCCTCCTGGCATCCAGGTCTGTCATACTGTATTAACAATATTTTTATGGTAGGTTTTGAAATATTATTAGGCATTTGTGCTGCTTCTCTTAATTTTTTTTTTTTTCTGTCACAAGTTTCTGCCTAGCTGTCCTTCAAATCTGAGGTACCACATAGCCTCGGTTTTGTTATTCTACTGGGAATACTGATTTTTCTAATGGTACAGAAGTGAAGCATCATAAAAGTGTTGAAGCATTGTGGTATAAGGACAGAGGGCGGAATGGAGGTATAATCCCAAAGCTGAGGCAGCACTGGCAGTTTCCAAATTCAGACAATGATCTAATAATGGTCAATTACAACAGCAAAACTGGGGACAGCTGGAATGTAAGCTTACAGAGCCTTGGGGTCTTCTCTGCTCCAAAGCTGTGCCAACCTAGTCGGGTTTTTTGCACCCCTCTTGCCTCCCCCCAACCTAGCTACTTGGAAAGTAGTTACTTAGACCCTCTTTCAGATGCACGGGGTTAAACTAGCCATGCTTTTTACATGTTTGCTGAAGGGTTAGAATCTTTTTCCTTTGAAATAAAAGAATTTGAAAAAGGTCAGCTGTGAAGCATCATTGCACAGATGGCTTTGCGGAGCCGTTGTCACAGTAATGTGCATGTAGCAGCGCTTGTACCAGGAGAATCCAGCGACGGCACCACCACGCTCTTGCCTTAGTGACTTCCCTCTAATAGCTGACAAAGACTATTGCTGCCTTCTTTGTTTGCAAAATGACTTCTTATGAGTGCTAGAGACTTGTTTAAAGAAGTGAACCTGTAGAACAGCTGTGCAGCTACCCTGTAGACTGCAAAACCTCTGCGCTACAAAGCTTGTAGCCAGCCAGCTGGGCAACAGCTGTCTTCTCACATCTGGCTACTGCATTGCCTGTTTTTTCTGCACCTGAAGTTCATACCAGGATGCTGTCATTGCTTTAGAATCTATGTTTACAGAGTCACAAATATAAATAATTTATAGTTGATACTTGTTTAGATATCTAGCTTGTAGGCAAGTTGTGGAAGTTGCTGCTTCTTTCCAGCTAAATAAACCATCTACAAGAATCTGGCTGGTTTTCCTGTAAGATTTCAGTGATACAGTCTAAAAACAAGGAAGCAGAATTTCTACCAACATGAAAATCGTAATTTCTAAAGGTATTTTGAAATAGATTCCATTCATTCTGGGTTAATTGGTAAAAACAACAAAATGGTGAACCAAACCTGAGAGAACTTGTGTTGGTGACCTGCAGCAGTTCTTCCC
>NW_008824411.1:7028171-7043502 GCF_000699105.1 Pygoscelis adeliae | reverse complement strand
ACACATAAAGACTGCGTGTGCAGGCAATACCAACCTCATTTGCTACCTGAGTGGTCATTTTTTTATTACTAGGTTTAGGGAAATAATTTAATAACCAAATCTAATTTGGGCTGAAGTATTCATTAAGTGGAGAGCTGACCAGCTCATCTGTGAAGGTTTAGAAAAGTAGGTATATCCTGCTATGAATTTTCTTAGTGGATGTTTTTTAATATTAACTAGTGCATGAAGCTTCTTTCTTGCTGACTTTATAGTATTTTAATTCAAGGTCCACTTTTTGGTTGATGGAATACATTCCAAGAGAGATGCACTCCATTACATGTGTATGTACAATTTGTAGCTCAGAAGTTAAGGTGGAATAACATGAATGCAAATGTTCCTTATTTGCAAGCAGAGTTGGCTTCCTTCTTCTTCCTATAGCAAGAATATGTCCTAGGAAGAAATTTCTGTATCTGTACTTTAAGCACTTAAAAGCTTTCTCATACAGAATTTCACTTGCCACAAGGTTGGATGTGAAAATGCATGGTGAGTAATTAATTTATTGGAAGCTTTCAGTGAGTGATGCAATTTGCAACTGATTCAAGCGTAGCTTTCTGTTGTGAGGAAAGGAGTTGCCTTGTGGAATAACTTTTCCTTTGGAAAGGTTACCCCAATAAACATGAGGATGATGCATTAGAGGTGTAAAGGTCATCTTCATCCTTGCATTTATGAACTACACAGTTTGATTTTTAGCTGTAAAATTTTTCACTGTACTGTATAAAACGTTGGGAAACTGTACAATCCTGGTGCTGTAGAACTGTCAAGGCTATTAGAAAATTGTGATGATTGAGTAGATGGACAGGGCTGATAGGGGGGTTTGGAGGCAGGTACATGTTTTTGTTATAGTGAGCCACTTTTTTAGAATTTTGAGAGTGATAATGAAAGTGGCCTTTTTCTTTTTTCCCTAATGTGCCACTGAGCCTAGAAGTATAAGCAGTTACTGTCTTCATAGACCTGGGAACAAGAAAACTGTCTTTTAAATCTTGTTAATTTTTCAGAGCACAGTTCTGTTGCTGCAGACCTATTTGAGCCCTGTGTACAGGGCTTTTAGTTAGTAAGAGGCCAAGGACAGGGTGTGGAAAATGTTAAAAAGTTTAGTGTATTCAAAATGGTGCTGATGTTAAACTTGTGATCACCTGTTCAGTGTGATTTGATATGTTTAATGCCAATGTTGAAGGTTTTTTTTTTTACTGAATAGGTGGCAGAGTCCTCCAAATAAACAAAATTGCCTCCTCTCTGCCTGAAGTGTTGAAATAACCTTACTCAGTTAAAACTGGTTTGTGGCAAACAGAAGGTGATTCAGAGAACTACACCTGTGCTGATCTCATAACAAAGCTAATTAATCTTTTTAAATTAAATGTCCCTTAAAATTCAGCATAATAAAGAAGGATTTTTTTTTTTTTAATGATTACTTTTAGAGGGCACTGCTCTAACAAAGAAAACTTTTACTGTCTGTTTTCTTGCATGGAAGTGAGTAAGCGGAGCTGCCTGGGATGCTGATCATTTGTTTATATACTCCAACTGCAGAAAATGTGAAATGAAACGAACAGTTCACAGATGCACTGAGAAATGAGTGCTTGGGACAGTGCAGGAACGTAATGTGCATGTTAATTTTACAACTTCAGGTTCTTTTTTAGATATGCCAGCATCTGAACTCTCTGCAACTAGAAAGTGTGGCGACAGGGGAGTACATCCAGATTGCTGCTGGTTTACCACTTGGCTTTGCAAGTAAAAGCAAGAGCCTTTCAGGCTTACTGTGTTTTTTATTCACAGCAGACCATTGCATAGGAAGATGAGGTCGGGAGGCTGCAATATTGATCAGCCTGTCTTCTTGGCAACCTTGTTCATGCCAACTTTGTGGAGCTTAGGGTAAATGGAGCTATTAGGGCTATAGTAGAAGAACAAAAGGAAGGTTACTGCTGGCCCTTCTTGGCAGCAATAGCTGGATGCTTTTTAAAAACAGCTTCTGTTGTCATGGAGCTTCTGAATCCAAGGCCGGTTTCCGGCACCGTGATTTTCTCATGGCAAAAAATGTTGTCCTGTCCTAGCCTTGGGGGGGGAAATAAATAAATAAAGGCAATAGCCTTGGCAGCACTTGTCTATTATTGCAGCTAAATGACTAAACTGCAGTGGGAATGGGACCAAGGGAAACCTTTTCTTCACAGAGAATCCTGGTTTTTAAGGCTGGCATCCACCATGGTCTGCAAAATATCTTTTATAAGAAGGTGTTTGACATTTGGAGAAGGATTTTGAATAGTTTATATAGAACTTGCTTTCCTCTTGAGTCAGCGATGTTTTCTGGTTGAAATAGAGACCTGAATTCCTAATCTCAAGGTTTTTGCAAGGTCTTCCAGTAGTGGTTGGTTTGTGTTTTAAAGCCCATTTTCTTCTTCTAAACTTCAGATACAGTCAAACAGTTTAACACACTTCTTATTTCCTGAAGTGGTCAGTAATGTACAAAATAAGATATTTATTAATTTATTTGGCATTGATTATGTTTGTTTAACACTATGTTGCTTTGCTGAGCTTTTTGCTATCTTAAAAGGTGATACTTCGATTGCGTAGAAATATTCATGCTTGACTTTATGGACAAAAAGTATACTCTGCTTCCTGATGAGATGTTTTTGTTCTTGGATAGTTCCAGTGATTGAAGTGTAGAAACTTACTTGGTTTTACTTTTGCTTTGTGAACTTACTGAAACCTTCAGGTCCTTCCTTAAGAGTCAGCTCTGTTTTGATACTGCCTGATTACTGTTATTTGAAGAGTTTCAGGCAGCTAGTGAATAAAATCTCTGCATATTAAGTATTGCATAGTAATTTCTGTTGCTTCACTCGCCTGTTTGTGTTTTGTCTGCCCGCGCTAGTGGCTGTTGGATCAAGGATTAGGGCTCTCGCAGGCAAGTTCAGATTGGCCTTGCTGGTGGGGCCTCGGGGTAGGGTGTTGCAACTGCTGTGACTCCGCTGTAAGAAATTACCAGCCCCAAAGCCGAGTTATTTTCTGTCCTTCTGGTGTTTTAGGCTGCCTGCAAAGAGGGATCTGTGTTGAGGCACTGAGCCGAGCAGGAGCAGTTGAGGCACACGCGCGTGTGGTTCCGCAAAGTCTGCGTCAGGCCATTGATCTCGAGCAGGGGTGTAATGACACCTCGGGGCTGCTGAGGCTTTTCTTCAGCAAAGAAGAGTCGGAGCCCTGTCATTTCAGGGTTTCTTTGCGCAAGGGAGGGAGCCCTCATCCTTGGGAGTAGCCATGGATCTGCAAATATAATCATCGGATAATAAAAGGACCTTGGGAGCCAAAACTTGGAGTTTGGAACAGCCTTTGGAGCCCTTGTGAATTCTTTTCTACAAGCCCTTTGATGGTGGAGTTATAAACACCAGTCATCTGTGCAGGACTGGTTTTTTTGTTTGTTTGTTTTTTTCCCCTCTGTTTTACTCTTTAAAGCATCATCAAACTCCAAAAGAAAACAGACTTCTTCCAATGTTGCCCCTGCAGGCTTGCATTGTGTTATTTGCTCTTTCTATACAACCCCCCTAAAATGTTAATATAGTGTCTGTAGGTTTATGGTGTTTAATATCAGTGCCACCAACATAAAAATCAGGACATTCTAAATGTTAAAAGTTTATATTTAATATATATTAATACTATTTTGAGGTAGTTTTTACCTAGAAATTAATACTAAAAGAAAAAGATATTTTTTGTTATGACAGTCCAGAGTGTTTATCTGCTAGTGAGTAAAACTTTTCTGTAGATACTCGTCATCTCAATTTAGTAACATATATTTTAAAATCTGTTTTTTGACCTTATCAAGACTGTAATAAAATTTTAATTTTTCCTCTTTGTAGTAATACTAACCTTTTTAGTCTGTAAGACTGCATGAGAATTCAGAAACTGTAACTGTGGGGGGTATGAAGAGTCTGCTTTACTTCAGCGTTAGGAGCATCTGGGACAGATGATTGACAGTGCTAAAATTTGTAATTATAGTTTGGATTCCTTAATTTTTACTCATTAAACTAATTTCTTAATTATTAGAAAATTCATTCTGTCTTTGAAATTCTGCACTTCTGGAGATGCTGCACTGTATTCCTTATAATAACAAAGTGACTGAACTGCTGCTTTAATTGCAAAATTTGACTTGAATTACAGAATTGTACTTAGCTCTTCCAAAAGAGTTAAGAGTCCCAGAGCAGTGTGGGAGAAGTGCAGATCTGATCACAATTGCCATAATTCAGGCCTCTTCCTTTAAACTTTGCTTATGAGAGAAAGTTTTTATTTTCCCGGAAGGAAGAAGGTCGTTTCCACGCAGTTTCCCATTTACTCGCTGGGCCGATTTTAGTTTGCTGTGGTGCTACATTTGTATTTGAAGGGTTATAGTGATGAGAATGATGGCTCATTCATATAGGGAATGATGGCTGAAGCCAATGAGTCCTTCTGGAAGGTCAAATGAAGCCTTCAGTTAAAAGCTTGGCACTTTCCTTCTAAATACAATAGCTTGCTAATCTGGGATGAATACTTTTCATAGCCAGCTTTGTTCTTCAAGAGCAAGACCAGTGCCTGTGGTAGGTTGTATACCTGTATATCATTCCCAGCACAAAGCACGCTGCAATGGTGGGAGTGGTGGAGAAGCTCTGGGGGAAATGACTGACAAGCTGGAAAGGGCATGGCATGAACACGCAGCACTGATGGTACTTTTGGCTTTCTGCTACGGTAAACCCAGGGAAGAAAAAGCAAACCCCCATGATAAACCCCAATCTTTGTTAAAGAGGTTTGCTCTCACTAAAGTTTGTATTGGTGAACTTGCCAGTGCCCAAGACTGAAGAGCAGAACAACTTCTGGGTTGATAAAGGTAAGAATTTAACCCTGACATAGAGCGATGGTAGCGTGTCGAGGGTGGTTATGCTGCTACTTAACCTACTCTTGTTTTGGCTGGAATATCTTTCCCTGATCTGGCTCACCACATGGTTGCAGAAGTGATGTGTGAGGGAGGAAGGCAACCACCCCTGCAGTGGCTGTGGGGCTTTGTGATGGGTACACATGGCAGCAGAGAGGTGGCTTCAAGGTGCTGGAGGCAGCAGAGTGGGCAGGTGGGGATGGAGCATGGTCTTCCCTTTCCACTGGTGTGCAGCTTTAGGGTGGCTGGCTTTGTGATGGTAGGTGAGATGCCTTTTCAGAAAAATTCCTGTAGGTATAAAGAGCAGTCTTGATCCAGGATGGCTCTACAGGCGCAGTCACGCAAGTTGGATTAGGAAGTGGAAATGAAGCATGGGAGATCTGCAGTAGCACTTGGAGGATCAAAAAAGATGATGGAAACTTTGGTCAAGGTGCAGTTCTGCTTATGTGGGTTTTTCCTTCTCTATCTTGGTGCAGTTCCTTTTACAGCCAAGTATGTGTTCCCTCGGAGCCCTTTGGACTTGATTGTTCTTTTTTCTCTGCGTGACAAAGAAGGTGGATTTACTCTGAAAAAGTATTTCCAGGGCAGCCACTTAGAAAATTGTTCCTATGTTCTTCTGTTACAACTTTTTTTTTCTATTTTGTTTTATAGACACAGATGAGGACACAGTGAAAAGGTGTTTTGCCACGTTTGAAGAGAAGTTCTTCCAGACCTGTGAGAAAGAACTTGCCAAAATCAACATTTTCTATTCAGGTATGGTGCTTATTTGTGTATATTTGTGGAAAATATAGCAACAGAAAAAGAGTCTGAAGCTCCCAAACTTTCAGAATAACCACAATGGTCATGCAGGTCTACCATCAGGTGATTATAGGGCAGGTTTATATGGGAAACTGCTCTGCTTTTATCACAAACGTGGAGCTAAACCATGGTATTTGAATGGAGGGAGAACGAAGGGCAGGTGACTTCACTGCTTTGCAGTAGCATCCTGCTGTTTTTTTAAGATGCTCTTAAACTTAAGTGGCAGCCTACATATAGGGCACAGTTTCTCAGCTTATCTATGGTGACAGTCTCCCGTGCATTTTTTAGGTGTGTAAAGCTCCCTAGCTGGTGTTTCCTGAGCTTGTGCAGGAATAGCTATCATGGACTTGCCTGTGTGTGGTAGCTTGACTGTCTTGATGTATCCAACAAGTTTTTAAGCACTTAGCTCTTACTTAAACTCTTGCAACTTTCTGGAGTACATCAGCCAGTAGCAATTTGTCATTGGCTGTGTATAAAATCCTGTTTAGTAAATTGAGTAAAAATGTAATGGTGGTAAGAGTAGGAATTGCTAGGGGTCATATGTCAAAGTGCTATAGTTTGTTTTCCCTGAGAAAATTTGCTTTCCCACCCTGTGTTTTGAAAATAAACTTTAGAATGGGATAATTGGAAAGTCACCCTGTAATATTGCTACAAAAGGCTTAGTAACTGTGTGCTCCGGTTCCACCCACCATTACACATCAGCTGGTTTTCAGCCTCTTTTGGTAAGGTTTAAAACGGGTTTTCAACTAGAAAAGTGTTTAAATATGGATACAGTGATGCATTGACTTCTGCTATACTTTCTCTTAACACGTTGATTTATTAACCTGGTGCTATAAACAGGCTTTTGCAGCACAATATGGTAGCCTTTTCTATTTCTGGTTTTAATCTGGTAACAAAGACAAAGTTGAATTGTGCAAAATATTTTAATAACCATCAGGCGATGACTTTATTGCTAGCTATTTTATTGCTAGCAGAATCTGGGTTGTGAACATGAGAATAGCTGAAAGCATAATAGATGCAATAAACTGTGCACTGCAGCTTGCCTCTGTTCAGCTTCCATCTAGGGAAGTAAACCTCTCTTGGGCTGGCTGTGCCTGCTCTTCTGGCTCCCTGGAGTAGTGGTGTTTTGCTATAGCCAGTGGGTGTCAGGACAAGGGCAAGGGGCAGTCTGTAGGTCGAAGCGATATGTTTAGGCTAGCTGGGTTTTACACTTTTATAGGTATTTTTCTACATGCAATTCATATGTATCTAACTGTCGTGGTTTAACCTCAGCTGGCAACTGAGCACCACACAGCCGCTTGCTCACTCTCCCCTGCCCCGGTGGGATGGGGGAGAGAATCAGAAGAGTAAGAGTGAGAAAACTCATGGGTTGAGATTAGAACAGTTTAATAATTGAAATAAAATAAAATACTACTACTAATAGTAATAATAAGAAGAATACACAAAGCAAGTGATGCACGATGCAGTTGCTCACCATATGCCAACCGATGCCCAGCCAGTCCCCGAGCAGCGGCCCCCCTGGCCAGCTTTCCCCCAGTTTATGTACTGAACATGACGTCACATGGTATGGAATGTCCCTTGGGCCAGTTTGGGTCAGCTGTCCTGGCTGTGCCCCCTCCCAGCTCCTTGTGCACCTCCAGCCTTCTCAGCCAGTAGAGCATGGGAAGCTGAAAAGTCCTTGACTAGTGTAAGCACTGCTCAGCAACAACTAAAACATCGGTGTGTCATCAACATTATTCTCATCCTAAATCCAAAACACAGCACCATACCAGCTACTAGGAAGAAAATTAACTCTTATCGCAGCCAAAACCAGGACACTCACTCAGAACAATTGTTCTCGGTTTTGTTTCCCTGTGAGACCTTCTGTTTCTCTCCCAGGTCTGAGGTAAGGCTTTTATGCTCAGAAACTTGTCTTACTTTTCTAGTTATATCAGATCCTGTGTACTACAAGCTCGACTCTGTGGAGGAAGTTCTGTCAATTCAGATGCACAATACAGATTATAATTTTCCCTAATGAGGACCTGCTAGCACACATGCACCTGCATATATGCACCCATTCCAGCATTGTTTAAAATTGCATTAATAATATAGGATAGGGTTTTTTCAACTTGCTGTCATTTCAAGAAGTTATAGGAGAGAATATGTGTAACTTGAAAATCTCTTGTGATAAGATTAAAATAAGTCTTTTATTTGCAGAAGAGCGACGTGACTTTAATAGCATGGAAACCCTTTATTAGGGTTATTAATGTTAAGCTACATCAAGAAATGTTCCATCAGTGGTTCCTCTTCTTGATCACGTCAGAAATATGTCACATCGGACCCTATTGTAACTCCAGGTGTGAGTTGGCTTGGATTATGACCTGGTACATCCTATTCATTATAGGCTTATTATATGCCTTATTACACACTTGTCTTTATGACAATAAATACTGTCCATTTTTAAGAAAGCCAAGCTTTCTGTTGATCTCCTCTTCATTTCCTTGTTGTCTTTCCCTGTGCTGAGGGATCCTCAATGAGTGTTGCCAGGGATTGCGTCAGCATGGACAGCCCTGTCCTCTTGGGATGGGCTGCTCCTGGATCCCAGCTCCTCCCCGGCTCCCCGAAGCACTGGGGGTTGGAGTGCCTGCTGCAAAATGCCTCTGCCTTTTTCTGTGTGCTCAGGTTGTCGGCCCTCATCAAACGTAGCCTTAATTCCCCAGACCATTATCCCAGCTCAAGAGGAAGGAAAACTGCCATTAACTAAATCTGATTTGATAAACAGTTTGTGATTATTTGGACTACGCTCAAGAAAATCTATACTCAGTTGAAAGAAAAAAGAATAGCAGTAAAGTTTTCAGATGGTTCCAGTAGAGGAATGCCTGTTCAAGTGCTGAATTTTTATTTGTGGCCAGTTTTGGTTTGTTTGGGATTTTCTAGAGGGGAGGTTTGTTGTATTTTAAATTAACATCATCAGGATCTGCTTGGGCTACTGTTTAGCTAGTAATGTTTTTGTGGTTAATTTGGGAGCTGGTTTTATTATTTGTAGGAAGCCGCAGCTTTAACTTGGTAAGCAAAATATTGAACGTAATATGTACAAGTAGGAAAAGGAAGGAGTGCTAAAAGAGCCTGCCGAAAATGCCCAGAACCCTGAGCCAGGTAACTGCGAGGAGGTATGGGCTGTTCGATTACCTCCTGTCTGGTGAAACAGGTTTTGATCATAACCATGACCATGTAAACTGGAACTTGAGGGGAAATTTTACTAGCTCCTTGGTGTGATAGTTTTTTTTTCATGATCCTTATGTGTGAACTTTCCTTTAAACTTGGAAAACAGAGTCAAAAACAACTTGGAATTGCATAGTTGAGGTGGTAACTCTTTAGACGGTGGTTTTTAGTCAGGATCTGGAAGCATTTTTTGGGCAAAGCTGCTTCTTTATTGCAAGCACTTTTGTGGAAGTCTGCCTCTGGTTTTAGATTTCTCCTTAGTCTTTGCTGTGAGATTACACTAGAGCTGAGGACTCGGTGGGCATCAGGTAATGCAAAATGCTGCAACACAAGAAGAGTGGCTCCAGTTTCTAAGTGTATACTGCTTTTTTCTAACTCTGAGTGGCATATTTTTTAAAAAGTCACTTTTCAGAGTGCTAAATTAGTGATAGCAGTGAATGTCTTTTCAATTATTTTGGAGTATGTTGCAAACTGAGAAATTAATTTCTACTCTGCTTTGTCATTTCCCTAGGCAATTCCCTAGGAGGTTTTAAGAATAGCAGCACACGTTTTGTCTTATTTTGCTTCTGCAATGAATCTTGATGATAGAATAATACCTTAACAAGATGAAATGATTTGTGGACTGGATAACTGGAGTCAGTGCAAGAGAGAGGGCAGGAGGGAGAAGAAGGTGGCAGGATTGCCGTTTCTCAGGAGTGGCAGGTCGTTATAGGACTGGGTCAGTTGCCTTTAAAGCCTCATCCTCAGAGGGCTGTGGTCCTCCCCGACGGACCACCACCTGCTGTATAGAAGACAGCACATGACTCATTTTCAGCAGTGCGTAATTAAGAAGAAAGTTTGTATGGAGAGATGATGCTTTTTTATGGATGTTGCTTTGTAAACAGATAGGAAAATTGCAGCAGCAGTTTTGTAACTATTTCAAAGCATTGACTTTTCTTTAAATATTGTGTTACTAGGCTGATGGATTTTAAGATTCTTCTGTACATAGGGATAATGGAACAATCAATTGAAAGATGTAAATTTAAACTCTTCCATATTTAATAATTTGATCCAAAAGAAATCTCTGTGTATCACAGATGGTTTAGTATGATGTTTTGAATATAGAGAGTGAACTTGTGAGTTTTATTTATATGAAGGCTTTTGATTCTAACAGATATCTGTTACTTCTTCCCGAGAGAGTTCCTACAGTGAGGAGAGATTATTGTTTTTGCAGTCTGACCTTGTGTGTGTTAAATATTATGTGGTTGTAGGCTGTGAGCAGACAATTCTCACTGTGGGCTGCATTGCCTCTGTTCAGTGGAGTCCTTGCAGCTGTAGAAGTTGTCAGAGAGGAGCTTGTCCTTTCCTTTTTAAAACCTCTTTAATTAAGTTTATGATCAAGGAAGTTATAGACAGTTTCAGGCTCTTCCGTACTTGATTTTTCTATATTGATCCCCGTTTTCTGCTTGGAAAGGCATTTTCCTTCTGGGAAATATCTTATGCAGAGCACTGTAAAATTATTTACAGAGGAATTTTGCTCTTCAAATTAACCAGAATTGAATAAGACTGAGGAAAAGGTCAGAATTGCTCCCATAAGACTAATTCTTACTTCGGGGGGGGGGGAACGATTGAGAATTACCGTTAAGTTGTAATGTAAGATACTAATGAAGAGAATTAAATTGACAGCCAGGAGACTGTCAGGCAGAGCTTTGGGTCGTGGTTTCTGGTGCAGTGGTATGTGTCCTGCTGGGAGGAGGTGGCTCCAGCTCCCAGCCGTCTGCTCCAATACTGT
This sequence comes from Pygoscelis adeliae, assembly GCF_000699105.1. Classification (NCBI taxonomy): domain Eukaryota; kingdom Metazoa; phylum Chordata; class Aves; order Sphenisciformes; family Spheniscidae; genus Pygoscelis; species Pygoscelis adeliae. The sequence goes on along the minus strand of NW_008824411.1, from coordinate 7,032,811 downwards.
GAACCTGCTCGGCATCTTCCTTGCCAGTGCCCATGGTCTGCAATGGTGCTTATCAACAGAGATGCCAAAGCTGTGACTGAAGCTGTGGGGAGGGGAGGAAGCCTGGAAGGAGCTAGTTGTACAGAACAAAGAGAAAGATAATTATGATGTCAGTTATGTTGTTTTTAGCATAAAAAGATTGTTATTTAGCCAAAAATGTTATTTTCTGAAAGTATATAAAGCTGCATGTTTAAAGAAACACCTTTTTCATACTTGAGATGTGAGGAAGGGAGACTGACTTGTTCTGAAAACACATCAAAATGATATTTAAATTCAGGTTGACTGTCCCTTTAATCAGTAAATAGCGAGACAGTGCTTCTAACCTGAGTGAGCCTAAACTGAGGAAAAGAGGGATAAATTATTACAGCGGATCATGTACAGCAGCAAGTAGTGTTGTAACTCCTGATCAAAGCAGAAGCTGTGTTTGTCTGTCACCAGGAGCTTGGCAGAGGGGTTGCGTTGCTCTCTGAGCAACAAAATTCAGCGTCACATTTGAAGTGTGGGGGTTTTTTTCTTTGATTTCCTTACTGTCATATAAAAAGATAGTAAACACATAGTCAGTAGGGGGTGCACAGATATGAAAAGTGCTTTGCTTACTAACTGTCAAGTTTCATAATATTGTCTAACAGGTTTTTTTTTTTAATGCTTTTTGTGCATTTGCTTTATTTGAGAAAGGCGAGCAGCTTTCCTTTGCGCGCAGAGTAGACGTGTGGTCACTGCTTTGGTATTTGGATGAGACCCTATCTGCCTGGCTGCCTCCAGCTACAGCTCTGCCAGTGTGGGGAGGCCTGACCCTGCGTCCCTGTGCTGGTTTATAGCCCCTAGGTACAGGCAGCAGCTGCTCAGGTTGGGCTTGTTCCATCCATAACAGATATTCGCACAGTCCTGGAACAAGCATCCTCTAGAAATCAGATCTGGGGTGGAAATCGAGAGGTCTGAGTTCATGTCTAATACTGCTTTAGTCTGTGCTGAAGGGACAGCCCCTTGATTTTGACTATATTAATTAAGACCTGCCTGATGTGACAGCTTTTTTTTGCAGAACATGTATGTTTTACATAGGAGTGCATTAAAACCCTTAACGAGAAGGAGCTTCATAAAAGAGAAATATGCAGAGTGTTGAATTTAATGCTTAGTCGGGGAAGGCCACGCAGTAGGTTATTCAATGCAGTGCTTTTTACCTACAGGCACATTATTTGAGGAAAAGGTATAGTGCTTTTTACGGGCTCGCTAGGCAAATTGCTATCCTCTCATCTGACTTTTCCCTTTCCTTGCTAACAGAAAAGCTTGCAGAAGCTCAGCGCAGGTTTACTACTCTTCGGACTGAGTTACAGTCAACTTTGGATGCACAGAAAGAAGCCAGTGGGGCTTCCACACTGCAGCGGCGCAGAAAGCCGGTCTTCCACCTGTCCCACGAAGAGCGTGTCCAGCATAGGAATATCAAAGATCTGAAATTGGCCTTCAGCGAGCTCTACCTCAGCCTCATCTTACTGCAGAACTATCAGGTACCTGCAAAAAGAAGTGGTTTTACAAAGCCCTGTGTGTAAATGTCTGTGTGCTTTGTGTATCCTTGAGTTGCCTCATTCAAGCCAGGTTTTTATTTCTTTTTTTATTTTGGGGTTCTAAACATTTTTAAAGAAAAGGCAGATGCCTAGCAGCTAGCAGCATACGTCTTGTTGCTTTTTGTTGAGCTAGAAATGCTAAGCTGACCTGCAGAAGGACCTTCCTTCTTCCTTTTCTGGGTTGGCTGAACCCAGCACCCTTGGCCCCAGGCATGGTCAGGACACAAAGTCACATCGGGGCCTCCTTCTTCTTTAGTCTGTTGTTCTGTGCAGGGGTGGAGCTGGCAAGTTGGGGAAGAAGCTCTTTTATCTAATATTTGTAATGAAACTTGAAATACTAATGTACTGTTTCCTTTTGGTGTTACCATGGTAGTGACTGTGACCTTGCTGTATCAGAATTTCTTGTTAAAACATCCATTTAAAAAAAAAAGTTTTTAATTCTGTAGGATACAGGCTCGTTTGCCTTGAAGTATGAAAAAACAAATCTTTAGTTGTACTTGGATTTCTGGCATGAAAGGGCATGGTAAATATTGCAGATGTTGATTTCGTTCCAAAAATCTTGAAACAAAAACGTGAAACTGTTAAGATCTTTTTTTGCTGGGCTAGCTCTTCTGTTATTAAATACTCCGAAATGCTTTTATATGCCTTATTGTGGGGGTTTTTAGCTTGTTAAATAAGAATGTTTGAACTTAAATTCTTTAAGTTAAACTTGCTACATCTGTATTTAGATCTTTACCAGTCTTGTACTGGAGAATTTTACTAAACAAAATTCACCATCAGAATTACTCGAAATCCACTCTGCAGTATGGACAAAACTTAATTTTTCCAAAATTCTGAGTGTTTGTACCTCTCCTAAAATGATGTTATGTCCTTGAGCACATGTGCATATGCTGCCAACACTTACTCCAGTTGCCTCAACTGGAATTACCTTGCTTTAATACTGGGTTTCCAGGTTGGAAAATCTTGGTCCAACTTTTATTGGAAAAAGCATCAGACTGCCTTCAAGGGAAGCTCTCAAGGATGTGTTCAGACCACCTCTTATGAACATTATAAGTACTTATTTTCATTGGTTGAACAGACACCCCTCCGTGAGTCCTGAACACGGGTTTTATAGTTGCAGAAACTATTTATGGCTTTCTCAATAAAGCCCTTTAACTACTAGAGAGAGTTTCTAGTTCAAAATCCTGGGAAAGGTAGAGTATCCTTTGCTTTTCAGGTATGGAGCGAGGCAGTATTACCTGCTGTGATTTCTACACTCTTTTAAAAAAAGAAAGCTTTTACTGTTGGTTACAAAAATCACTTCTGAGGCTTGATGAAGAATTTAAATAGGGGATGACATAGATCATTCCTCTGAAAAATCTCTTCCTACTCTGCATCAGTGAAGAAAGGCATCTTGCACGCTTATATTTTTACTTTTTGCTACCATGACTCCAGGTCCTCTGTATGTATACTAAATGTTGATGTAAAACCCATCTGGATTTGATAGCTTTCACAGTTTTCAAAAGGAGCAGAGCTTCTTTCTACAGCGTAACTTCAAAGAGAGAATGAGAAAAATTAGTTCAAATTGGTTTTGAAGTTGAGGACAAGGAATGCAAGTACTAAAACAAACATAAACCCAAATCCCAGAGTACTACTCTTAATAACTTCTGAGCTTAGAATATAAGAACTAGGACTACTCAAGGTCTTGCAGTTTCAGAGAGGGAAAAACAGTAACCTGGTGGGAAGGTGACATAGCTTAGGCCTTCGTGTAGGAGATAAAGTGAACTCACCAGCAAATTCCTCAGTCTGTTAGGACTGAAGCAAGAGCAAAAGTTGCATGCGTTCATTCCTAAGGTACACAAACCAAACATCGAGTGAAACTATAACTTGAGCAGTTATAGTTTATATAACTGCTATATATATATATAACTGTTATATATATATAACTATAACTTGTCTCCAGAGCAGCTGTTACTTTTTTAACTTACCAATGATTAAACTTCTGATAAAATTGACTTATTGTTAACAGTAATATATAATTCTAGAGTATGTACATATATAAATAAATCTATCTATTTGAAATACTGTGTTTTAGAACAAACAAATCTTGAGAAATTAAGTAGTAGTATATACTTACATATAATATAGTACACTTGTAGGGCAAATAATGGAGGCTGAATCAGTCTTATTAAATTGCTGTGCATTTGCCTTGCTGGTGCATTTCCGGATACGCTTGTATATGAGCAAAGATTTTTGAGTCCACTGTTTGATCCTACTTGATCTTGGCATAATATTATTGTGTAAGTTGTGCTGTTTGGTTTTTTTCACCTTTAGTGATAAAACATACCATTGGTTGATTCACTTCAATGGCTTCGATTAGTATCCAGCAGAAATGGAAGTCAGGCTTAGAGAAAGCCCCTTGCCAAATAAAAGCATCACAAATAACAGGAAATACAAAACAACTGACTGCGTAAATGATGTGCGACTGTTTTGTTTCACAGTTCCATCACTGTGTGTTCCTTGTCAGAGCACCACCATAACCAACAGTGTTTTTATCACACACTTTGGTGTTGCAGAATTTTTGCAGCCAGAGGATGGAACGCCACTGGAGAGGTTCTAGGGTGTCTGGTGTAACTGTGACTGACCTGCCAAGGCACACCAGAGTTACGCTGTGATTGCACGCGTGGCAGATAAAGTGATGTTAGTTCAGGCTACAGAAAAATCTCTGACCAAAATCATCATTTTGTTGCATCTTTTTAATTTCAAATTTCTGACATAGTGATCTGCTCTCCCTGGGGTGGAATGCTGGCTTTTCCAATAGAAAGTAATTAAAGTCTCTTGTCTGCAATAATGCAGATCATTAATGCATTGGCTTCCTGCTCCTGTCTCCCTAGCCTCATTTCCCCACCTAAATGGTAGGGGTCTGGTATTAAATCACTCTAAGCATAATTAGATTGAAAATAATTTCAGTGAGTAATTGGCACCTCTCCCCAGGGCATTGGATTTTGCCATTTTCTCTGTTTTTCTTTCCAAGCTATTTTCTAAGCTTTTTTAGAAGTGAAT
>NW_008824411.1:7018273-7027992 GCF_000699105.1 Pygoscelis adeliae | reverse complement strand
AGTCTTTCAGGTGGCGTTTTCTGTATGCTGAAAGGCAGGATTTCAAATGCATCTTGTCACAGCAGTGGCCTGCAGTGTGATGAGCTTTGCCTATCTTAGTTACTGTGCGTTAGAAGAGTGTTGGGTCAGGGCTCATATATAACTTGGAAATCAACCGTTATTTTGTGTTTTAATGCAGCGCTGTGTGCTTATCTCAACAGACTAGAGGGTTACATCTCCCACATCTGCAAGCCTAAACTACTTTTGCAGTCATCGCGCAACGTACTCTGTGGAAAAAGATGCTGTTATGGGAATACACTTGTCTCAATTTAATCAGCAGCATCTAAAACTTTCACAAGTTTTCTGTTGTGCAAGGATTTTCCTTCTATAATGCAGTTATCTGGAGAACTTCATTTGAAACCAATGTAAAGTTTAAAGAAACTGGAAATCAGTAGCCTAGTTTCAGAAGGGAAAACACCTTGAAGGACTGGCAATGACTGTGGGAGTTGGGGCAAAACATAGTCTTTTTGAAGCTTTGTATTTTTAAGAGCTCGCTACAACTGCTGCTAATCCAGAGACCAGTTGTCGAGTTGCAGTACCTGGGACGTATGCAGTAAGGTACACCCAGACAGAGGGAGCATGTCTTGGTACCACTTTAAGCATACAAGTTTTGAGTATGTTGCTTCCTGCATTAAGGAGGAAAGTGGCAGTGATTTGGCTTTTCAGGGAATATGAGGTTTAGGTAGTTCCCTGCAAATAAGTTACCTCTCTTTATGCCTTTGAGTCCCACATTTTTTCTGTTATTTGCAACAGGTATGTATTGCTTCTAATAAACTAATAACTCAAACTTCCTGTCAATAGATGCAATAATTTTGATTCTTCTTATTAACTATTCCTTATTTGCTAGTGCTGGAAATATAGCCATTTAACTTTCTTGGGAGCTGACTGAGGTTAAAAGCCAGTAACTGTTTTGCCTTGTCTGCAGAACCTGAACTTCACCGGCTTCCGCAAGATCTTAAAGAAACATGACAAGAACCTGGAGACGGCGCGGGGGGCAGAATGGCGGGTGGCCGAGGTGGAGGTGGCACCCTTCTACACCTGCAAGAAGATCAACCAGCTTATCTCCGAAACAGAGGTAAAGATGCTAGTCTGGGCACTGCTCCTCTTTTAACTAGAAAACAATGTTTTCTTGTTCACTACTGATTCCTATAAAGTTTTGCCCTCTCTATTGCTTGTATTCACCACCAAGGCAACTATTAATTGATTTTGAAACACCACTGATTTCTGGCACTGCTTACATGAATTTGGGTATGTTCTCTTCAGCTGGTAACTTTTCACTCTGAAAACCTCACGCAGTGTTAGCTTGTGCTATGTAATAATTTGATGCAGCGTGGTGAGCTTTTCGTATCTTTGTTACCGTATATTAGAAGAGTATTGGGCCAGGGCTCAAATACAACTTAGAAATCAACTACTGCTTTTGTTTGTTTGTTTTAATGCAGTACTGTGTACTTATCATTAGAATGAACTTCTGTGATGTATATCTTTACTCCTTAGGAAGTGGTGACCAATGAGTTAGAAGATGGAGACAGACAGAAGGCTATGAAACGTTTGCGTGTTCCACCCTTAGGAGCAGCTCAGGTGAGAGATCGAGTTATACAGTGAAGCTGCTTCTCCAGCTTGTCAAGGTGCCAAATTAGATTCAACATTTGAACAAAGTAGTGGAAATAATTGATGTTGAGCATGCTCCACAAGTTGAGGGGGGCACGGTCACATAATCTGCTTTAGTTCTGGAAGATTTGGAAATATCTTACTTACTATTCCTAATGCATGCAGACAAGGGATGAGATAAATAGCAAAAGGAAATTTGTGCTGCTAATAACATATGCTTAGTGCTTGTGTGGTCTGGAATATTTTTCAAAGGACATTGAGATGCCCAAGCTCTGTTTCAACATGGCAACAACATAGGCAAGAATATTATGCAGCATTTTCAGTTAAAAAAACCTTACTTGAAGAGCAAGAGTGTGATCAGAGATCAGAACATTGTATCCCTGATTTTAAATTTACTCTGCAAATTAATCTGACTTTGCTGATAACCCATTTACTCCGCCTTAATTCCACCATTGCTTTGTTCACAGCCTGTACCAGCCTGGACTACATTCAGGGTTGGATTGTTCTGTGGGTTGTTCATTGCACTGAACGTCACTGTCATACTTTCAGGTGGGTATCCTTGGCTGGGCCCAGCTGGCTGCCAAACCTTGGTTTGGATATTTTCTTGTCACTTAGTGTGGGCCTGGATCTGAACTGGGTTGGTCAGGATGTTCTGGGTTAAATCAGCCTGAGTCAGATCACACTTTTGTGAATTATTAGTTCTGCTCAGTAACAGGCTGTGGCTTTTCTCATGTTATATATGTGGATTTTGGACTTTGAACTTATTATGGTTTGTTCTCCTGGTTTCTTCCCTGGTCTTGGAGGAATATTCTGGAGGTGCAACATCCATGTATAAAGACAGATTTCTGTTATCGTTCTGTGAACACACAGCCCTCGCCCACCTTGAGAAAGGTGCTTGTAGAATTTAAGTTTTGCATGGTACTGACTCCATACAGAGAATGAGACCAGGCATAGAGCCATGTGATCACCATGCCACTCAGGACATTTTCATGTAGAAATTTCTAGGATTTCAATGCCTAGTGCCTATTAATAGAATTAATTGAATTTTTCTTGTTGGCAGATTTTGGCAAGATTGTTTAAAAGCTACAATAAATGATTGCATATCTCAGGTCTTGGTTTTATTCTGCTTTGTGTCTTCTGTGTTTGGACTCTGATTAGAGTAAAAGCCATGTTAGTACTGTAGATCCAGATGCAGTGCTTAATCACAAGCAGCTTTACTAATTGTGTGTGTGATTTCAGTAGTGTTGTAACTTGCTTAAGCAGTACAAAGGAAAAGGCTTAACAAATCAGCATACGAGCTCTTGCATTAGGGAAAGCCCCTGTCTGTGTTTTTGACTTAAAAGAATTTTTAATCAGATGTTTCTGTAATTGGACCCAGTCATCTCTTGGGATAAAATTTCTCTGAGAAGCTGTTTGCAGTCCTTCCCGTTTGGTGTTGCTGTGGTAGAGGCAGAAAGTTGACCCATCTGTGTGAAGGGTCCATTTAATGTGCAAGAAGCTGGTTTTTTTATTCATCGTATTTTTTTTTTCTGTAACTGACACACTTGATCTGTGTGAGATGCGAACGTGATTGAAGCCAGTTGTTTGCTTTATCTCTCATAATTAAGAATGAAAAAGTGAAACAGTTGTGAGAATGAATTCATAAAAATGATTATATCTCTAAAGCAGATTTTACTAAACTAGTGTGAATAATAGGTATGTTTGTATCAGCAGACATGATCTGATATCTGTTCGTTACTTCAAATATTGGACAAAAACTGTATTCTAACTGCAAAGTGTTTTGTTTTTAATTGGATATTCCTTTGCTAACCTCTATGCTACTTTTGCCAAATTGTTTTTATGATTTGATTGACTAAGATAGGGTTTTAGTGTTGTATGTGTAGAATCTGTGAAACAGCATTAGAATGTGTCTTCTAATAGTAAACTACTTCTATATTGCCTGATTTTAAAACTAGAACAGCAACATTTTACAGAGATGAGTTCATAATAACTTGGGGTCTGTTAAAGGCCGCAAATGCTGCAGGTGGATCCCAGGAGGGCGTCACCCTAAAGAGTACGAATTTTGAGGCCTCACTGTTTCTGTATCAGCTTTCCTAGGTGCCAAGCTAGTGCGTAATTGAGGTTGAAAGTTCATGGAAATGGGCATGTGTTCTATTAACCAGAAATTGTAAGATTTCATGCAAAATCTCAAGACTATTGCTGCAGCGGTGCCCTGTCTCTTGTTTGAGAATTAGGCTGTGATGCCTTTGGGCTTGTCACCAGGGGTGTCGTCTTCTCTGAGCACCTTGTTCAGAGCCTGCACGTGCTGAAGGGATGAGTTGATTGAGTGTCATGTACTTGCTGACTCTAGGAGGTGACTTCGCTTGTATTGGAGATAGGTGGAAACAGTATATGAATGGAAGATCTCTTTGCCTCGGGGCTGTAGTACAGAGCCCTGGACCGGGTCGTGCCGTTTTGAGACCTCATACACCTTTGCTGGGCACTTCCCTGCAAGCGGGGTCCTTGAGGGTCTTCAGTCAAACTGCTCGGCTGTAGTGAAGAAAATGGTGCAGTTAGGAAACATGAAAAGGGAATCAAATCTAGCCTTTACCCTGCGGAAGCTAAACTAGATAGGGTCTTAGTGTCAGAGGAGAGAATATACAGAAATACTCTTAGCTTCTGTGTGTTAGTATCTCAGCTGCTTGTACTGTTCAGTGTCTGCTTTTTCTCCAGAACCAGCTGCTGTTCCACACTGCGATTATGGTCCTCTACCACCCTGGGAGTCCAGAAATAAGATTAGCGGGCATTAACTTTGTTTATGCTATACTGTCATATTGAACTGTGTTCACCTCAGGATAAACCTTTGCCTGGGTGTTCTGTCTCAAATAGCGCACAGCACATCTGTCCTATTCTGTCTGGTCAATTCTTATTCAATATTTTTGGGGCTACTCTGTCCTGTTTGGAAGCACCTCCCTTGGTTTTGTCTGCAGGCATTTCAGATTAAAATCTGAAATACTGCTTTTGCAATTCCATATTTAAGACTCATTTCTTTCAGCTTCTTCAGGGTGTCTGTTATTTCTGTCCAAAATTTGGCTCTATTTTGCCTGAATCCAATAGTCTCTCTAAATTTTAAATTTAAAGCAACCGTTCTTGAGTCATTGTTGCTTGCACAATTTTCCTCCATAATTTTATGTAGTATAAAGTACAGATGCTGAACACATGAAACTTCTTACGGATATGCTTTCTCTGAAGAAAAGTTTGAAAAACTTGGGGCTGTAATTTAGACAGGAAGGTTTGTGGGAATAAATTCTCAACATCAATTCTGTAAAACTGCGTGTTCTTTTTTTTTCCCCTCTTAAAAAGGACGTGGGTGAGAAACATTCAATGAAACAGAAAATGAGGATTCAAATAACTGTACTTTATTTGGGCTTTTCTCATAAAACCCGTTATTGGGCAACCGGGAGACAGTATTTTGCAGAGGCGCTTGTGCTAGAGAAAGCTTCTGCTGTATAAGGCTGCTCACTGTTTGCAGTTAAGCAAATTTGTTTCCAAAACCCTGAAGACTGAACAAAGGAAGCAACAGGCTTTCCAGTATTGCTGCCTTATGTTGGGTTTTCTGTTTGGGTGCGGCTGGATATTATATTGCTAGTTATGAATATGTATTACATTACAGTTGTATTGAGTTCAGTGATTAGGCGCAGTTTAGCATTGTTTTAAATGCTGTAAATGGTGCTTTTTGGTTTTGTGGGGAGCTGAAGTATTTGTGTATCTGTCTGTTGGGATTTCATCTCCATTAAACCAGAACATTTAAGTGCATATAGTCACAATTTATGCTAGTGCTGAACCTTTTGCCTGTAGTGTGACACAGGGGACTTAAGATGCTGCTAATGACCCGACTACACCAGCTGGAGAGTGAATTTTCCCCAGAATACTCCTAAATCCTCTGACAGGCTAGGCAAAAAGCCCTCCACTTGCTGCGATACGCAGGTGTGTACGAGCATACCCTGTTTTCATGGGGTACAGCCGAGCATCTGAGAGCCAGCATAAAGCAGCAGAGCGCAGCTTTGCTTTGTGACAGGACTTGTGCTATCACTAAGGTCGCTTCATTTTTGTCTTTGCCAGGTGTGGCTTTTATAGATGGACCAAATGTGTGGCCACTGGTGAGAATCTATCGAGGTGGCTTTCTCCTGATAGAATTCCTCTTTCTCCTGGGTATCAACACATATGGCTGGAGACAGGCTGGAGTGAATCACGTCCTCATCTTCGAACTCAATCCTCGCAGCAACTTGTCCCATCAACATCTCTTTGAGGTAAACAGAATAGACTGTAGGAGTGGTTGAGCAGTGCGGTGTATCGGGAGGATAAACCCTGCACCGTTTCCTGGCAAGGAGTTCTAACACAATTAGAAGAGGAAGTTGCGGAAGTCTGATTAGATTACAGGATTGAGCACTGCTCTCCCTTTTCTTATAATGAGAATTCATTGTAGGTTTCGGGGCTATATTTTCATAAGGTATCTATATGTTTTTTCTATCTTTCTGTAGATTGCTGGTTTCCTGGGGGTTTTGTGGTGCCTGAGCCTGCTGGCATGTATATATGGTAAATTCACCTACATCCCTATGCAGGTGAATCCACTTATCTTGTACGGCTTCATGTTGCTTTTTCTCATCAACCCTACCAAAACCTTATATTACAAGTCCCGTTTTTGGCTGCTCAAACTATTGGTAAGTCTCAAACCTGATTTAAATCAATAAATTTTTAAAAATGCTGTAGCTGAGCAGTAGCAGTTAAGTATATACAAGTGTCACTAATCTTCAGGAAAGAGGGATGCTTATACCGCTGTGTATTCATAGAGCAGACCAGATAAGGTATTGACTGCAAATGGTTGTTGAGTATGGGTTTACAGAAGCAACTTCTGCTTGTCTGTACCAGTTTGTCATTATCTTCCTATTGCAGGTAGCTACTTGTTAATCTTCCTATAGACAGCTGTATACATACTTTTGCACATACAGAAACACTCAGATATCTTTGCTTGTTTGTTCCTGAATGTAGCGGAACAGTTTGGTTAGGGTTACAGTGCTCTAAGGCAAAGCTGCATGGATGCTCCTCAGCCCAAACTGGGAGAGCACCAACATTGAGAGGGTTCACTGATGGAGAGGGAACCTTTGCAAAGGTTACTGCTTATGAAATTATGTTCGGGGGGGTTCAGCAAACCTTTTTGTGGTCTTAAGCAGAACTATTTATTTTTGACCCAGCTCCTCTTTTCCTGGTAAGATAAAGCTGGTAAATGGAATGTAAATAGATGTGCTACTTCAGTGTTCCAGCTATAGGTGGGAGCTCCAAAAGAACAGTTTTCAAACTTGTTGGATGGCTCATCAGTTTCTTTCCAAATGGCTATTTCACACGTTCATCCCCACCCTGTATGCCCTTTAAATTGACTTTAATCAAGATGGTTCCCTTGATACCTTATTCTTGCTGGAACTCCTCTGAGAGCATCAGGCAGAAGAGGGTTTGGCTGGCTGATGTTATTTGTAGAATCATTTTAATGCCAATTAAAACTATTAACTTTATCTGGAACATGACAAAGATGTAGAATCATGCTTCAAGTGTGTGCGTGCAGGTATGCACACAGCTAGTTAACCTCAGTGCGCTTACCTCTTAGTTGATTCGCTAGCTTACTACTATTTCGGTTTCTTCCTTTTTTGCCTTCCAGCATTCAGCCATCTCTCATAGATGTACCTTTAGTCCCAAGCCTCATTAGTCTTACTGCTGTCCTTTGGTGCTAGGGGAAGCACTGGAAGTGCTCTAACCATGTGGGCAGTATCTGTGCTAATTTACTTTAATGTCTTAACGGAGTAAGATTCTCAGCCTTCACAGGGCTCTTAACTTCCAGTACCTGCTCTATCCCAGCTATCTCTAGACTACGCTGCAGTCTGTGATACAGACATATCTTTGAGCGTGCACAGGCCAATTCATCCCAAGGTGTCCTGGGGAAAAAAGCTTCATCAAAATGCAAGATCACCTTAATGGTGGAAAATGACACAGTACATCTGACTGTGTGTTATGCGGAAGGGAGAAGGGTTAAAAAGAGGCCAGACGAACCACATAAAGAGTAGCTGTTAGGTTTTCTAATTTTTATTGCATGTAATTGGCCGGCTGGATGTATTTTATTTCTCCTTGCAGTCGCCAGCAGCTATCTGGGTGAAAGAAGGTTTAAATAGTGCAATTCTTAGAACTGTGCTGTTCACACCAATTTTGGTTTGGTGAGCGTTTTTCTTCGCATGCTTGATATGTTTCATTTCCAGCCAAAATGAAGTCTGATATATCGGGTGTAGCAGAACATTGCTGGCACCTTCAATTTTTCTAGAACCAAATCAGGAGTGTACTTCAGTGTGTTTTAGCATTTCCTGATGGATCTAGGAGGTTTACTGCATCCACCTGTGATCATCACCAACTGCTTGTTGGTACTCATGAGAGGGATCTCTTTTGATAATCCCTGAGGGACTGCAAGTTGCACCTGAATTGATCTTCCTCTGAATGAAAAAAAGTTATTTAGCCAGCAGTAAGTTTAATTCCCATGCCAGGCTCTTCTTTCTCGCCTACGTGGCATCTTTCTTTGCCCTTTTGCTGCTGGATGAGAAGCCCACGAGTGCACTTGTGTAGGCAGAGGAGAGCAGCTCGCCGGGAGGAATTGGATCCAAGCACAGGGGATAGCACAGCGTCTGCATGCCCACGCTCTCTGCAGGGCGCCGAAATGGCGAAACAACTGTACGGAGCCTGTCTGTGAGAGGTAAAAATCTAGGAAGTGTTTAGCTCCAGCTCAAATATCTGCTGTCTCAGCACCTATTAAAACTGCAGTAATCAGCACCAGGAAGTCTGTGCTTGGATTGTGGAACTCGATATATAATTGCAACCAATTACTTGAAACTGAGGTTCAACTCCAGCTTTTGGAATTTTATGACTTTATTCTTGCGGTCCATCTTCACTGGAGGATGTTGCAGACACTTCTCAACTGGGAAGTGAGGAGTTGCCTGTGGTACCTGCCAGCAGGCAGAGCCCTCCACTGCCGGCACCCTCTGGTAGCTGGGCTGCAACTCCAGCTGTGCTGGGGCAGCGTGCGGCAGCAGTCGGAAACCACGGTGTCTGACGTGCGGGGTTGGGAGGGTTCACGTGGCAGCTCAGGTTCTTGAGGATAGTTGACTGAGATACCAGTGCCTTAGCTAGGTTGTGGACATATCTGCTGACTCGTCGTCTGCTGTAACCTTTAGGTGGAAAGCTTCTACTCTCTTAAAAGTTTTATGCTGTCATCTAGCAGTGCCTAAACGTCTCTCCCTAAATTAAGTAACAACATGGATTTTATTAATTTCTTCTTTTTTCAGGGAGATCTATCTGTAAAGCTGTTTTCACATTTCTTTTGTTTTAGTTAGTCTTTGTTTCCAGAAAAAAAAGGTCTATGATGAAACGGGTAAAGATAGTATCAGGGAGTGTTGGTAAAACTGAGGAAGGGCCTTTTGAAAAGGAAGGTTGGCGTGGCTTCTCTGACCTCTGCAGAAGCTGTTCTGCAGCTGGACTGCTTTGACTGAGGACAGACCTCCCAAACGGCTGGCCCTTCTTCGAGCCTTTGTAATAGTTGCTGTCCTACCTGAGCGCAGTGCTTTCTGAGTCAAGATCCGTATTTGCTGTTTAGTGCCACTAAGTCTTAATCCCCTATTTGGCTTTGAAATTTAGGACCAGAGCCTTAAATTGGCATTACAAGCTGATGGGTATGTGTCAGTCCCTTCCTGGGTTTCTGTAACTGTGTACTCTTTAGGTTAATAAGGAGAACAATATAAAAGATCAGTGTTAGCCTGTGTTTTCGTTAATTTAAAGGTTCATAAATCTCTGAACTACAGGGTGGTGCTGGTGCTGTCTCTCTGAGAAATTGGCTGTTAGTACCTATAACTAACCAGGTAGAGAGACTTGTAATCAAAGGTAATGGACCATGAAAACTGTCTGGTTTGAAAGTAGCAAAACTGCTGTTAAGGCTTAGAGGGAAAGTGGACTGGGACTGAGAGGGAGTCTAATTGACAGTCAATAGGATTTCTTCTGCCCTTTCT
>NW_008824411.1:7017866-7018246 GCF_000699105.1 Pygoscelis adeliae | reverse complement strand
CTTTCCCTGCTAGAGGGCTTGGGAGATTCAGGAGTAACAACCTTCACTCTTACAACTTCTAACACAAAAGAACAGCTAATGAGTTAAGTAAACCAAGCCAGGATCAGATTAATGGCCGTGCTGAGGGTCTATAATCTAAGTGACATTAAGTGTGAGGGAGAAGGTAAGTGTGGAAGATGTCAATAGACATGACATAAATGCCTGAAAGAAAGCGTTGATCAAAAAGGAGCAATGGGAGAAATAGAACTGTGTAGAGCTCTTACACAGAGACTGGGAGTTTCTGGGAAAGAGCTTGGTTGGAGGAGACTGTGCTCTTCTGCCAGTAAAAAACCAAAAAGATGGGGAGGGGACATGAATAGTTGCATACAGGAGGAGGAAAG
>NW_008824411.1:7014280-7017819 GCF_000699105.1 Pygoscelis adeliae | reverse complement strand
TGTCTTAAAAGTGAGCAGACAGTTACCTTTTTTTGTCAGCAGGAGTGAAAGGTCAGCAATAAATCTTCAAGCATTTCTGTTATTTCCGTTTTGTTCAATGCTGTGATGTCCTGCCACTGCATTTAGATGTCTTTGACACTATGTCATGAATTATTCCTTTTTTTTTCCTGACAGTTTCGAGTGTTCACTGCTCCCTTCCACAAGGTAGGCTTCGCAGATTTCTGGCTGGCTGATCAGCTCAACAGCCTGGTCGTGATACTCATGGATCTGGAATACATGATCTGCTTCTACAGCTTTGAGGTTCAGTGGGAGGACAATGCTGGACTTCTGGCAAATACAGGTAGAGTAATGCTGATGACCCATGCGAATGTGGTCAAAATGACCTGAAAAACACTGAGCAAGGCAACTTCATAATCATCTATCTGTTTTGAAGAGGGCTACCAATGACATAGGAAACTAAAATAATTGGCGTTTCTTGTAAACACAACATTAGAGAGATTCTCCCCTTTCTTACTTCCATCCAGAGAAATGGAATTTCACATCAGTGTTTATTTCCTAATCCAGTCATTTGGCCTGACTTGTATATTCAGCAAAGAATTTAGACACAACACTTCTAGATTGGAAAGAGAAATCAATTTTCCTGGCATTGTTGTTTTATTTCATAGTGGTTTAACCATGTATTTGCTTTTAGCCTGTTCGTGTTGCTCAGCATCAAAATGAGTTGCATGAGCTTGGTAGCCACAATTTTCTGTGTTGTAGCCTGCTTCTTACAGGCTCTGTTACAGTACCCTAAAGCAAGAGAGGATGGAGAAACTTCCTCAGAGCTTGTTAGTGCCACCCCTTATTCAATTAGAGTTGATGCTGTGGCGCCAGCGTTGTGCGTGCTCTGCCTCTTCTCTCCTTTCTAGCCAGAAGAGCTGCAGAGTTGGCATATGAATTTTGACTTTGGCCTCACCAGTGGCAAAATAGTACCTGTCTTCTCCTGGATTGGGCTGTTTTCTTTCCATTTTAAGCAGTGACTGCTGGCAAATCGTGTTGTCTGATGGTTTTGACACTCGCTGAAAGAATTTGCAGTATGCTTCAATAAGCATCAGTGTTCACTTTGTTCTTCCAATCTGTCTGATCTTTCTCTTCCCTTTAAGACAGTGTTGCAAGTGACTTTTTATTTTTAATGAATAAATATATATAAAATAAATAAAGCAACTGAGTGGATAACAACTTGTCCTCCTACAGTCCAAACAGTGGAATGATAGTGCTGTGCTTTGGGATAAATATCAGCTAATAACTTGTCTCCATTAGTCTGAATAAGAAACAAATGTTTGTTAGTCAGTGGGGTGTTTGGTTTAGATGTGCTGAGCGAGACAGCATAAGAATATGGCATGCTTGGAGGTTCCGGGCAAAGCTGGGGTTTTCCTGGTCATTTCCTCAATAAAAGGCTTTCAAATATCAGGGATGTGACACAATGTCATGTTGATGTAATTGCCTCTCACCCCAGCTGTTGAAGCCAGGGCTATGCCCTGGCTTTGCTTTTTATTTTTGAAGCCTTTTTGAGCTGTCCTGCAGAGTTTGGAAATGCTCTCCCATTTATGCACAAAAATTCAGTGTCAAAGGCCTTTTGTAATTCCATCCTTAATTCGATTGTTCACAGTACTGCCAACAGCACAAAATAAATTTAGTAATAGGTTATTTCTAATCTTCTTGCATGTTAATTATACTGGCAGCAGTGAAAGAGTTAGATGATTATCTGTCTGGATCTGTTATTGATGTCATGTCACCTGAATACCTCCTCAATGGAGTAAAGGGAGTCAGGATACTTTGTGGTGATGAGCTTCTCGCTGTTCTGGATATGTGTATGTGCATACATGTGTGTGCCTAAGTACAAGACATTGATGGGGAATTGCTTTCATGTCAAGTGATATTACTCTTGCAGAAAGGAAGATGACAGGAGTTCTTAAACTTACTAACTCTGTGTCCCTGAAACTTTTTTCTTGCAGATAATCAGATTTGTTACAGCTACTCCTACGGAGTGAGAGCAGTTGTCCAGTGCATCCCTGCTTGGTTGCGGTTCATCCAGTGCCTGCGCCGTTACCGTGATAACAAACGGGCCTTTCATCTGGTTAATGCTGGAAAATATTCCACCACCTTCTTTGTGGTGACATTTGCAGCCCTCTACAGCACTCACAAAGGTATTGGTTATTTTGGAAAATCCTTTGCAAGTCATGGGATTTGCTTCTTACATGGCAGAAGCTCAGAATTTGGCATCCCATTGGAGCACGACCTTTTGTCTTTTGGCACCTGTGAAACATCTCAGTGGAAAGGCAAAGGCCTGCGTAGCTTGCAAAGAGTATTTTAAGATCTTCTTTTAGGTATTTTTCACATACATGGTCTGCTTAGAACTGCACTTCAGGAGTGTGAGAAAGAATTTCCAGGTTTCTCTCTCAAAAAGAAAAAACTGAAATACCTCTCAGTTTTTGCCGTGAAGGGAGGTGGAATGGGAGAGATATAAGGAAAGGAATAACATAGGAAATGCTTCTCCCTTGGCATTCGTGAATAGCTAACCTGGATCATCGGAATAAAGTCGGTCCATCGTTCCTGAACACGGGGAGATGTGCACAGTGCCAGGAAAATGCCCTCTCTGGATTTTTCTGTGTGTTTATCCATGTTTTTTCTGCAGCTGGTAGGGAGTTGTTTCCAATCCATTTAACTGCAGATTGAGCTCTGATCCCTCAAGTTCCCCATCTCCCTGGAAACGACAATTACTCGATTCTGCTCTTGTTCTGAAGGCAAAAGCTTTTAGTTTCTGCACTTCAGGCAGTCACCCTGCCTTTCATTGTTCTGAAGTCCTAAAAGCTGTATTCTTTTATTTGAAAATATATGCCTTCTATATCTCCGGAACTTAGCAACCACACACGCTCGTGAGCAATTACTTATCCTGAAATATGATTGTGGTGGGGCAGGGAGAAGTGTTCAAGGCATGCTTCTAGTTAACATGCTGTTTTTCTGGAGGGGTGGCAGGGTTATTAGAAACCTTCCTGTGGCCAAGAAATGGCTGGTTTGATGTAGCTGGGCCTGAAGTCACACCGATAATGTTTGTCAAGCCTTGCATTTGAATGGCAGAGAAGTGCACTGGTGCAAGCTGGCTGAAGGCTCTAAGTCGGGCGCTCTGTATCTGGAGGTACATGCAAACCTGGTGTGGGAGCATCAGTGCCGGATGCAGCGCCTGGCCCCTCTGTGCATCTCCTCCCCGCTGCCGTTTCCCCAGAGCTTGTTCCCGTTTTAATTTGTTTGCTCAGTGACATTCTGCAGCTCTTCAGTTCCAGCCCTGCAGTCCAGTTAGTCACCGCTGCCAAACCCTGAGATGAGACACATACAGATTGCCTGGCAATAGTCACTGCTTATAAGCTTTTATATACAGTGCTGGCTTTGGGGAGGCTGACTGATGCTTCTCCTTCCCAGGGGGGGACACTCTGGCAGAGCCTTCTGCTGGAAGGTTGGGGTAGGTTTGGAACCAAGAGGAAAACCAGCATCTGTCAAAATGT
>NW_008824411.1:7004412-7014242 GCF_000699105.1 Pygoscelis adeliae | reverse complement strand
ATATCTTCCTACTCCCCTTGAAGTTTGCATCTGCGCCAGTACCGCTGACCCTTGTTCTCGTTGCTGCCATACATAACCGTTGTCTGCTCTTCAAGTCTGGCAGGGAGTGGGTTGTAATGAGGTGTTTATGAGCCAGGCATGGGGCTTGTTCCAATTGCTGAGGGATGTTCGTGACTCTCAGCTTTTGTCTGTCTGGTTTTGTTAGTGGGAGTCAATAGCACATAGTTGTTGGTATCATACAAAAAAATTTGGAAGCTTCACAGCCTTTGGAAATTAATGTTAGCACCGATTTTGTAAATGTCACAGTGTTTGGTTAGGGTTACAGGCTTGTAGTGATTTTTCAGAGGGCTGCCTAAGACCTTGCTGTGTCTTCTCAGCCCTGTAGGCCTATTCCCATCCTGCCATAAATGCACTTTCTAATATGCTGTACCTGTTAAGAATCCAGTTTTATCTATGTGCTTTACATAGATTCCCAGTTCTTTTTTAACTTGGAATGAGATGGTCTATCATCAAGTTGTTATGATGTTACTGTTGAAAATAGACACACTGCTCGCCCACACCTTCTCTGTGTCTGCCTAAGGATGGTAGAGACAATCACCAATCTCTTACCTACAAAACATCTGTTGGGGGCTAGCTGCTTGCTATTGAGAAAGCAAGCACTGCCCAAAACAAGGGTCAAATTGGTAAAGGTCCTTGCTCCTTAGACCTGCTCTAAATTGCAGTAAGTAACGAACCTGTTAATTGTTGTGGTAACAAGAGTTTTATTTAAACAGTCTTTCATGCCTGTGTTTGTAAGCCTATGACTTATACCTCTGGAATGACAGCTTTTGGCTGCCAGGACAAGAGGGTAATTGGTGGCCTTTTCTTGGGAGGTCAGGTAATGTACACCAGTGCCTGTTCTCCACTTGAGAGTCCTAGGGACATCGCAGCCCTCTGGAAAGGCTTGTCTTCCTCCCTTGATTTGAACATTGAATAATTTGTAGTGGCTCTGTAGGTTTTTAGCTTGTGTCTGCCAGCTGTGTGAAGATGGACTGTGTGGCTAGGGGGGTTTGCTGGTGTTGAAAGCCAGCTAATTCATACAGAGTGCACTTACGGTGGTGTTGTGCTGTGTTTTTGTAAGCTTGTTGGAAAACAGCTCGAATTAAAGAAATGTTCAAATGCTACCTTATTATGTTTAAGTGATGTATGCTGCTTCTAGTCATATGTGGTACTCCCTTCTCCAAACCTGCTGTAGCGAAGGATCGCCCCCAGTAACACAGGGTACTGTTGGCTCTTGACTAGTATCTCAGTTTCCCCCAAATACCACTGTTTAATAATTCATATTGCTCAGGCAGTGCATGATTCTGATTCTTTCTTCCCTTAGAGAAGCTGTTTCTTTATTTTTCTTCCTTTTGATTTAGATGCAGAATGCAATTTTCTCTAGTTGCTGTTGGACCAGTAAGATCTGTTAGATTTTCTCTTCCAAACTGGCAATCCTGTTGTCCTGGGACTATAGACCGGTTTTACAGAGTTAACACCAAGCTATCATCTCCTGAATTAGTGAAGCTGAAGTGAGGCACTCTACCCCTTAACATAAGACTGGAGCAGGCAGCAGTTGCGTGGATGAGTGCCGACTCAAGCTGCCCACTTCACCATGGCTCAGAAACACGGCCGCGTTTCAGGGACGACAGCAGCAACCCAAGGGCAACTGTTGCTGAGCTCCCAATGGAAGAATTCTCAGTATTTTTATGTCGCTCAAAGGAATGGGAAGCAAAGGCCGCGTTCTGTAAATATAGTCCTGCAGAGTATGTTTGCACAGGCAAATGAGGCATATCTGTAACTCTAAGCTACCTAGCAACTGGAGTGTGTGCTGCCAGTCCCTGCTCGCTCGCAGCACGGCCGAGCAGAAGCCTCTGCCCCCGGGTCTTTCCTACCCTTGCTTTAATTTCCCTGGTAGTGCTGAGCAGCCTTGCCCCAGAGCTAGCCAACTGAATATTATATTGCCTTATTTAATCCCTATGGAAGCCTAAGTGGTGCTGGGGAAACAAATGATTAAGCCCGAGTCTGCAGCAGAATATTTGCCCCAAGTGCAGTGTTATTTTGACACACAACTACTTTTTGCCGTGTTTTCACTCTGCCAAAAGCAGGTGCGCTTTCCTTGACAAATGCACCAGTATAGCTGCTTCCACTTCAGTCCAGCTTATAGTAGCATTCCACGGGGATCCCCTCTTGTATAAAGTGTACTTGCATTTAACAGGGTATGCTGACATATCTAGAATAGCCAGCCTTGGTTTCATTCCTCACTCAGACCTGGTTCGCCTTTGTAAGACAGGATTGTTGTATTTAGGTGTTCAGCTCTTAAGAGAAACCGTGCAACTGGAGTTGTGTTGTACTACTCTGAGTGCCGGTCACTTCTTAAGCTTTATGCGTGATTTATGCTCCAGCTTCATTCTTTGTAGAATGAGATGCTTCTTGGTTTTGCTACTGTCTGTCAATTTTCTCTTACCTTGATGCCTTTGGCTCCCATGGTGTCATCGAAAATATCTGGCTCACACAGAATATAGATCTGGCTTCTGTGCTTGAAGAACTGAGGTTCTCAGCTCAACTCTTCCATCATTTTCTTGTTTTGTGGGATTTGCTGTTTCATCGTAAGTATTTGTGTGTTTACCTTGGTTTTTTCAGGAACGTGTTACTGAGCTTAAGCACAAGTACTGGGTTAAAACTGGCTACGCGGGATTTTATCCTTTAACTGAAGGGAAAGATGGTTTATACAAGCTTTCATTGTCTGTCTGATTTACACACCTTATTCAATGAAATCACTGTGGTCTGGGTAGTATCCAGCTGTTTATTAACCTCTGAATTATTCCAAAGTTAATCCATGTGGCCAGGAAACTTGAGCAAGTGTCTCTTCTTCCATACTGCTCCCACGCCCTTTCCAGGTACTCCAAGTGAGACTGCTGAACACTAGCTGTCATCAGCTTGGAAGTGCCGTGGAGAGTCTTAGGTCGGTCTAAGATAGTATAACTGCCACATGCTTTCTCATTGAACAGCCCAGGAAATTGACAGTAATTAAAAATACAGAAGTTAACTAAATAGGGCTGTCTCTAGAGTAGTGCTTCTGTCTGTGTTCTCACCACCCCTTCAGAAACAGGTTTCTCCTGATTAAGTGATGCATAATTTGTTTGTTTTTTTAAAGGCTGAGAAAGCTGTGAAACTCCTTGCTTTGCCAAGGAATAGAGATGTGAACTGTCAAGGCAAGAGTCACTCTTCGATTAATGGGCTTTTGCAGGAAGGTGTTGGACCATCCTTTACTAATAGAGAGGTTCAACCGGGTCTGACCAGATGAAGATGAATGGGAAATGTGCTGCTTTTTGAAAATATAGCGGAAGATTCCCAGGTCTTGTAACTGCTGCTCACTCCTCATTAATCACGATGGCTTCAGCTGTTACCGGTGGTGATACCGGCTGGCGTAGCCGACTTCACGCTGGAACGGATCGCTGGTTCTCCCACGGTCTGGCCCACCGCAGCTCTGCTGGGGAGGGGTATGACTTCCAGGTGGAGGATAATGATGCACGGCAGGAAGGAGGAGAGGGTGGTGGTAACATCAAACTGTTGCACTGAGAGCTGCAGGAGGATACATGACTGCACCTTAGCTTGGCTCTTCTCTGCTGGCTGAAGTACTGAATGGTGGGTTGTGTCACTTAGCCCTTGTTGCTACCTTATTAGAAACTGCAGGGTGCAACCCCTGTGGAGTGAATTTGTTGGTAGGTGGAACAAAATTAACTGCGATCCTAAATGGTTACAGCAGGAGACAAGAACAACTTCAGTCCCAGTTCCCAGTGAGAACTGGGACTAAAATGACTTTCACAGAAATCAGATGTTGGTGCAGCAGCTTAT
The DNA here is from genome assembly GCF_000699105.1 of Pygoscelis adeliae. Classification (NCBI taxonomy): domain Eukaryota; kingdom Metazoa; phylum Chordata; class Aves; order Sphenisciformes; family Spheniscidae; genus Pygoscelis; species Pygoscelis adeliae. The sequence goes on along the minus strand of NW_008824411.1, from coordinate 7,010,366 downwards.
AATACCTCAACTGAGAAATGTCATTTCATTTCTAGAGCACGGGGCAAGGCAAAATAAGTGGACATATAGAATTCAAGTACAATTTTTTTTTTAAACTACAAAATAAAAAAAAAATTCATGAAAGAATGAAACAAGTAGCATTTGTGAGATCCTGTTCCCTAGTTTATCCCTTGTGTGTTGGTACAAGATCTCCCATCTCTCCCTCTCTTTCTCAGCACTGAAAGAGCTGTCAGTACTGTGGCAAGCCAGATCATTTGATTTAGGTGTCACAAGAGCCTTAGAGAGTGCTTGGATTGACCTCTTGAAGTAAAACAAAGCTTGGAATGGGATTAACTGGCTTCTTTCTTAATACTTGCATTTTTCGTGTGGCTTGCCTTAGCACAGCATCCTGGGAACTCCATCAGGATGATTATTTGGAGCCAAAACGTGCAAAGTCTGTCACATTGCTGTGAGCTAGGATGAATTTTTGTCTGAAACCCTGTCATCCCATGCCCAGGAGGCCTTCAGTAATGAGTTGTGTTCATTAGCCAGTCTTTCTGATCCTTTCCATCAGAGCAGCGGCAGTGTTATTAGTGAAGAATCGGAGGCATTGCCATGGGCAAACATTTCCATCCTGGCCTCTGACCTCCTCCCAGCTTTGACGTGGGTCTCTGCGGCACCCTGAGCGAGTCTGGCTTCTCCACACCAGCTTGTTAGCTCCTCTAATTGCTTAGACACCTGTCCAGGTGATGGTGCTTCGGCATTGAGCCGGGAAGGGTGAGGAGCATCCCGGCAGGGCTGCGGCAGGACCACCCTGGCTGGGCTGGATGTGCCGGCAGGAGCTCGCTTGCTGGCAGCCTGCGGTAAGTGAGCGGGGAAGGTGAGATGAGACAGCAGCCTGTGCTTGGCAGGGGGCCTGGGAGGAGGGGTTGTTAGGCAGAGTGATTTCGGGAACTGCCACCACACCCCGAACGTCAGCACAAATGAGGCATAAAATCCCACAGGGAAATCTTCCCATGCTTTGTAGGTCTACAAATGTCAAGCGGGACATTCCCAGTGCTGGCAGCCGCGCCGTGGAGGAGAAGCAACCTTGGCACCCTGCCGCTGAGTGATTCATGCGTTCACTTCTCAAGACTGCAGCTAAGAGAGAGATGGATTTTAATAGCTGGGATTTGGAAAGTGGACTAATAGTTTTAATACACTTTTGTGTTAAAGGTGACTGGAGAAGTGGGAACACTAATGAATAAGGTGTAAGTAAAAACGGTGGCCTACCGATACCTCATTTCATGGGCACTTAAGAGGGGTAAGCCTGACCTTTTTTAATGGAACATTTTAAGAAAAGCAACTGACTACATCGCAAGTGATTTTCCTTTGAAATGTATGCAGGTCTGGAGCTCTCTGGTGCTGCAGAAATCTAGGAGATGCAATCATCCAACAATATTTTTTTTTAATTTTGATTTTTTTGTGGTTGCTATTATATTTTGAAGGAATCTGCTCTGGGATCTCAAAGCACTATAGAGGTAGTAGATGACGTTGTGTGCCAATCCCTAAATTGTCCAATGAAGGCCTTGATTACCATGCTATTTATTTCTTATTGTGAATCCAGATGTTCTTATTAGTGAGACTGCTGGCAAACGCTTAGATTGGAAACCCCATCCTTCTCAAGGTAGCAGTTAAACATACCCCAAGAACATTTCTCAAATGCTAGAGAAGCCACCAGAAGAAGAATAAGATCAAATCTCAGTTATGACTGATATGCTTTTCCTGATTGCAATTAAATCACATTTGTTTGTGAGATATGAGTAATGAGATTGCTGCAATGTCTTGAAATTAGACGCAGTTGTATCATCCTACAAACCCAATGCAAACCTGCAGAGTGTTTTTAGTCAGAACACGATTTGGGGATTTCCCTGCTCTACAAATGTAGAATCTAACTAGAAGAAGAAACGAGATGTTGCCTCCTGACAGTTCCTCACTGCGCTGTGTCTTGCTGCTTCGCTTTAAATTGTGCCCAGAGGCTATAGCAGAGGTTTACAGAATCTAACGGGAAGGTTGTTCATACGAAATGGTTGGTATTTGACAAAGCCCATCAGCGCACGATGGCGAGTCCTCCGTGTGCTCCTCTGGGTTATTTGCCTTTTTACTGCATTAAGTCCACTGTCATGTCATGGCTTTGCCATTGATCAGTATTAAATAGTGGTACGTGCTGGCTGAGCAGAAAGGCAGTGCTGCTGCTATTCTCTCATTAAGATGTACAATTACTGAGGGAGCGGTAATATGGACTTCGATCAGTAAGGTGTTAGACAAATGCTTTGCGATGTCATTCTGATGGCAGTTCTTATGTAGATAAGTCACTTCTGGCTGTCACCCCCCTCCCGTTGTGTGCTGGAATGGAGTTACTGGGCACATGTCATCCCTGGGCTAACTGGGTGCCAGAAAGTATACGCTCAGTTCTCTAGTATCTGTGCTTGGCTAGCACACTGTAAATATATACTTTTTTGTTTTGGTTCCACTTAAATCTGTGATTGAAAAGCTGGTCATCAAAGGAGACTGAATTTGGTATGCCTTGATCAAGAGGGTTTTTATTGATGCTGGAGGCAGAACTGCTCAGGCTCGGTCAGTTTTGTCTCGTAGCAGGGTTTACCTGACTGTGTTTCCTGATAACCTCATGCTTCTTACAGCTTGTATCACAGCTTTCACCATCAGCAGAAACCACAGCCAGCTGCAGTGGCTGACACACCAGGAGTGCTTATCGAGGGCCATTGTGCTCTTATCCAGACCTTCAATAATACATGGCATTGATTTTTGCTGTGTTGAATACTGTATAGTGTTTACATTCCCCAGAATAATTCAGCAGGGTAAACAGATAGTATTCTTTGGAAGCAAAGTCAATATTAACAGCGTTCAGGATAGTATTTGCTGTCTATCTTTGATGGAAAGCAACCTTTCTCTTGCCTGTGTTTAGAAGGGGCTATAATTTCTGCAGACTATTATTCTCTCAGAATGCTAGTCAGATATTGTGTCCCCTGGGGCTGGGTTTGGGATCCAAGATATTTTTGCAGGCAGTAAATTCTGCTGCTGCAAGTGCCTTTGGCTATTTTCTGGGACTGTGGCCATTCACAGCTTCAGTTCAAAGGTAGAAGCCCTCCATTATTTATCTAGTTGACTTTCTGGGGCAATTTGTAGGTGTATTTGTGCAGAGTATCTACTAGAATTGCATTTTATAGGGTAAACTGAGGATGCTAATGGAAATTCTGTGGTGAAGGTTGCAAACGGCCCCTGTGGTACGCTGCTTCCCATCAACTTTGCAGCAAGTGGAGATAGCAGGCCACTGCGGACTCGAATAGCCTCTGATGTAGCTGAGCACCTCCACGTTGCAGACATGCTAAGGTATTGAAATCTGCCCATCGACAGGGAGGGTAAAGCTGCGCCTGCAACTTTACATGTCGAGTTTTGTGCTGACGGTGTTTTGTCCTGCGCGTGCTGTTTTGAATAACTGTAGCTTAGGAAGTTGCTACATGGTGGTGCCCTTTGGAGCATCGAGTAGAAAGGTCCTTCACCCACCTCTGGCTGGGTGGGCTGGCAGTTGTGTGCCAAAGGGTTGCTGCAGTCCATGGGATGTTGAAGACTTGGTCTTTTTTTCCCCTCTTGGAGAGGTTGAGATCTATCAGGTGTCCAGAGTGCTTCTCTCATCCTGAGACTATCGCTCTCTAATGGTTTTTGGTGATTTCTAGCATATCATTAAACAAAGAAAAAACACAGGATGAAACAGTTCCTGCTTAAATAGACCCTGACATCATCATACATATGCACAGCTATGTATTGCTACTGGAAATACTGGCAGGCGAGAAGTAGATGGAGCCTCTGGGCAGAATATGAATGCCTTGATTTTCTAGCCCCCTGAGCAGCAGTGGAGAAGGCCACTAGGACCAGCCAGTGGAGATTGAGATATAATTGCTTGCCTAGAGCAGTAACATGTTTCTGTACAGCAGCTGAATACCAATGAGGACAGAAGGAAGGAAGGTACCAAACGGAATTGCAGGCAGGAGGAAAAGGAGGATAAGTGATTAAAGGAAGGGACTCAAAGGCCAAGGCTAAAGACAATAGGCTAGTTCTAATTAGAGCATTTTACCAGGGAGTGATTTGTTTTTTTAATGAATTTTTTCAGGAGCTGAATACACTACAGAGCCAGTCGATGAGAAAGCGAGCAGGAGCAAGGGGCAAGCAACGTGACCCCAGGTGCCACTGAAAAGATTGCTGCAAAGATAGGGGCAAGGAAAGGGAGCTGAGGCCATGATAACCTAACTAGAAGCAAGCACATCCTTTTGAGGTTGATGAGGTTAATGCCACAAGATTTCGTACCTGGGCCCTTTTCTGCCCGGTACTCCTCCTTTCTGTAATTGCACACAACAACCTTTAAGGCAATTTAGGTTTAAGCAGCATGAACCTTTGAAATCACCTTCCTATGTAATTGCCAACTTAGGATACAGTTTTGTTAGCCCCTTACGTAGTTTGGCATGGTAGTCCGGGGCCAGGCTGTCCCCTCCATAACCAGAGAACTCCAAAGGAGTGCCCAGCAATGCCGCTTCGCTGCTCTTCAGCCCTGCGCCTGCAGGGCATGGCTCATGCCAGGGATGTGGCCGAAGGCGTGGCAATGGATGGTGCTGTCTGCACTGCCTTCTCCGCGTCTGCTCCATGAAGATGTGGAGTAAGACTCAGTTTATTTGAATTCCGTCCTTAAGGAAGACAAAAAAGGTAGCATGACCTAACCTTCAAGCCTAAGCTACGGATAGGAAGCATGCAGCCTCACAGGGTAGTTTGGAGTGGTTTAGATGCTTTCAAAGCACTTAACCCATTAACTACCTCTGAATTACTGTTTAGGATCTGGTAGTGGGAACTAAACATGGAGGTGTAATGAGCTAAAAATAATGTTGGAAAGAACAGGCTTAGTGTCTCTGAGTCACTGAATGTCAGCATCTGCCTTTTCTTCCTGAAATAATGTAGTTGAGGCTTCAGAGGAGCTGGTGGGGGAGAATGAAATCTTGCAGTAGAGCCCAATTAATTGCTAAGCTCTAAAAACCTCACCTGTGTCCTGTTTAGTGGGCAGCTGCACTTTAAAAATGGATCGAGAGGTGGTTTCAAAGCAGCAGGATTAATGTACCTGGGCATCAGAGCACGTATTTTGCAGGACTTCTGTGCCTGCTCCTGGGTGACGTCATGGCTCTCTGCAGTGGCAGGTGATGCAATGCTAGACCTGTCCCTGGATAAAGCCAAGCCTTGGGAGGATGTGGGTTACTGCTCAAAGGCTTCTAACCTTGCACAAAAGCAGGGAAGCTAGTCAAACCTGAGAGCTGCAGCAGATCTCATGTCCTTTTCCTCTGCTGATGTGAAGCTTCACTGCAGACAGGCTTTGCTGCGTAAGTGGCTTTAATAGGTTTGCTTTAGGGGGTGTGTTTTGAAAGGAGAACGAGTGTGTATATTTGACCTATATCCTGCACATCATGTCCAGGAAGCCTGAAAGGCGTAATGGGAGGAATGTACTCTTACACGATGCCTCTCATTTTCACCGCCATTAATTTTATCGGATCGCTGCATTACATTTATATCGTAGATGTTAGAAACAAAAAGGGAAGGAGAGGGCAAATTGCCCTGTTGCTCCCTCTGTGATCAGCTTCGGGGATTCTGTTGTTTTAAGGCCACATATATGGAAAACAGTACTGTCACTTAGCGTGGCAGTGGGTTTGGACTGGAAACATTATGGCTTTTTTGCACTAGAAGTGTTATTGGCTTTGTTAGAAAGAATCAGTGAATGAGCAATTACAGTGGCTGCACAGAAAGGAGGAAAGAATCCTGACAGCAGGGACATGCAAAGCGTCTCAGCCTTGCAAAGCATTATAATGTGTTTTATTTTTATGAACTTTATGACCCAGATTTGCTAATTAAAAGCAAACAGAATTATCAGATCTGTTTGTTTT
>NW_008824411.1:6997743-7004364 GCF_000699105.1 Pygoscelis adeliae | reverse complement strand
GCTGAATTGAGAGAGCAGCATAACCTTTTCAGGGGAGAACGGGAAACAACTTAGTTGCAAAAACATATCTGCAAGTGGGCAGACTTTGGTCCCACAGTCCTGTGTTTCACAAAGAGGAGTTCTGTATGGGCATTTAAAACTCTGTACTGAGCCTTCTTCAGGATTTGTACATACATGTTAATGTATTGCCACCTTTTTGCTTATTTTCCCCTGCCACCACAACCTCTGAAATGGCTAGTGGAAATTCCTGTACTGCCCATCCTCTTTCAGGCTTTTAGCGCACTAATTCACAGTTGTTTATATTTAGAAAAACTAAAATATTCTCTTACAAAACCCTCCTAAATGAGCACTGCCTCAATGCTTTTTTCCTTTGTACGAGCCTGTCTCTTTTGTGAAATATGACCCTCAGCTTCCACCTGCTGTTCAGAGTTAGAACGGCAGGTCTACCACGAGTTTCAAGAAAATAAAAATATTAGTGCAAATTTCAATCCCAAGTGCAAAACGTTGAACGACATGGAAGTGGAATTTAAATGGCAATATAAAGCTGGTCCTGCTAAGGCTTTCGGTTTGGTTCAGATTAGCTAGCCTGATTTTCCCGGAACTTGAATAAAAGGGGTGTTATTTCCACTGATCAAGTCAGCCAATTTGTAGCTGTTTTAAGAAGCAATCTGCTTTAAGTTGTACAGAGGTATGCTGTTCTTCTCTTTTCCAGCTAAAAAACACAGTGACACCCAAGTGTTCTTCTACCTGTGGATTATCTTCTATTTCATCAGCTCTTGCTATACCCTTATTTGGGACCTGAAGATGGACTGGGGTCTCTTTGACAAAAATGCTGGTGAAAACACCTTTCTTCGAGAAGGAATTGTCTACCCACAGAAAGTGAGTATACAGTCTGCGCTTACCTTAGGAAAGGCTTTTAATATTTTAACAAAACTTGCTGAGTTTAGAGCATGTTGAAATTGGCCACTGGTGCTTCCTGAATGCTATGTGCTGGGATTTTCTAGCAGTAGAGTTCATTTGTTTCAAAGAGATCATTTCATACTGTTCACTTTTCTAGTGGTTGAGCAGCAAATTCTCTATCTTCCTGAAGGCCTGAAGAGGTCTGTCTTCTGTGCAGAGCATGTACGATCAGCTGTCCGGTTTGTCTGTCTTGTTCTTCAGGCATACTACTATTGTGCCATTGTAGAAGACGTGATCCTGCGTTTTGCGTGGACCATCCAGATCTCCCTCACTTCCATGCAAATCTTTCCGTACGCTGGGGACATCATTTCTACTGTATTTGCCCCACTTGAGGTATTCCGGTAAGGCTGCTTGACTGAACAGTTCCTTTCTCTTTTACATTTTGATTACTTGTATAACGTCAGCACGGTGGGAAGTGCCTTGCTCTTTGGACGTGGAAGGTACCAGTCCTTGAATGTTCCAATGGAAGACTAGGTCTAACGGGAACATTTAATCCAAACAGGGTGCTGAGTGAAGAAAGCTGTAGAGGGCTCTGCAGCAGTGTGGGGCTGGGTCCTTCATGCTGCATTTGCAGTTTCTTCTGAACCTAGACCTGATCTCGAGGGTTTTGTTATTACTAAATTTCTCCTTAAAATCACCTTGTTGAAATTTCCAGATGAACTTTTAGTTGATTCTCAGACTTACAATTATTCTCAAATCTCCGCTGCTTTTCCAAACACTAATTTGGATCCTGGAAGGTTTCAGGGCTCTTTACACACTTGTACTCTAGCTGGAGACCTACCCCCACAACTTCTCAAGATGAGTAAAAGCCCTTGAAGCTGAACCTCAGTCATGTAGATGGCAGAGGTTGCGTTTCGCTTGTAATGCCTGGTGCCTCCATGCTGTCCAGACTAGGGCTGTCATCGTTAGGACAGCGAATGAGCCTGACAGATCTGCTCTTCTCCAGAGAGTTGGAAAGATATTGTAGCAGGTGCTGCTGTTAGTCATTTGCTGTTTCTCCGTACTCCCAATGTGTTCCCAGAGGCACTTTGATCAGTGAGAACAGTCAGTGGTATCTAGGTGCGTGTACCAGTGCTTTGCCAAACACGGACAATGCCTGTAAAAGTGGAACCAAATTGATAATTTTCACTTTTTCTCCACCTAGACGGTTTGTGTGGAACTTCTTCCGTCTGGAGAACGAGCACCTGAACAACTGTGGTGAGTTCCGTGCCGTGAGGGATATCTCTGTGGCACCACTCAACGCCGATGACCTGACGCTCTTGGATCAGATGATGGACCAGGAAGATGGTGTACGAAACCGCCGCAAGAACAAACAGTGGAAGCGCAGCCAGAGCGTGTCCTTGCGCAGACCTCGTCTTGCTTCACAGTATGTTTTGCCTCGCCTCTAGCGCAACAAACCAAATCATGTGTTAGAGCTGTTGTTAATGCTTGGTGGCCATTTATGGACTGGGTAGTCATGCGAAGATCTCAGCCAAAATAGTCATTCAAAGGGAGGACGTGTCCAATTAGTAGACGAATATTTCTCTGCTGGAGGGTTGATCCATCCTTTACATCATCTTGGGGTTCTGGTAAACCACTGGAAAAGGGAGTTCCCTTTACAAAACTTCCCTCCTGCAAAAAATAGCCTGTAGCAGTTTCCAGAGGTTGTAAATCCAAACCTGGAAGAGAGGTTCCCATAACTGGCCATTTCCAGGCTTCAGACCACTCCAAGATTTCAGTTATCATTTGGTTAAGATTTCCTATGTGACATCTCAGACCCTTTCCTCTCCCAAATCTAAAACCATGCATTTTTTCTTTCCACCCCGCCTCCTTACAGCCTAGACGTTTCCCCGCCTTGCACCCCAGCCCTGAACCTGTTGACTGCTTATCTTCACTGCAGTGCCCGTGCTCTGAGCATCACAGGGTGCTCCAGTGTCCAGGCATCACTTCTGCTCCAGCAGCACAGCTGCCGAGCCCTGCCCTTTGGCCAGGAGGCAAGCTTTGGCTCCCTGGGGACGCTAAAGCACAGTATCTCAGGAGTGTTGTGCAATCCCTGCAGCACATCCCCCGGTTGCATCACGACATGGGAGGGGTGGATGGGAGGAAAGGAGGCTGTGGCTGTCACGCAAAGGGTGTGCTCTGGCCTGAGCCGCAGCCCTTGGGCCATGCTTGTCTCATATCCGTGTTGGCTCAGAGTACATGGATGTGACCGATACCAACAGTCTTTGTGTGGCCGCTAGAGACTGAAAAACTTCATGCAGAGGGGATGTGGGCCAAAGCCTGGTCGAATTCCTTACAACCATGTCCGTTTACCCCTCAGACATGCAGTGAACTGAGACATGTCAAGCATATTCCAAAATAAGCTGCTGTATCTTTGTGCAGCCCAATTACAGATTGAGCAGGTGCACTCCTTTGGATTTGCAGCGCCTGCTGCCACGGTTTTGTGGAGTTTTGTGCGGAGGGGTGGATGGATGCACTGCACCCAGCAGTGCCGCAGCAGTTCCCGGCTGTTTGTTGGCGCAGCCCGCAGAGGGCATTGTCTGTGCGTGCAAGGTGGCTGGCGTGGTGTGGCGTGGGCAGAGCTGTGCGAGGAGGATGCTGAGGGACAGCTGGGGCATATTTACAAGGCTCTGCTATTCCCAGTGAGAGTGGGAGAGCGTGAAACAATTCCAGTGGAGGAAAACAATTCCTCTTTGTGGAAGAAAGATTTCCAAGTGCACTGCGGTTTTATTGTCTGCATGTAGTAATGGGAATTTCTTCTCCCAGAAACAGTGAGTGTCTTCTGTTTGGTTTTTTTTCCAGGTCCAAGGCTTGTGACACTAAGGTATTGATAGAGGACCTAGCGAATGAAGCGAACACATGAGATGGCCACGGTCTCTTATTCCGCATCCTTTGTTTTCTCGTTCTGTTCCCCTCTTCCCCAAGTAACCCGATCTCTGGTACAGTTCCAGCTGAAAACAGGAGAAAACACTGAACACGTTTTCCGAGCTCTTCCAGACCAGATCCTATGGACTCCAACAAGCTCACTGTGTTTCGTTTCTTTTCTTCTGGGTTAATTTTAATGTTCTATTTTAAAAAAAAAAAATAAAATATTTTACTTTGTTTTGCCAATAAAGAGGACAGTTCAGGAAAGAAGGATTGTTTACAGTCTCAACAAGGACATACAAACCTATCTGGATAACGAAGCATCATAGGGACTCCCTCATGGGACAGTGCCGAGAGCACACTCAGTTTCTGCTTGGCCCGGTTTTGACTGGTTGAAACCGGACTTAAGTTTTTTAATCTGATTTTTTTGGTTTTGTTGGTTCTTTCTTCATATCCAGCGCTGAGGCACTGGCTGCACTTGCAGGGAAAGTGCACTTAGAGCAGTATCTTCATTCATGAAGCTACTTTTTAATTTGATGTAACTTTTCTTATAATTTTTTGGAAATATGATGTATCTGTTGCATATAGTTTTCACATTATTTATGAAACTTAACAACCATATGAGAGTGATTTTGAGTCCTGTGCAATGAAGGTTGTAACAGTAAAACAAAGCCGGGAATGTAGATCTAGATCTCCAGGGTTGTGGGGTTATGCCCTGCAAATACCCCTCGTGTGAGTCAACTTGCACCTGTGTTTACCTTTTCTCTCTTTCTTTCTTTTCAATTTTATTTTATTTTAAACCAAAGTTTCTCTTCCTGATTTTTTTAGTTGCTGCTACTGCTTCTGGGCATGTCTCTTGTGCTGGTTCAACACCAACTTTCCATGCAGCTGTGTGAAAGTAGTGCAGATGATCCTAAGGCCCTTTCGAAAGGAGAGTTGGGTCCTACCAACAGTGGAAAAAGCTAGGTGAACAAAGGCTTCAGAACTTCATTCTCCAGATCAAAAAGTATTTTTCAAAGCCTTAATAATCCTTAGATGGCGTGCGGGCATCCCATACTGAGCCAGGGACCTTTCCTGGTGTTCTCCTGCAGCCTGGTGCAGCAAAAGTGGCACAAGGCGAGGAGGTGATGGTTCCTGTGGGCAGGGGGGTGTTTAGCAGACTGGGGTTCAGGAGCGGTGGTGTGTTGGAGAGCTGTCGGGGAGCGCGGAAAGGACTGTGTTGTGCCCACCTGATGGGGAAGGTGAAATTGAAAACAGGTCTCCTCGTGGCTTCTGGTTTGGCAAAAAGCCTCTGTTGGGCGCTATCCTGGCATGCTGCCCTGTGGCTCAGCTGTTACTCGTGCCCCTTGCCTCATCTCACTAACCCAGTTTGGGAAGTGCGATACCATTAAGCAGACTCGGGTAAAGGGCAGCTGTATTGCAGAGCAAATTATGTCAGAAGAGCAATGCTAACTCGATGGTCTCGTTGGTCTCTCCTCCGGTAGGAAAGAAAACACGGGGGCCCGCAGAGTCCCGCTGTCCTTCCCCTGGCATGCCATGCGCTCCCTGCTCTCTTGCAGCAGTGCTGGTGGGTGAGGGGAGCTGGAGCTGAACCTCGCAGCCAGGACTGCTGCCGCTGGGTCGGGTTGGCATGGCCGGGGTCCCCGGGACTGCTGCCTTCCCCCCTGCCCGGCTCGTGGGCAGCCGTGGTGCACAGCTAGGACTGCAAGGGGAGGGTGAAACTCCTGAAGTAGGATCCTCACACTGATGTCTGTCTGTTGACTTGCCTCTAGTTTGGGCAATGGAATTGCAGGAATCCCTGCTCAGCTGCTGTTCGGTGGTTATTGTTTTTTAATTAGCTAATAGCATGGTTTCTCACATGACCGGTACGTTGCATTTTTCTCAGTTTGCCTGCTGTGCCTCTTGCCCAGAGGAACTGAAGAAGGAAACTTAGTTCTCTTCGTTTAATCTGAAATAGATTCAAATTCAGTGGTGGTGAACCCATGCCAGGCCAAGGGCAGCACTGCAAACCTGTAACTACCTACACTTCTGTAATGTGCTCTCAACTTATGAAGAAACTAGGATGGACCTGCCGGGAGATGCCTCTGCTCTGTCAGCGGTGTGCGTGGTGGAGTAGCTGGTGTGTCTGTTGTGGTGCTCCTCCTCGCAGCTCCTGCAGCATCGGTCTGCTCCGGCGGGAGGGCAGCTGGACTAGCAGGGGTTGTGCTGTTCATCCTTTCGGTGCCCAGGAGCCGGTTTTCCCATATTTAACTCCCTTAGGTCTGTTCTTTCTTAAATGGAGGGTTCCTGTTCGTATGGAAGTGGAGTCTGAGATATAAAGCCCCTTAAAATATTTCAGTTTCCTGATTTGCATTGCAGCAGCTGTTGCCGTGTCCAAACCTTGCGTAGGTGTTTCCAGTGAAAGCGGTGGAAGACGAGTGAAGCCATACCTACCTAGGGGTGTTTAGAGGAGAGCAGCCGCACCAGGGCGGGCAATCCAAAATAAACCAGTACTGTTACTTAAGCAAGTGGTTCTTTACAAAAAGAAACAAGAGTTTACTGGTAATTCATCCTTTCAGAGGGAAGGAAAAATACAGAGAGACGTTTTGAAGTGATGCCAGTCCCTTGGGAGCACTCTGCCTTCCTCAGCTGGGCTGGGGAGAGCGGGGCATGGGCGGGTGGCCCGCGTCCTGCCTGTCTGCCTGCTGCTGCGCCATCCAACTGTCCACCTCCCAGCCTGGAAGGGAGGGTCAAGTTGCGAGTAATTAAATTCTTATTCTGTAGTTAACCCAAATCCTTAGGGGAAGTAAGAAATTCAGTCTGTTCGCCTGCCCTGCT
>NW_008824411.1:6992609-6997723 GCF_000699105.1 Pygoscelis adeliae | reverse complement strand
TTCCTGTCTTTGTTGGCAGGAGAAATAAGAAAAAGGGGAGGTGGCGTGCTACAGCTAGCAAACGTTATCTCATAAAATAAAACATCGTCCCTTTTGGCAGTGAAGATGCTCTCTCGGGGGAAAGGAGCCTGAATTCCTAGAGGCATGGCTTTTAAAGGCTCCCAGCTCCCCAGCGCCGCCTCGGCCTGTTCCCTCCCTCCCAGAGATTTCTGAGAAATCAGGCATGCAGATTCCTCCTGCGAGCGAGTGCTAAAGCTGGGATGGCTCCGTGTCTATGAGAACATCTGGCCAATAAAGGGAGACCTAATGAAGCAGAGCAGATGGTGAGAGAAAATAACCCTGTCGCTCCTTGTGAGCAGCCTGCGCAACGGGAGCAAGGGGAGCTGGGACAGTCCCCGGGTGGCTTCATTTCGTAAGCAGGCTTTGCTAATGGGTGCTTGGAAACATTCCTGGAGGGAGGACAGCAGGGTGACAATCCAGAAGTATGGAGAGCAGAGTTAAAAGGAGCTGTGTTTTGTTTTGTTTTTTTATCCAGTGCTTTAGTTGTTGGGACGTAGCTGGATGGAAAGTGGAAGCTGAGACAGGTCTGTGCTCTGGCCACCACGAAGCAGTGCTGGCTTTTGGGAGTTGAGCTCTCCCTCTCCTTGCAATTCGGTGCAGAGGTTGTCGGAGGTTGCGGTTGTGTGTGGCTCTGAGGATGGTGTGGAAGCTGCTTTTGTCTGCCTGAAACCCTTGCAGATAGTCCCGTCTAAGGGGATGAGATGCCACAGTGTGGCTGGTTACTTTGGAGATTCCCTCTGAACTTGCTTCTCCATGCTGATTCCCTGCTGCTTTCCATCCTTCCTGCTCTTCCAGGGATTTTTGGGTTGCAGGGGGGTAGGATTTGCGGCATCCAGAGTTCATTTGCTAGCTGGAGTTCCCTGCATGGCTTTGAGACCGTGTCACCAGAAAGGCCGTGTCCCCCTGCCTGGGGAAGGCAATGCCGTGTGCTGTGGGTGTGCACTTCTGAAAGGGCAGTGAGGCAGCGGCTGCAGGTTTGGGCTTTACAGGCTTGGCAAGCAGGAGTGGGAGCTGCTCCATCGACGGGAACCGATGCTGTACCACCACATTTTAAAAGAAATGCATTTGCAGCGCTCATGGCTGTGGCCTGTATGTATCAAATAAGCTCCTACCTGTCAAATCCAGGTGTGTTCCCAAAGTCAGCTGTTGCTCGTCCTATGCCTTTCCCTGCTCTGCTCCCCGCCCTCCTTGTGCTGTCGGTGTCTTTGCTGTTTGTCTGAAGCCAATGATACGCAGGGCATGGGGGGACAACTGGCAGCAGCCTTCAGGATGAAAATCTTGGAGGGGGGGAAGTCTCTTGCGGAGCAGAATTGGATCCTGCTGCTCCTGCTTCCCTAATACCTTCTTGTGTTGCTTGTTCTGCTTCCTCTCCGGTGCTCGGCCAGCGCAGCTGTGTGGGAGGCAGGGAGGGAAAGCACAGTCCAGGTTCAGGAGATAACAATTCCTGGGGATTTTACTGCGAATCTTCCAAGGAGCAAGAGAGACAGAACAAAGCCTTTGAGCTTTGCCTGCGTTTTGAACAGCCAAGTGAATTTGGCCTTATGCTGCAAGGATGCTGCTGCGTACTGCTTGCTGTGACTTCAGTGTGCACCCCATGCTTTTGGGGGGTTCGTGGCCCCGACGTCAGGCTGTAGTGCTGGGATGTGTCCTGGGACTGGGGCATGGCTTGGCTCCCACTGGGAATACAAAAGCCGCTTTGCTCATGTGCTGTGTCCCAGCCCCATGTCCTCCCTCCTCTCCTCCACCGTTCTGATTTGCATTCGTAGGGGGAAGATGATCTTCTGTCTTAAGCATAGGGGGTTTTTTAAATTTTAATTTTTATTCCAGGAGGTGACTGGATTGTTTCGTCTCCTTGGAAAAGAGGGGCTGGGGCTCGGAAAATCCCTGCGGTAACTCTGCAGCAGTCACGGTTGGGCTTGGTGGCTGTCACCTCATTAAACCTTGCCTCCTTTACATGATGCCATCCCAAATACCGTGCCTTGGGATGAGCTGTCGACCTGCCACCACCGTGGGGTTAAACTGGTGTGTTGGCATGCCTTGGGGCCTTCAGTCCCTGCTGCAGCACCCTGGCTGCAAGAGAAATGCAGGTTTTGCAGGGGGAGGAGAGGAAAGGGCTGGTAATATTGGGTGTATGCAGATGCTGATGCCCCAGCCCTGTTGCCGGTGGGAGTTGGAGGCTGCTCTGGCCCCAGCGCAGCCGGGCCACGGTGGGCGAGAGGCACCGACCCTGCCTGGGAAGACACCCCATGGCCTGACACTCCCTCAAGCTCTAGAAACCAAATTGCAAACTCTTTGCTCCAGAGGAGAAATTGGGCAGCCTGGTAGAACTTGTGACACCCTCCCCATCCCATAGGTCCTCCTGGTGAAGGATTGGCATTTGGAGGGGGCTCGGGGTAGAAATGCCAAAGTTTCCCCCCGGGTCCCACTGCCACCTTCCTCTCCCCCTCCCTGCTGTGTTGGTCTAAATGAACTTTCTATGAAGCCCTGTAGATGTCAAAAGTAATTATGGAGTGTGATTAGTCCTCTGTGGGTGCTTTCTTTCTTTCCTCCTCCTTTCTCTTTTGCTATCCCCTTCTCCACTCTTCTTTTTTGGCTAAGTGGAAAAGGTGAGGACAAAGAATTGCTGCTTGCTTGGACTCATGATGTATCTGTGACTGCGCTATTAGCTGTCTCCTCTTTCCTCCCCAAATGGATATAATTTTTGAAGTGTGGAATACCCTTCTTGATAAGTAGGTTTTAAAAAAAAAAAAAAATGCACAATGTGATACTGTTTCATAGTTTCTAGGTGGTTGTATAAAGCAAAGTTACTGTGATTGTGTTTTTCAAAGGAAAAAGTGATTGGTTACGAAATCTGTCCTTTTTTCATTATTACAAGCTCTTTGTTTTCCAATGATCTGATGGCTCTTTTGTCCCCGGTCTGTGTCTTTCTTCCCATGTCCCACCCCTAGTGCTGCATCCACCCACGAAGTGTTTGCTTCTACCAGTCTGTAAAAAGGTGCTGCTCTTGCACCCTTGGGAGCTGTGGGCTGTCACTGGTGGCTGGAGGTGGGGGACATCTGTGTCCTGGGAGGAGGTGGAGGTGCTTGGAGGAAGGAGATGAGCAGGAGGGTTTCCCAGCCTGCCTGGGGTTCACGGGAAGGTGCCCAGGGCTCAAACCCGACATGCAGGGGGTGATGCTGGAGGAAACCTCCTGCACAGACCGTACTGTACCAACAAAAGGCTCTTGGTCCTTCTGGGAGCCTTTGGTTGCCTCTCTCCAGCTTGTCTCTGGTCCAAGGTGTTGTCTTGCCCGCACAGTGGATGACGAGAGACTGAGCAGCCCAACCCTGGGTTGTCTGGGGTCTGTGCTTTCGTTTTGCTGTCTTAAATCTCTCCATTGTCTCTTGCAATCAATCTTCCTCCAGAAGAGAGCCCAACGCCTTGAAATCACTCGGCCTGTTGCTGCTCATGCCAGCCGCTTCCCAGAGGTTTAATCCCTGTGCCCCGGGTGCTCCCCGCCCGTGGCTCCCTGCCTGCACTGCCTGGCTGGTGGCAGGAGCCTGGCTGCCCTTGGTTTGGCACCTCACCAGGCGGTTTGTCCCCAGCTTGATGGGGATGACATCTCCCAGGCACATTTTCCCTGGCAGAGGAGTCAAGACCCCTCCCTGGGGCAGCGTGGAGGTAAGGATGGGTCCCGGCATCGCAGGGGAGGTAGGACCCCAGAGCTGGGGTACAGGGCGAGGAGGCTCTCTCTGCCGTGGGCTCTTCACCCAAACCTGCCAGCGGTCCCCTCCTGCCTGGGAGCGGCTGGGGGAAGATACTTGGTCTGTCCCCCGTGGAGCAAGGAGTCATCCCCACTGCTGGTCAGGCCCGATGCCCACTGCAAGCACGGCCAGCCCCCGTGGGGAAGGAAGCCCTCAGCCTCAGTTTTGGCAGCGATGGGGACCCCTCGGCCACTGGGCTGGTGGGGGATGTTTTGAGAAGATAAAAGTGATTTCTTGCTGCTCATACTGGCAGGGGCCAGTGTGGCTGGAGCTGGGAGGATTAAAACAATTTCGTAATCCTGGGGATTTCCTTTTGATCGGGATTATGAAACCAATCACAAATATCAAAAGCTGTGGCTTAAAGCGGCAGCCGGAGCGGAGCTGGGATGCCCATGGCCCCCGCAGCACCCATCCTGCCTCCCGGGGACGGCAGCCCCGGCGCCTCCAGGTGAGCGGTTGCCCACCCGGGCCCCTCCTCCTGTGTGATGAGTTTTGTGGGATCTCGGGGTAGGAGGGCAGGGGATGGGGTTTCAGTGTGTGTGGCTCTGCAGGGTGCATGTTGCACACTGGTTTTAGGGATGATGATACATGGATATACCAAGCCTAGCTCCCCCCGGCTCCCACCGTCCTCCAGCCTGAAGGTGCTCAGTCTGGAGCCGTTGGCCTCTGCTTGCTGTGGGGTCCAGGCAGGATTTGGCCTCTGGGAAAGCAGGAAAAGTTAGCACGTCTGCAAACGTGTGATGTGTGATGCTCACAGGAGGGTGCCTAAAGCCGGCAGGCTTTGCTGCAGGTCTGAAGGCTGTTAGGGAAAGCACCCACCCCCCGGCGGGACCCCCCTCTCCATCCTTTGTGCTCTCCTGAAGCCCCGCCAGTGGTGTGGGCCAGACCCCTCTGGCACCCTGGGCTGAGGTGCTCCCCTCAGCAGGCCCGGGGAGGTGGGCTAGCCTCGCTCCCTGCTCGCCTCCCAAACCCGCAGCCCAGACAAAG
Organism: Pygoscelis adeliae; assembly: GCF_000699105.1. NCBI lineage: Eukaryota > Metazoa > Chordata > Aves > Sphenisciformes > Spheniscidae > Pygoscelis > Pygoscelis adeliae. Next base: position 6,992,933 of record NW_008824411.1, on the reverse strand, counting down.
GACATTCCTGAGAGCCGGCCAAGGCAGCCGGGCTTCCCTCCGTCCTGGCGCGGAGTGTTGGGTTCCCCCCTCCCGCAGGGTCCCCTCCCTCTCCCCACGCTGCACATGGCCGCCACGGCATCGCCCTTTGGGGCCACTCGCCAGCCATCGCGGGAGCAGGCAGTTTGGCTTCTGGGTCGGTGCAGGATTTGGCTGGGTGCCCTGGCGTGGGGTGCGTGCTTCGGGGGCGCGCAGAGGAGGAGGCCCGGGCGGGAGGCAGGGCTGGCCACGGCGCCACAGCCCAGCCAAGCAGCTGAGCTCCGGCTCGGCTGCAGGGGGCCGGGT
>NW_008824411.1:6991727-6992232 GCF_000699105.1 Pygoscelis adeliae | reverse complement strand
TGCATCTGTGCGGGATTTCTGGGGAGTCTGGGCACCCTGGTTCAGCTCAGAGAGTGCCGGTTCCCTCCAGAGCATCTTCTGGGTGTCCCAGGGCATGCAAAACAGCATGGGCAGGCACCCAGACTCCAGCTTAGCGGCTGGCGCTTTGCTTTGGGGCACCTGCTTTGGGGTATCACTGCTGCCCTATTCCCCCTGCTCCAGAGCGATGCTGCTACGGTATCAGTGCTGTGTGCGGGTGGCCTCGTGCTGTGCCTGTCCGCTTCCCCGCCAGGCTCTGCACCGCAGTGGCATCACATGCCTTTGCCCCCACCCCGGGCACAGGCATCCCCGCTGCTGCTGTCTGCAGAGCCTTGGGCAGGCATGGGTGATGCTGTTTGCAGGAGGTGCCAAGGCGGGTGCTGGGGAGGAGGAGGGTGAGGGCAGTGCTGGGGCTTGCCCACCCTCCCCTGGGTTTTCTCCTTGCAGGGTGCATGGAGGGGGGCTCTCCTGCTGAGACGCGGCAGAC
>NW_008824411.1:6989136-6991184 GCF_000699105.1 Pygoscelis adeliae | reverse complement strand
GGTCCTTCCGTGTCCCCCACCACGGCGGAGGGCTGGGAGAGGCTCTCGCTGGCTGAGCGGGTAGAGAGGAACCGGCGGCTGCTGCAGGAGGTGCTGGGCCTTGCCGCGGCCGGTGCGTATTTTGGGCAGGCGGTGACTGTTTCGGTAGAGCCAGGGGGAGCAGGAAGGAAAAGCTTTGGGGTGAATGAAGGGGGATCCTCGGTACCGTCCTCCAGCCTCCCACGCTGCAGGTGCAGCTCCATGCTGGTTCACAACCCGGGGCTGCCCCATCCCTTTGCAGGTGCTGCACCCCCTTCACTGGCAGCTGTAGGAGATGCCCATGAACAAAATGGGGTGCTTCTTCACCGGGATGCTCTGGGTGCTGCCAGTCCCCTCCGGTGTCCTGGTGAGGAATTTCGCTGCTAAAAGCAAGAGCAAGAAACCTACTTTCTGGGGCACTCGAGGTCTGTGGGCATTGTCTTCCCTTTGCAAGCCACCACCAGAAAAGGGAATGAATTTCTCCTTCAAAAGCATCTGTCCTGACGACCCCATGGTCCCCATCCCCATGGGTGCACCCCACATTGGGTGGTGTTACCCCATGTCCCGCTCCTCTGGGGTCTCTCCGGAGCCGAGCAGCTGGGATAGCCCCAAAAAAGGTGTTTGTTAGGATGGTCTGAGCTGTGGGGCTGGGGGTACAAGTGGTGCTAGTGAGGGGGGCCGGGGTGGGGGCTGCGGTCCAGCCAGGCTGATGCCTTTCCCTGTCCTATGTTTCAGAGATGCCTGCGAGCGATGGGGACTGGGACTCGGGGGTCTCACTGCAGGACACTGAAAGCTGCAGGTAGGTCAGTCCCAGCATGGCAGAGATGGACATCTCCCTCTTTCCCCCCTCCCCAGTCTTGTATTTTAAATGCACCCCACAAAGCAGTGCTGAGGCTCGGCAGGGCTGGGGGGGAGGGCTGTGGGGCAGCCCCCCTGCGTGGCAGCTGGCAGGGGCAGCGTGAATGGGAACTGGCAATGCTTTAGTGCAAGCGGGGCAGGAAGGTGAGGCTGAGCTGGGTGTCCATGTGGTGTTTGGGCACTGGGGATCCCCACCAGGACCCTAGGGTGGGAAGGGAGCTGGGGAAAAGGATGGGACAGAAATTTGCTCCAGGTGCTTAAGAGGATCTAGGCGGCGGGCGTGTGTAATCTTGTTGGACTAATGATAAACCTTAGGGGTACGAACTAGAAATACAGAGGCGGGACGGGCAGGTGAGCTGGGCGGCAGCATGTGGGCTGGGGAGCAGGGCTGGGGGCTCGGGGCTGCATGGGGGAAGCAAGTGAGTGGGGAAGACCCCCCTGTATTGTGGCTACTGGTTCTGCTCCGCTCCGGCGGCTGGGGTTGATCGGTAACCGGCGGGTGCAAGGCAGAGCCAGGGATGCTGCACTGTCAATGAGCAGGGGCAGTCAAAACCTGAGGGGAAGCCTGGAACCCCCCCATGGTGCTGCACAGGGGGCTTTCCTGGGGGCCAGCGTGCGCCCACCCTCCTGCTGCGAAGAGGTTAAGGCCAGGTTCCCCGAAGTGACTGCCTGAGCTGATTATTTTAATCAGGGGGATTAGGGCCGTGGCCAATGGGGAAGACAGCGCTGGAGCACGGCTGTGCCCTCCCATAGCTGACGGATCCCCCATCCTGCAGCCGGCAGTGCAGCGGGGCTGGGGGGTGCAGGGGAAGACCCCCTGCAAGGAAGAGAAGGCAGCAAGGCAGCTGGGTTGGGGGGGTCATCCCAAACTTACCTGCGTTCACATCGTTGCGGGATTTACACTAGCGGGGATCTGAGGCAGTGCCTGCCTCAGTTTCCCCGTCCACCTCCAGTATGCCCGTGGTGCGAAGCGCTGCCTCAGCTGAGCTGGTGCCCGAGCTGTGTGGGTGCTGAGCCTCCCCCCAAAACACTACCAGAGCGGGGTGCGACCCCCTCCTTCCGCCTGGCACTGGGGGGTACAGGGGCTCCCACCCATCTGTCCCCCCGGCGTGGCAGCCAGCCTGCCCGTGAATAGAGGCCGGGCCCCGTTTTCTCTGGGCAGAGCAGCCTCG
>NW_008824411.1:6984943-6988880 GCF_000699105.1 Pygoscelis adeliae | reverse complement strand
CCCCGCCGCCGCCTCGACGCTCTCAGGGGGTGCATCTGGATTTGGTGCATGTGCATATGTGTGCAAAGCACGGAAGTATGTGCGCAGAGCGTGCGTGTGCGTGCAGGCACATGTGCAGAGCCAGGGTCTGACCTGCTGCATGTGGCCTTGTACCCTTGCGTGAGCAACCCTCTGCTCACAGGAGCATCCCCCTGCCCGGGCACGCGTGAAGTCTTTGCAGCATAATATTTAGGGGGTGTTTAATTGTGTTTTATGATAACGTGGAGGCATTAATGGTGCGCTCCGGCTGGCTGGGAGGATTGCGTTTCCCAGCCGACGGGGAGTGCTTCCCCGGAGGAGGCTTGGTGCTGGAAGGCTGTACCAAAGCCATGGCTTGCTGTGTGTGCCAGGTCATGTGCAATTCGGCGTTCCCAGACTGATTAACCACGCACCTCGGTACAGGGGAAAGGTGACGGAGGTGGGGCCGTGGCAGCAGGGCATTGCTACGGCCTCTCACCATTCCAACTTTGGGCAGCCTGGGCAGAGGGCTGGAGGGGAGCTGGGCCACATGGAGTGTCGGGTGGACTTCCCTCCTGCCCGTCCTGCATCTCCTGCGCTGGGTTTTCCCCCTCCCACCTCAGGGAACCAGACAGCCCTTTCAGCTCGTCCGTCCGTCTGTCTGTCCCCACGCCAGGGAGCCCAGCGGGAGGCCGAGCATCGCCCTGCGGGACGGCGGGAGCCTGAGCGACTCTTCGAGCGGGGAGTCAAGCTGTGGGCAGCCGCGGCGGCCCCGGGGACCCTCCCCGTCCCGTGTCCGCTTCGAGGACGAGTCAGCCCGCGACGCTGAGGTGCGGTACCTGGAGCGGCTGCAGCTGCGGCACCGGCGGGCGCTGGGCTCGGTGCTCTCCTCGGTGGAGCCAGCCAGCAGCAGGCAGCCAGGGGACAGGGCTGGGAGGCCTAAAGCCCGGAATGGCGACCTCGTGGCCGGCGGCAAGTGCAGCCCCTGCGGCTCCTTCCTCGGTGCCACCGCTGGTCGGGGCGTGGATACGCCAGCAGCAACCGACAAGGTTGAAAGCAGCCCTGCAGCACAAGGAAGCGTCCCAGGGAATAGCAGGGGGCCGAGTGCTGCCCGTCCGGAGCCCAAAACCAGGGCTCTGGGCCCCCGGGGGTCCCCACTGTGGATCCTCCCCTCCCGACAGCACATCCACACCGAGAAGATCAAGGAGACGTACATCGGCGACGTCACCTATATCGATGAGGTGGACTCAGCCCTGGAGAGCACCGACACCTCCGACGGCTGCCGGACAGACAGCGAGGAGGCAGGACCCCGCAGCCCCCACCCACGGGGGCACCAGGACCCCCGGGCTTGCGGGCACAGAGTCCCCTGTGTCACCCCACAGCTGGAGGCAAGGGCTGGGAAGGAGACGTGTGGGACTGGCGGTGGCCCCCACGCAGGGGACGGGGACTCGGGTGGCACCACAAGCCGGCCGGGGGCTGTTTGCCCCCTGCTGCCAGGGAGAGCCAGCAGCCGGGAGGAGGACACCCCCCGCCAGCATCCGGGGGGCAGCGAGAGGGTGGGAAACACCGCTCGTCCCCCGCAGCAGCCCAGTGAGCCCCTGGACCCCTCCTTACAGCCGGGGGCTGGAACCCCAATGCCAGGCATCCACCTCCCTGCTCCCCCCACCACCAAAAAGGCCTGCTCCCAGGTGCCTTGCAGGAAAGCCCTCTTCTCCAGTGGCAGCTGCTGGGCATCGAGCCAAGGAGCCCGAGGCCCAGAGCCTGATGATGAGAGCGCTGTGCCCCTCCAGCCTGGGGGCACAGTGGGGCTGGGGGAGCAGCGGGGTCCCTGCAGCCCCAGGTGGCTCCCGGGGAGCCCCCTCCGTGCCTTGTCCACCAACAACTGCAACAACACCCGCAGGCAGGATGGGCAGGACCACCTGGAGACAGGCAGAGGTAAGAGACCCGTGCACGGGAGTGCTTGGGGGGTCCCCAATGAGGCAGGGACGTGACTGTCTCACTGTGGTTACAGGGGCACCATCACAGCCTGTTGCCAGCCCCGTCACCCCTGTGCCCCAGGAGGCTGCTTATCCCCCCAGGGAAGCTGCCAGGATGCCCACAGCGCAGCAGCAGCAGCAGCACCCGGCTGGGAACGTGGCACACAGGTGAGTGCGAGCCAGGGGCCGCTGGCATCCTGCACCACGTGGTGGGTGCTGCATCCCTGAGCATCCCTTCTCAGCATAGTGGGACACCGCCAAGCTGAGCCCCCCAAGGCTTCCCCGTCGGACCGTGCCTTTTAGCACTGGAAACCTCAATCTGGGGGTGACAATTTTGCATGCGTGTGCGTTCAAGTGGGTTTGGGGGAGCTGCGTTTCACTCCGCATCTGGTTCTGCACAGGGTGTTGCAGCAATGTGGCAGCGGGGGGCCTTGGAGGGGTTTCACTAAGTGCCAGATCTTCCCTTTCGGGGATGATCGGCTGCTAAACAGGGGCTGCCTTGGGGCTTGCCAAACACAAACCTGCTGGACCTGCACCCAGGTCTCAGCCTGGCAGGAGGGTTCGGAGGCAGCGCTGGGTTTTTCAAGTCCCTTGGCAGGATGTGATCCCTTCGGGCAGAGAGCAGGGGAGGTCTGAAAGGTGTTAAACCCCTGAAATTATGGGGAAAATGGGCAGGGAGCTCTTCAGGTCTCTGGCTTGTGAAGCCATCCCTTGCGCAAGCTGGGTTACTGCTGCAGGGAGGTGGCTGCATCCCGATCTCACCATGCACCCCAATCTCATTGTGCTGCGGCTGTCAAGGCTGCGAAGGCGGGAGTGCCCCCCCCCCCCGGGGCCGGCCGCCAGTCATGCTCCCTGCCAGGCACATGGTGGATGACCGTCGTTCCTCTCCACCCAGGGAGCCGGGGCGGCCGGCGAGCCGCAAGGGCAGCAGTGCTTCGGCATCGGGGCTGAAGAAGCTCCTGTGCAGCCTGAGCCAGAGCACCAAGCAGCGCCTGGGCCGCTTCCGCTGCTATAGCATGGAGCAGCTCCCAGCCCCGGCTGGTACCCCCCTGGATGGCCCTGGCATGAAGAAGTCACCCTCCCTGCAGTCCCTGCAGCTGGTGAGCCAAAATGTCCCCTGCCACAGGGGACGTCTGTGGGGGGACGAGGGGGGTCCCTCAAGAGGAGGGGTGCTGGGCTGGGCTGAAGCATTCTTGAGCATTGTTTATGCCCACAGCAGTCCCAGGCGGGATGTGGGCGTACGTGCCATCCCAAATCTGCTGGGTTTGAAAAGTCCAGAGCCAAACGGGGGTTCGGAGGAGGAAGGAGGGAGTGAGAGGGGGTGGAAGAGCAGATCTGGGGAGCGGAGATTGGGTAATCTGGTTCTGGGTCATGGCTTGTGTGTCCCAGCCAGATGAGCAGTGCAGTGCCTCCCCAAGAAACCTTGTTCCTTGGGCATGTGTCCTGGCCCAGAATGGGGGACACCAGCTTATCCCTCCTCAGCGGTGTTTTGGGGAGGGCTCAGGTGGGGGGACAGGGAGTGCGGGATGCCCCCATGCCCCCTGTTCCCTGGGCATGTTGGCAGGTGAAGGGCTGCAGTGCTGCACGGTGTTTACCCCACCTCAACCGGGTGCTTTTCCCCAGGTGTCACAGTCACCATTCTGCCAGCCCCAAAAAGCTGCCTCCATCCCCAGCCTGCACCCCCTCCTGGGCAAGGCACCTCGTGCCAGCGCCTACCTCCTGCCCCAGACCACGGCTGACAGGTAGGAGGGGGCCCGGCACGTCCCTGCCGTACCTGGGAAGGCTGTTTCGGGGTGCTCAGCCACATGTGGCAGCTTGGTGCAGCCAGGGGCCCCATCACCTGGTCCCCAGCAGCTTCCCGGGGTCCCTGCTCACCCTTGTCTCCTCTCTCCCCGCAGGAAGGGGGGCTCGGGGCCGCGGCGCTCGCTGAGGGTGGCGGACATCGGGCGGCCCGGGCGCCTGCG
>NW_008824411.1:6978146-6984151 GCF_000699105.1 Pygoscelis adeliae | reverse complement strand
GGATGCTGCAGGACAGCGCGGCATGGACCAAGCTGCCCCGTGGTGCCAGGACCTGCCCTACTCCGGTGCAATACTTGGCTCCCCACTGCGGTGGGGGCAGGTGGGTTTCCCGGCCCCCGAGAGGCAGAGTGGGACCAAGGACCCCCCAGACAGTGTCCAGTGTCTTCCGGAGCTGCCCCAAGTGTGGGGACAGGGGACTGACCAGCCCTGACCCTGAGCCAGGGTGGGTCTGTCCTGCTGGCACTGGGGTGGCCAGCGTGGGGATGCCGCGTCCCTGCATCCCCAGGAGATGCGGGGTTCCCTGCCACTGCTGGAAACCTGCGCCTGCGGGCTGGTGGGTTTCTTTTAAATTATTTCAAACTGCAAAATATATATATGTATGTATGTAATCACAAAACATGGTGCCCTTGGCTTACAGGTGGTACGGAGGGGCTGGGGCGTGACACTTGGCCAGGGGGACGGGATGTGCTCCAGCCCCAGGGCCGTGGAGCTGCTGGTGGATGTGGGAGCCGTGGACAGGTCTGGGTGCTGGGGAGCATGCGGGTGCCTTCATGTGGGGCTGAGTCCCCTGGGGCTGGTGTAACCGTGGTGGGCGGCTTGTCCGGGGTGCTGAACGCATGTCCTGGCTGCGGGGTGGCAGGGGATGGCATGGCACATGGTCCCAGGACAGGCAGGGCTGGGATGCTGTCAGCTGAGGGCAGGAGGAGCTCTTTGGGGCCCATTTGGTGTGCGGGGTGGGGAAATGGGGACAGGGCAGGGGGACATTCCCAGGGGACAATGCTCCCTGGAAAGCTGTGCTGTGGGGCTCCCCCTTGCCACCCCTGGGAAGCCTGCATTTTGGGGGAGAGATGTCTGGATGGGCTCAGGGTCTTTGCTGCCTGGTTTCCCATGGCCCAGTCACTCGTAACAGTCACCTCCTGACTGTGCTGTGGTGCTGGGGGGGACCCTGGGCAGGCAGCTGTGGGGCTCAGCCGCCCACAGCGCTCCTCGAAGAGCAGATCACCCATTCCCTGCTCCGGTGAGCGGCATGGTGGGCTGGGGGGAGCACAAGGTGACAGGGCTGCTCTCCTCTCCCTGTGAGCGCTGCTGGGACAGTGGTGGGAACGTGCCTGCAAGTATCCACCACTAATCACAGAGGGGTCTGTGCTCCTGCTGCTGGGTTTGGGGTTTTCTTTTTTCCAGCCACAGAAGGGGAAACTCATGTCGCAGTGCCAGGGCGGCCGTGCAGGGACAAACCTCTCTGGCAGGTGCTGAGGCCGGCAAACAGAGGAGGCACGGCAGCAATGGCTGCCCTCTACATGGTGGTGCCCCCAGCATCAGGGCAGCAGCTGCCCGTGGTGCAGAGGGGACCCCAGAAACCTCAGCTGCCGCTTATGCCTTAAAAGCCAGGAGGGCAATGCCCGGCAGATGCTGGCGGGAACTCTTCCTGCTACCCAGGCGCCTGGAGACCCCCTGCCTGTCCCCGAGCAAGGGGCACTGCGAGAACAACCTCTGATGTCTGCTGCGCCACGCTCGGCAGCAGCGATGCATTTATTTAGTGTTAAAGGGAGGGGCACCACCAACAACAGAAGAAGCAAATGTACACAGGAGGAGGGACCGAAGACAGTTTGGTGGCTTGAGGTGATGCCAGCAGCTGGGCCACCCTCCGGCAGTACGCCAGACTAATGAAGGAGCGGTCCCGCACACAGCGCCGGGATTCTTTCCTGGAGGATGCACAACCACGCCAAAAATAACGCGGGGATCAGAGGTGTACAAATACCGGCCAATGGCGAGCCCTGCCCCCCGGTCGGACTCACGCTCTCGGGAACCTGCTCTTGGAGAGGTATTAAGCCCAAGGAGCCGCACAGACACTGCGATAGCCAGCCTTGGAAAGGAGACACCACATATTTCTTGCAGTGTAACCAAAAGAAACGAGGTGCTCTGCAAGGATAAAGAGCAACTGCTGAAATAATTAGTGCGGGTTGGCACTAAGGGCATGTGTGCGTTAATGACGAGAACACCTGCCCAGGCGTGGCAAGGCAGCTCGGTCTTGCCCCCCTGGTCTGGTGCCCAGCTGCGGAAGGCACGGTGCTGCTGGCTGTCAGCGCCCAACACCTGCGGGGGGGACGAGAGGGAGTCACGCAGCTGCTTGAAGGGAGCTACAAACCTGGTGGGGAGGAGTGTTCAGTCCGGGCTAAGCATCCCGGAGGTAAAGCCATCTCGTGGTGAGCTTCCTGCTCGGGGAGGATGATTTTCGGGGGCGATTTGCAATTTCAGCAGAAGTCTTAGCGTCAGCACCAATTAATTTCCTCCCCCAGCCCCATCTGAGACCCAGATGGGAGGCATAAGCCAGCCTGTCCTGAGTCTTCTGGTGTTTGCAACTTAAATATGGGAGCAGACTTTAGTAAGAAATCGTTTTTGTTTTCCTGAAGGGTCACCCCATATCCTGCAATCGGTGTTTGCAGCACGAAACCCCTGTCTGCGTTTCTCCCCAGTGATACTGCCAGGGTGAGCTTTCTTCACCACATTTTGGTATCGACCACCTGGCTAACTCCTAATTCACTGTACGAGGGAGACAACTAGGCTATCCGACACTGCTGAGACAACTCGAGTGACCAACAACTCAAAGGTAACAAAAGGACTGGGAAGTAATACAGAAACATGACCTAGCTTTGAATCTCCTGCCTTTTGGTTGCTTACAACGGAGGTGTCCAAAAAATAGCAGTTGGGAGAAATTAAGACATCCTATTTACAAGTTCATATGCACTTAAAATACATAATTGAGCCCCATTCCTCTGATAATGTGTGTCATGCACCCGCAGAGAGAATGTGGCTCGAACGGTCATCAAAAAAATCTTTAAAGTTTTTTTTTCCTTAAAAAAAATAAGTTATTTTAGACCTGACAAATCACTTGCCAAAAGGAAGCAGCTGTTAAACAGAAGCAGTTACTCAGTTATACAAGGGCAAAGAAAGCATCAGTCAATGAGCTTTAGAGGCTTGTATAACAAAGGAGGCAATTTTGAAAGCTTTAAGAAACTCACTCTCTGGCTAACGGTGGTTTGCCAGCTTTCAGCATGCATCAACCCAAGTTTAAAGCTCTGGGGTTTCTAATCGCACCCGGCCGGCCAGTGGCAGGACGCTACACCCTGCGGCTCACCAGCGTGTAAGCTTCCGCCAAGGGGTGGTGGATGGGAATGCTCTGCTGCAGACTCACCGTGGTAAGTCGGCGGCACGGAGCCGGCCCGTGGGAGGAAGGCAGCGTGGGGCAGGGGGAGTTCGGCCGGGGCTCCCCCCCCTCGTCGTGGCTGCGTGGGGTTTCACGCCACCGCTCCTCCCGGTAATGCTTTTGGCTGGCAAGCACCCACGGGCTGGCAATGTGGTTTGTAATGCTCAGTGAATTAATTGAGACCTGCCCCCCGTCCCATCCTCCCCAGGGCTCACTGCTCTGTGTCCGCATCCGACCGCAGGCAGCTCGGGACCACTGCAACCAGCTCCTACCTGCACGGGGTGGAAGCGCAGGGGTCAAGTCCCCCTCCAGCTGCCTAGGTCCAGACCTCGAGCCCAGGTCCAGATCACACCGCACCGGGGGAGGAGGCAGCTCCAGTCCTCCACCCCCTCTCCCCGGGGCCAGGTGAGACACTGGTGGAGCCGAGCCTCGGTCCTCAGAGGAGAATGGTGAGAGCTGGGTGCGGGTTTTCTTGTTGGGGATCTCTGTGGGCGGACGGAAACGGTGAGAGTTTCATTTCCCCGTGCTACGGGGCAAGGGGGCGGGGAGGGGGCGTCCGAGGAAGTTCAGTCCATCACAGGACGAAAAACAGGATAAGCACCACCAGCAAGATGACGAAGAGGATGATAATTGCACACCACTGCCGTCGATCTGTAAGAAAAAGGAAGCATCAGTCTTCCCGCTTTAACTGAGAAGTAAAATCGGGGGAGAACTTTTCTTTGCTGTACTGCTAGGAGCCCAATTTAAGCTTAAAGAAGCCATGAAAAGCCAAAGCAGCAGCTCCTTTGGCAGCACGCCCCACTGCAGCCCACGGGGCAACAGCGTTTCTCCTCCAGGATACATCTGTATCAACCAAGTTCAAACAGATTTGATAAGCCGTTTCAAAAACAATCGGGAGGAACAAGCAGAGAGCTGCTGTGTGTTGCTGCTCGTTCATGGAGTAACCTGTTTGCTAGAGGAACAAGAAGGGGTCTGGTGAAAGCTGCCTGAACGAGCTCTGCCAGGAGGAGCTTGTGGCAGCTCCCCTTAGGAGAGTGCCAGGAATGAGGTTTCCCCTGGACGTCTTTACACCTCGCTGGGCCCCATGCATGCTCTGCAGAAGCTCAATGCTGCATTGCCTCTGAAAGCTGCCATCTGTCCATAGCCACGTCTGCGATGGCAGAGAGAAAGCCCCTGTGAGACGATGGTGCAGCAGTAGGGACAGGGCTGCTGCCATCCCCTAACTTCTGGGCACAGCAGCTACCCCGGGAAGAGCCCTCCTGGTCAGCTCCGGCACGTGCGATGCCACAGATAGCAGAAATGCTCTTTCACAGCTCTCAGAAGCACTCTGCAATGATGGAAGCATTTTTCCCAGAGGAAAGGAGAGATACGCAAGGTTTGCCAGCTGCCACTGGGCTATGGGTGACCCAAAGTGCACTGTCAGCACTCCAAAGGGTCTTTCTAGGGCTGTATTTCCACAACCTCATAAATTCTCTGGCCAGCCTAATCCTGCAGAGCAGGAACACTGCTCCTCCTGACTCGCTGCTGCCTCCACAAACTACCCAAGCACCCATGGGAGAGAGGTAACGGAGGAGGCGACCGCCGGGCGCACCGCCAGCGCTCAGAGGCGAGCCGGTGGCGGGGGACTTCCCAGCAGGCACGCCGGGCTTCCTGTTTGCTCTGCCCGCAGAGCCCTGCCAGCCCACCAGCTTCAGGCACAGCCTTATAAGGACTTTTCTCATGGGTTCAGCCTTCCCCCGGCGCAGAAATCGCCTCTTTCCTCTGCCAGCTGAGATACATCTGACTGACAACAGGCCTGCGGGCCGGCAGGTGCCAGCGGCCCGAGGGCAGGTGGGATTTGGGAAGGGGCTTGCTGCAGGCAAGTGTTTGGTGCGGGGGAAGCCACACATAGTGGCAAGAGTTTTATGGCACCTTGAAAGCTTTTCTTCCACAGGCAGCCCAGGAAACTGCAGCAGAGCAGGAGGCTGCAGAGCTTCCCCTCCTACCATCTAGAGGGGGATTTTCCCACTGCGGCAGTAGCAGCATAAATAGAAAGGCATCTGTAAATAAAACAAAGGCAAAGGACAGGCTGCAGAGCAGTGTCTGGGCAGGAGCAGCTGCAGGGCTTGGAAGTCTTCCCCCTCTTTCAAGCACAGAGAGCTGCTGCCTCTACTCTGCTTGGGTCTAGGATGGCTGTCGGCGGGTGGGAGCACGTAGCATCCCAGCCCAAAGAGCCGAGGGCTTGTCTCTCCCTTTCCAGGACTGGATCCCACGTCCCAGGACCTACCACTCGTCATGTGAGACACTTTGGCGAGCTTCTTCATGACATTATCAAGCCGTGAGTGAGTGCTGTCTAACTCGTGGGAGAAGTCGTCCAGCATCCTGGGGACAGAGAAGCATGGCACTCGTCAGCAAGCAGCGCATCCCTTTGGGTATTTCTCAGTGTGCTCACACACACTGATCAAAACACCGATGTGACTGGTGTATCACACCTTGGTGGAGAAACGCAACGCGGCCCGGTCTCCTGAAAGCACCCAAGGCGGGGGGGGGTGGGGGAGGAACCTCCTGAAGCAGCGGCTCTGCTTTGGTGGAAAGTGGGAAATCATTTGGGACTCCTGTCAGACTGGTCCCCCCTGCATGTTCATGGCTGAGCTCCATGCACCCCTGCAAGGTGAGGAGTGGGGGTTTTCCTCCTTTTAAGAGGAAAGTCTTGTTTATAATCTGTGATGAGCAGAGACTGGTTAGATATATCTAGATGCCAGCTTGGACTTTAAATCTCTTTTCTTGTTCAGGGCTTGCAGTTGAAGCTAAAAATCTTGTT
>NW_008824411.1:6971802-6978116 GCF_000699105.1 Pygoscelis adeliae | reverse complement strand
GAATGAGATTTGCATTTGCTTTTAAGGTGTTTTTTAAGCTCTGCATGGAAGTTACCCCTCTACTTCCTCCACACAGCGACAGTAACGAATCTGAAAGCCTTCCTGAAGCCGTGCTTTGTCAATGTCAAGAACCCATTTGATGAGAAACAAGCACGTCCAGAATTAAGGTACCAATCCAATCGTCTCTAGCCAGTGGGACTTTAACATGTTTCAAAGGACAGCCTCCTTCATCTGGAGTTCTAGGGCACTTGTTAAACCTTCACTCAGTGGGGAAAAAGAAAAAGTTGTAAAAAAACTCATTGCAGTAGTTATCTGCTACTGTCTAGCAAGCACTGATAGCTTACGTGATGATCTGAAAACGGACACACCACACTAATCTGCTTCCATGGCAGCAGACGACTCTCACGTTGCAAGACTTCGTACAGGAGGTGGGTTTAAAGTTCCTCCTCTCCATAAAAGAAGACATCACTTCACAAGGGACATAGCCCTCCAGTCTCTATCAGCCAAGGAGGGTTTTTAGGCATGAACCCTTCAAGCCTCTCTGGAAGTGGTAGCTGTTAGCCTGCATAACTGGAAACTTTATGCACTTGTTTGCAAAGGACATGCACTAGGAAAGAAATCTAATTTATATGTAAATGGGTGGATGCAAATTACTTTGTGAGCTACCCTTTAACCCTTTGCGTGGGTGAGGGATATTTTTAGCTTTAACTATGAATAGTAGCTCTGTGCTGCATGTTTCAGAGCGGCAAGGCAGAGCTGAGAACTCCCGGGTCAAGCAGTTATCCAGGGGCAGCAGAAAACCTTGTGGAGTTGGAAAGCACCCAGTCGCCCCATTACACAGCACCTCCCTCCCTCATCTGTTTGGTACTGCTGGCTGTCTGAAGCCAAGGAGTGTAACTGTGTGCCTTAGGGGGAGTGTTTAAAAAGAAGAAAGAAGGAAAGCTAAACCGGCAGCGAAGCCTGCCCTAGGTGCAGGCTTTCAAACGAATGAGATTGCAGTTGGATCCTTGCAGGCTGCAGTAAGAAATGCTTTCCACTGCCTAAAATCAAAGGCCGGCTAGGAGAGGCTGCCTGAGGGACTAGTAAATTGAAGGCCCTAACAGGGGCAGAGACATGCGTGTGAGGATCTCCAGCTGTGTTGCAGCCAGCCCCATATCAGGTTTTTGGTGCCACGTCTCACACTTACACTGCTTGCTCCTCCAGCTCCCCGCCAATGCGCTGGGACATGTTCTTCAGCACCCCGATGCTGCCAGAGACCAGCTCCAACTGCTCATCTTGCTGCTCCACAATCAACTGGGGCCAAAGAGAAGGGAAATGGGCAATTACAGGTCTGCCACCTCCTGCAGCTGGGTCGGAGCCAGCCGATCCGGTGGACAGATGCTCGCTGCTTGGCCAGCATCAGCTGTGGGGTCTGGGCACAGACCTAGGCCACCAGGACTGAGGACCGTGTTCCTAAGAAATGCTGGAGAAGTGACAGCTGCAGGAAAGCCTCCCCAGCATGGCATCCCTGCGGCACAGCAGGCTACAGTCTCCTGACATCCCTGCAAATCCAGCCTCAGCTCAGCCATGCCCCCTCCCTTCCCTGCTGCACCCACTGCTAAGGCGATTCTTGAAAGCCACAGGGGCTGGTCAACAAAACCTCCGCAAGCCCCCCTGCCCGCAGCAGGTACGGCAGCGAGCACCAGGGAGCCACGCTGATGCTGTGCCTGGGAAACGCAACCTGGAACATGCTGCACCTAACAAGGGGTTAATGCAAGTAAAAGGCTGTTGCAGCTTCTACAGCTAAAAATAGCAAGCCTGGCTCCAAATGTGCCAAAGGAATAGGTCTGCTGATGTTTTAAGTCATTTTCAGGACACAGTCACACTAAGGATTAGATTTACCCTAGTTACCTACCTCTGAATCTATTTATCTTCCTAGAGTCACTAGGTAAAACTTGTGACGCTGCCCCGGCTTTCAGACGGGTCAGGAGCTTTAGCAGAATTTGCTGCCTCTGAAAAGCTGCCTGTTTAAAGGCCTGCGTTTGGGTGGGCTGCTGCACGGGGGTCTGCGTGCTGCCCAGGCACTTCTCCAGACGAACTCTCCCGGTGGTGCGGAAGCACCTCGCCAGGGGTTCTCGCAAAGCCCTCGCGCAGGCTTTCTCACGAATCTCATGTTGACAAAGGCAGGAAAAGGAAGCAGGCACGTGCTCCTGCTCCTAGCCTGTTCTGATGAAGATGCACACAAACAACAGCAACCATCAGCTCATTTTTTAACGAGGGGAAGCTGCGTAAGAGAAATGGGCTTTCTTCTGTTTGCAACATTTCTGCTCTTCCAAGGATATCAGCAATCCTCGTAGTATTAAAGCTTAGCATGCTACAGCTTCCAGATCGTGTTGTTTGCCTTCTGTACAGAGCAGAAGTCCCAAGCCTCAGGGGTTAAAATCTCAGCTCCAAGATGCATCCAAAGCTGTGCTGTATGGGGAACACATGCACAGGTATATGCTGCAAGCGAAGAGCAGGGCTGTCAGGCTCCTGGATCCAGACCAGCAAAGGACTGGATTTTTTTTGGCTCTCGCAGCCCGTACCTCATCCCCCCTGGCACCGATTTGGCAAGCAAAGCTATTTAGTCTACATGGTGCTAGCTGCCTTACCTGTTGTTGAGCTTGCTGCTCCTCGATGAAGTGTGAATTTGCTAATTGCAGCTCCCGGTCCAGACGGCCGTATTTGTCAGGTCCAGAGCTCCAGCTCTGACTCCCACTTTCTCCCAGAAGTGCCTAAACAGATGCAGAGAGCCTTTAGCAACACCTTTGTGTCTGCTCGCACCCCGTCTACAGGGTGTAGTGGGAAGGTGGACGAGGCGATACTCCTGTACACACGCACACAGCATCCTTTTCCTCCCGCTCTATTGCTACTCAGCCAGAGTGCTGTCATGAACTAAAACAATGCAATGCCAAAATGCCAGCCTGGGAAGTCTCTGCAGCCTGATATTGCAGATACACCTCTAGAGTATGACCGACAGACGGTGTAAGCAGGAGGGCTCCACAGCACAAAGGACTAGCAAAGGTCCTCCAAAGAGCTGTATAGCTCGAACTGAACACTGTGCTACTAATGACAGGGGCTTAAGAGGGTCTGGATAAAGTACTTAACCAGTTGATCTGACAGTAAAACAGCGCTGTCAGTCATATAACCACAGCAGTGTTGTACGCTCATGTTCTTTGATTCAGGCTACCTGTTCCTCTGGCATACCGTTCAGTTGCCAGCATACAGATTACGCTTGCCACCTGCTCTACAACCTGAAGAGAGAAGGTTGTGCAAAGCCAGCAGAGACGTGGCTTTCCAGCTGATTAAGTCTGGTCCCTGGAAGGGGTATAACATGACCAACAGATGCTGGAGAAAGAATGCGGCCCGCAGGTGAGGAGCTGCACCCTGCAGCACTATGAATGGGTTAGGGAGCCCACCGGTGTGGAGGCAAGGCCAACTCATAATGAGACCGTCTTGCAGCTTTTGGTCATGGGCAGGAGGGGACGACTGAGTATTTCTGAAGAACAGCAAGACAATGACCAGGCTGCTCTGGCAGGCTAAAAACGAGATGGTCTTTACAGTTCATCTGCCTTACAAGGTTCAAAGAGGGGTGAGGAAAGCTGATGGACAGACTGTGCAGAATGCCAGCAGGACATCTGGCTTTGTCTGCCCCCGAGACACTGAGCAAGCTCCTGGTTCTCTCCAGTTCGTGGCAAGCGCAGCTACCGCTTATTTAATGTGGTGCACTAGTTTTGCTGCAGCTTCAATAGAAAGGTCTCTGCTTGCCAGCCTTAGCCTGTGAGGGTCAGGTCACCACCAGCCAGCCTCTCAGACACAGAGGCATGCTGGAAAAGCTGCTGCAGCCCAGCCCAGCACAGGCTTCACGGTCTGGAGGGAAGGCGAGGGGCTGGGGAAGGGAGAGGAAGACGGCAAGGGGAAGTCAGTTTTCCTGACCAGATGTCGCCACGTGAGCTGGGCCATATGGTCTCCTGCAGCTAGCAGAAACTTCGCGCAAAGGAAAGCAGCAAAATGCAGAGACAGCTACAGACTTGTTTGAGCAAGGGTGTAAGGGACTTTGCTTCTTCAAGTGTTTGCCAAGCATGTCAATTAACCCCGTAAAAAGCTCAGGAATCAGCTCTGTGCTTCTCAGTAGCTTGTTGCAGTTTGTCATTTTTGCCACAAGTGGCAAGACTGATATCGCCAGATAAGTTAATTGTATGAAGTGCACACCAACTTTTACTGAGGCAGCTCTGGAAGTCAGCTCTGAGATCTCCTTACAGCCTCCCTGTCAGCCGGGAAGGAGCACAAGCTGCATCTATTTCTATTCCTTAGATTACAAGTGCAGACAACCTGAGACTCCTTGAGCTTCTTCCATCTTCTTACATGGCTAACTATTATGAGAGGCAGCTGTGTGAAAGGATATTGCAGCATCTTGGCTCCTAAATACAGCAGAGTGCAGGATTACATTCACTGACATGGATTCCGAGTCTGCTCCCCCCGAGGAGGAGGGAGATTCCCCTTTCCACAAGATGATGCAACACTGAGAGTTGTATACAACCAGATCTGAAGACAGACAGATGGCGAGTGCTGACTTACTGCTTTGAGAGACAGGCTTGGAAGAGGGTGGCAGCAACGCGTCTGCAGGAACCAGCTCTCTCAGGTTAGCAAAACAGACATGGTTTAAACACACAGCTTTGCTGCAGCATGCAAGCCCCTTCCCAGAACAAAGGTTTTTAAGGGGATGAACTACAGACAGGATATATATTGTAATTACAGCTTTTACGCAGTTTTGATCAATGCTATACGCTCTACCTTACGATGTGGGGCCTCGGAGTAAGTGGAAATGGAAGTTTCACCCAACACATACCTTAAGACAACAGCTGCTAGAGCTGATAAATCCTCCTCACTCCTTAAAGTACCAAACAGCCACTGGATTCACTTAACTTGCCCGTTTCTCGTTCTCACCTGCCTGTTTTTTCTTTCAGCCAGTGCTTGCATGGAGGAGTTTGACATCTGATCCTTCATTTCCTGTTTGTTCAATGAAAGAAGTAGTATGTGAGCATTGGATTTGAGGTGACAGGCAGTTTCAGGGTGCTACAGGGCTGTCTGTACCCAGCAAGATTTCTTTAGGGGGAGTGAGGGAAGGGAGATTTTCTTTGAAAATGTACAGTTTTGAAGGGTCTGGAAGGATATTGTAGAAAGCTTCATTGTAGGTCATCTAATTAGAATCAATGACAATGGGATATTTTGAAAATATTCCTTATTTACTACTCACTTTGCTCCACTACAGCCAGAAACACTTTGATTTGTATAATATTAAATGAATGTTCCCATTGACAGACTGTAAGGAATAGTCACGTTCTTCAAGGTCTTGGAAGCCTGTAACCCCCTGTACTTTATTCCCAGTTGCATCTGGTTTTATATTGCATAGGACGAGATAGATCTCCTATCCTGTGGCCATCCTTTCTGACTGTGCCTACATTTTCTCTTTTATCAATTAAGTTTTGCTGTTGAGTTCTTGTAGAAGATCGCTAGCCACAGAAGATTCCCCATCACAAGGTAAAGTAATCTAGTTTTTATACGGTAGATTAGCAAGTAGTCAATATGATCTAGCAGAGGTTGATCCACCAGCACAGTTCTGATGTCGCCAGAACATTTAGGTATGTTTGACTGTTCAGAGATGTGTAATATATCACCTAAGAGCACCAGATCCCACTGGGTTGCTTCTCACCGGCTAATGCGCATGCTGCTGTGCATCACGAATTCCCCCACGGAAACTGGACGTCAGCTGCAAAATGCAACTAATGAATTTCATTTAACAGTAAGAGATGCTGCTCCAAAACCCATTAGCCAGCAGTTTTCAGCCAGGAAAAGAGGACCATAGAGTGGGCTTGCCTGATCTTGCTCATTTGGGAGTGGACTACACCGAGGGCAAGGCAGCGAGCACATGCCTGCTACCTGGGGCCAGCGCGGTTTCGGGATCAGTTCCCAGGCAGCAAGCCTTAGGAACTGCATCCAGACCACAGGACTGCAGGTAGGGTAACAAGCTTGCTGCCAGCCACAGCAATGCATTTCATGAAGCAGGAACATCAGAGTGATGAGGGGCAGCAGAAACTAAGCTACGCTCAGTGTAGCTATTAATAGGGAGAAAACTTCCTAACTAGCAGCTTGTTACCAGGCAGTGAAGCTTTTGGGAAGATGTTTCTTCTCTATTTATTACCACCAAGTTGTTGAAATCCTCCTTTTGCTTCTGAAGTGTCAGCTTAAACTAAAAAAAAAAAAAAAAAAACATTTTCCCCAGCTAAAAAAAAAAT
>NW_008824411.1:6968371-6971609 GCF_000699105.1 Pygoscelis adeliae | reverse complement strand
TCCAGGGATGGGGCATCCACCACCTCTCTGGGCAACCTGGGCCAGTGCTTCACCACCCTGGTGGGGTAAAATAAAAAAAAAAAAAAAAAAAAAATCTTCCTCGAGTTAAAAATAAATCTAGTGGTTGTTTGGACTATTTTGTAGCGGTAGGAAGCTGCAGTCACCACGTCAATAACGCTAGGCTTTAACCAGCTGTCAGTGTTCAAAGTGGACTCTCTGTTTTTGAAAACTAGCACTACAAAAGCACAGTACAGTCGCGATTTCCTTCAACTCTGAAGGGAGGCTCCAGCCTCCCCTGCATCGCAGCGGGGTCTTTACTCTTCCTCCCCAGTTACTATAGGTTCCCACACTTGCTGTTGCAAGAGAGGTGTGAAGACTTAAAGCGGCAGCAGCAGAAAAGGAGGGTATGCTATGGGGCACCTGCACCCCCGCAGCCCCAAACCCATCTGGGCAGCCCCAGGAGGGAGTGCACGGGGAAGAGAAGGAAGCCTGAGAGAGAGCAGGTAACAGGTTTATTCTCTGCTCTCCAGTTCAGCACAGAAATGGCCACAAGCTTTCCTTTTTTTAACCACCTAATCACTCTCCCTGCCTTCCCCACGCTCCCACCCCAAGCCCACGTTCCTTACCCTGACCACCTGCCGCGTGCTCGTGATGAAGGCTTTCCTGATACCCAGCTCCGTTGCATCGAGGTTGAATTTCCGTGGGTTTGCCTCAACAATGCGTAAGCAGTGAGTCAAGGAGTCCCCGTTAGCGGTGTTGGGTACACACACAGATACACAAACCCCAAGCGTGCTGCAGCGGGGGTCTACCAAGTGGCTACTGCACTGTGCCTTCTCCCAAAATTTGATTAGCAAAGTACAAAACACTGGAGGAAAAAACAGGCATGGCAGGAATGTACTGTGCAGTACGTGCACCAGTGTGAGGTTTCTCTCTTGCATTTTGTTTTGGTTCTCTGATGCGGCGGAGCGCTTTCAGGAGTGTTCAGATGAACACAAGGGAAGAGGAGTATTTCTGGAAGCCAGCCTAGAGTATGACACAGAAATCCAAATTCATACAACACAATACGCTTTCTAGAACAAAGCATCTTAGAATATACCTTGTCAAAAGGAAAACAAAAAGGCAAAAGGAAAATCCTTTTGCTGAACACATCTGCCTTAATTTCTCATTTGCAGTTTGAGAAAAGCTGACGTAAATGCAAAATTCAATCCTAAATAGTCCTGATTTCTGCAAAAAGTAACTACTGGCAAGCACTGGTACTCGGCTATTTAGTACAACTCGGGAACCACACACCCCTACCTCCAAAGGACCACAGAAAGGATATTAATTGTTTCATCCAAGTCTTCCAGGTCCCACTCAATGCTCCGCAGGTTGTTCCTGAGCTCATTAGTGGTCCAGTCAATTTCTTCTCTTGTGGCGATGGAGGGATCTTGCAAGAGCTCCGTCCACCTCTGGAAGAGCCCCTGGGCGGTGTTCACGGCTTTCTGCACCTCCCTGCAGCCGGGGTGATTAAAGAGAGGTGAAGGGATTATCATCAGTTGCTCTGCAGCAGTCACGCCAGGACAGCCCCGTGTCCAGCTGAGCGGGGAAGCACAGCTTTCACACAAACATCTTTCCTTCAAACAATTTTTAGTTTATTTTGTAAAGTAAGGATTTGCCCTACCTACTGGACAATCCCATTTCTTGTTGCAGCTCAAAGTGCTGAGCAGCAACAACTTACAGGTCAGCTATTAACGAAGGGACCTATTTCTTTAGGGGAGGTTTCTGTCGAGTGTCACACAGGCAAGCCAGGGCAGAGTGTCTGAACAAGGCAGCTCTTTGGCAATTAATGTTTTGCATTCCTCTCAACAGCTGTGCTCTGAAGACTCTTGACTACCTATGTAAGATAGCCCAAGGGCACACAGAATTACAGGAACTGTCCCCACAATACAGCCAGGCAGACTGTTGAATGCAGCACTGTTTATTTTAATTCAGTATTTAAAAAATACACAGTTCTACTACGCTGGCTTAGGGAACAGAAGTCTTTTCTGCTGCTCTAAGCTTTTTGGAGACGAGTGCATTCACAGCACGGGAAGGCAGGCTTTGCTGACAGCAGTGAACGCTACTTTGATGGTTTGGGGCAAGTGGGTCTGTAAGTTTGGGTCACGACCCATCAGTGTCGTTATCTGTATTTACAAACTCTGCAGTCCTGAGCTGTGAACTGGTCCCCCAGATTCACGGGGAGCCGGGACAAGGGATGCAGACAAGACCAGACTTTGCTGGTGCGAAAGGGGCCACCACAAGCCCAAGAGCTTGCACACGGCATCCACGTAAGATGCAGGTGTTTATCCCCAGTGAAGGAAAGCAGGTTATCAGCAGGGGAAGCCCACGATGGATGAACTGAGCCTGCACCCTGCAGGGGTGCCAAGACTGCAGCTCTCTTTATGTTACACCATGGCCTGAAGCACTCAACTTTGCTGTCTAAGCTGCAGTCTCTTGGCACTCTGACACATGTCCCTCCTCTTCTCACATGCCTATGGCTCCGAGTCTGCCACATCTAGTGCCCTAAAGTCAGCAGCCCACATTGAGCATCTGGCAAGCTTCATTCCTTCCACTACTTGCTAGCAGAGGTTATGGGTTTGTTTTTTTTTTTTTTCATCCGAGCATACTTGGGGAAGTACCCACAAGCAGGAATTTAAAGCAGAGCTGGATGTCCTCTGATGGGAGGAGTTACAAACACCAGGAAAGCAAACTAAATGCAACGCTGGTGATTCCACCACCACCAGCCCCTTCCACCCGAACCTGCCAGGTAATAATTAATGCTGAGAGCAGCAGCAGCACATCCCCTCTCCCCTCCCAGCCCTTCCCTGCAAGGCACGGGAACCTCTCTGGAAAGTTTGACAGGATGTTTGCTCCCCACCCATGGCAACTCGTATTTTTTCCCCTTAGCACCAGTTCAACCTGGCAGAGTGATTCACTTTCCCTGGCTGCACCAGCATCCCTTCCCACACCTCTTGCGCTCGCATGGCTTTCCCCACCGCTCCCCTACAAGCACCTCTGCTGCTCCTGAGTGGTGCTCCGTTGCGATGTGGGGCAGGCGACTGGCCTGCAGCTGAACCTGGCCCCAGGGTGGTTTTTAGACTAAGGTGCTTTCACTGTATTAATTACAATTTTCCTTTCCTCCTGCCTCGACCACCTTTGGTGTGCGTTTGCCTTTGTTCAGGCTCTTCTCCGCTTGCTTCCTTTCACAGCCACCGTCCAC
>NW_008824411.1:6961998-6967436 GCF_000699105.1 Pygoscelis adeliae | reverse complement strand
CCCAGACCGCTGCCGGGCGGGGAGCGGCCCCCAGGAGGGGTGCGCTGCGCTGCGGGGAAGCGGGACCGTCCCGGCTCTTCTGAGGGCTTTTCCAGGCCCGGGGAACCTCCGGCCCGCTAGGCACCGGGCAGCCCTGAAGTGCTCGGAGGCACAGTGTCCCTTTCACCCCGTCGCCGCCGGCTTCACGGCACTGAGCAGGCACGTCCTGTGCGGGGCTGGGGCGGCCGCCGCGTGCTGGCTGCCGGGCCATGGTCCCTGCCAGGGTCTCCGGCAGGAGCGGCTCGATTATGCTGTGTTCCCGCCCGGTGGGGGAGGAAGAAGGGGAGAGCGACAGCCAGTCTGCTCTGCTCCTGCTACCCTTCCTGCCCCGGGAATGAACAGGCACGGCTTCCTTCCTCCTCCCTTCTGCAGGGCGAGAACAGCCCTTTGGCTTTTGTCCATCCCAAGGCGAGGACCCCCTGTTCCCTCACACCCCCCTCTTAAATCTCTGGGCTCCTTAGTAGTCTCTCTCAGCTGCAAGCACAGATAGCCCTGGGCTTAGGAAACCTGGCAGGAGAGGAAGGGTGCCCATGCAGTGCTACGGGATGTTCCCGTATACACGTGGCTGAACTCCCTCTCCATAGCACTCTGCGTGGGGGATGTCCCTGTGTTACTCCCATGGGACAAGCAGGCCCGTTGGTTGGTTTTGCAGAGGCTTGGCCAGGAGTAATCCCCCAAATCTTTGCCCTCTTGACCAAAGTGCATGTCCCGGCCTGTGCTTTCTGAATGTGGCTGTGGTCCAGCATCCCTAGCAAAGGCAGTGCTGGTTCACTGAGGGAACAGGCACAAAAACCATTCGCAGAGATGCCTCCTCAGCATGTGAACTGGATACCTCACTTTTGCAGTCACAGCAGCTTTACTCATGAGTATGGGGTGGGAAGGCTGTGCCACGTGTAAAACCGGTTTCGGCAGTTTGTGGGGTGAGAAAGCCACCTCCTGCTCCAGCCAGTCCCATGCCTGGGAAGCCACAGCTTGCCAGGTGTGGTGCAACAGGCGGCAGCTTTAGGGCTTGCGTTTGCCAGCCCTTCCTTGCTGCACCTTGGATGGTTTGTTTTCCCATGCCGGCAGGTTTTGGGGGGGTCCCTGCCAAATGGGCTTGTTCTGAGCACGGGGGGTTCCCTCCAGAAAAAAACAGAGTGCCGAGGAGATGCTGGGCCAGTTACGTCTGTCCCTGTACCCCAAAGACCTTGTAATCCCCAAAACCTCACGATCCTCACATGATTTCCACCTGGGCTTCACACTTCAGAGCTCTCACCTTCCCCACTGCCGCCATTCCCCATGCTGTGCTGCAGCCCTCATCTCCTGCTCTGGCAGCTTTGGGCTTCTTGCTGGGATAAAGGAGGAAAACCAGTGTGTTTCCAAGCAGGGGAAGGAGAGTTTGCATTGGGCTGGAGCTGCTTGGCAGTTCTGGTTTCCTCCTGCCAACAGTGTCCCAGCAGAGACCTGGTAGCTACCAGGTACCCACACTGGCTCTCCTTTGGGTGCTGCTGTGCTCTGCAGGGACAGCATTTCCTGACACGCTGTGCCTTAATGACTCGCGTATCGCAAATGGGCTCGGAGGTGGCAGGTTGTTCCGCAAAGTGCAGGACACCATAACTTGTGTGTCGGAACGTGCACCCTCAGCGGGGACACCCCTCTGAAGCAGCCGGCTGGCGGCTTGGAGCGTGTTGTAGCCTCGTTGCTCTGTTTTCGGAGCCTCCGAGGGATTTGGTTGTAGTAGTTAGGGTGCTTAAAGACATGGTGTGTTCTGAGCAGTGCACCAAAGGTTATTGGGGTTAGACTTTCATGAGTGTTTGAACAAATCTATCGGGCAATTTGCAGTGCTCTCCTTTTGGTGCACTGAGGCTGCGCAGTTTGGCTTGCTCTCACAAAGCATCCCCTGAAACCTTGAAATGAAAAAGGGAAAAGCTCTCATAGCCTCTGTCAGTTACTAGCTAGGAAATTCAGAAATCCTTTAATAAATTATATGAACACTTTATTCACTTCACTTCGTAGAAAATGGGTTTTATGCGTTTGCAAAAAGGTGTAAAGCTTCGCAGAGCTCTTGAGGGCTGAAAATCAGGCGGTGCTACCAAAATGTAGGGAAGTTGCAAACTTTCCAGGAATAAAAAAGGCAGCCTTTTCATTGATGCTGGAAATTAATTTACACGATGTAGTAAATGATTTAGATTTTCACATGAAAGCCACTCCAACCGCACTGCTATGTATTTTTTAGAATGGGGGCATTTTTGCCATTTCTTGTGGGAAGCTCTGATTTTTAGGTTTGGAAGCACTGGGGAGTGTTTCGGTAGCTTTTCAGCGTGCTCGGCTAACCGATTCCTCCCTGGGAGGGGAGTGCTCGGCGCATGGCGCACAGCTGCAGAACTGGTCAGGAAAGATCTGATTAAACACTTCTGTGCCGAAAAGCGCCAACTCGTCAAAATCCCAACCATCTGCAGGAAAGAACTGGGCTCACTGAAACTTTTATCAGGAAAATTTTTGTGGCATGTGTGTACACGCACGGGGGTTGGGGGGGAGGTGTATGTGTGTGTGATCCCATACTAGCCTGGTCCATGCATCTGGTGTGGAAGAGATGGCTTTTCCTGTCGGGGAAAAGCTGGATTGGTTTTAACTTAGATTTCTAAAAGTATAGGGGATTTCGCCCCCCCCCCAGAAAAGGTTTTACAGCTAAAGGAAGAAGTGATAAAGCGAATGGGTTTCAGATGCTTCGGTGTTTTTCCTCCTCGTTTGCATTTTTAGTGGAAGTTGTTGAAGATTTTCAATGGTGGTTGTAAGAGGAGGATTAAGGCAGTGATAACTTGATACAAAACCCTAGTCTGTAGCTAAATATTCAGTGTTGTGGTGGGCGGTGAGGGTTTACATCAAATCCCGAGGGTTTACATCAAATCCTACCCACTTGTGGCCCTTCTGCATTGGTAACTAGGTTTCCTGAGCCTCATTTTTGCAAGTCTGTGGTGACTTCACTGTGAAGCGCAAAGGGGGCAGGTGACACGAGGCCTCAGCCGTGCGATGGCATTGCCACAGAGGCAGCGGCTGCCTGGTCAGCGAAGGGGGAGGTGAAGCGGCGGAGTTAGAGCTAGCTCTGTGTGCCACAGAGCCGATGGAGCGGGTTTCCTTGGGCTTGCAGTTGTCTGGGAAGGAGTGAAGCCTGACCGAAGCTTTTCCTGTGGTCATGGCTTTCCTCCTGTTGCTCTCTCTTGTGGGCTCTCTGTTGTCTAACGAGAGCTGGTTTCATGCCGTAGCTGTGCCCTCGGGTGGGTTCGTAACAGCCTCTGTTCGTTACACTGTGCTCTGCCTGTGTGCAGCAGAGACTGCAATTCCTGACTGGGCAACTGAACAAAAATGGTAAAAATGCAATCAAGTATGGAATAAATGAGCAAATGCAACGTGGTAATTCACGGTAGGATGCGGGATGACTACTCAGAATAAAGGTGGTGTGGTTTAACCCGGCAGGCAGCTAAACACCACACAACCGTTTGCTCACTCCCCCCGCCCCCCAGTGGGATGGGGGAGAGAATTGGGAAAAAAAAGTAAAATTTGTGGGTTGAGATAAAGGCAGTTTAATAGGACAGAAAAGGAAGGGAAAATAATAATAATAATGATCAAAGAATATACAAAATAAGTGATGCACAATGCAGTTGCTCACCACCCGCCGACCGATGCCCAGCCAGTTCCTGAGCAGCGGTCACCACCCCCCGGCCAACTCCCCCCGGTTTATACACTGATGACGTCACATGGTATGGAATGTCCCTTTGGCCAGTTCGGGTCAGCTGTCCTGGCTGTGCCCCCTCCCAGCTTCTTGCTGGCAGGGGGCAAGAGGCTGAAAAGTCCTTGACTAGTGTAAGCACTGCTTAGCAACAACTAAAACATCGGTGTGTTATCAACATTGTTCTCATCCTAAATCCAAAACACAGCACTGTACCAGCTACTAGGAAGAAAATTAACTCTTATCGCAGCCAAAATCAGGACAAAGGATTGTTTGGAAAAAAAATAATTTTCCTCTTCGTAGTGCATGCGCAATCGGTTATTTAGTGAAGATGAAAACAGGAAATGAAATTGAGCAAGGTGGCATTATTTTCTGCAGGGTGAACCTCTGGCACGGCCTGCCACAGGATGCCAGGGATGCTGAGAGCTTACCTGGATCCCAAAAGAGATTAAATTGCATGAGTAGCGAGGTGCCGGACTGCTAGAGTCCTTGTTACTTTTTTAAGTGGGTGAAATTAGAAGGAACTTTTCCCCAGCAGCCTTACCCTGTAACCGTTCCTCGTTATTCCCATGTCCGTGGATGACCTGGCTAGGGCTCTGGGCTCCATCATGTAGTCAGCCCCACAAGCCAGGTGAAGGACGAGGTGGCCAAAGGAGGGTCCCTACAAGAGGGAAGGGGCACAGATCAGAAGGAGCAGGAGTGAACGCCTGCTGGCAGGCACAGGTGTTTTATTTTGCAACTTCCCTTGATGGTGGGAGGAGGAATTCGGCACAGAGAGGATCTGCTCTGCCCTTGCTGCTCTGGCCAGTGGTTGCTGCTCTGGGGACTCAGAAGGTTCCCTCCTGGCATGCCTTTTAATAAGCACTGTGTGTGGTGTGCTCTGCTGGCAAGCCCCAAGACCCCGCTCCCCCCTTTCGTTAGCAGGGAGCAGAGCAGGCAGCCTCTCCTAGGATAACGGCTCCATGACTTGGAAGCATCATTGTGCAACCTCCCCATCACGCCTAAGCGGGAAGCAGTCGTACAGAGGACACATCTGCGCTCTGGGATGTGCAGAGGGCTGCAGTCATCATTTGCCCGCCAGCTAAAAGGAAGGTGACATTGAGATACAGGGAGAGAAAAAAAAATAATTAGGCTGAGACTCCTTTGGGCAGGCGATCTACCCCACGGTTTGCTGAACTGTGACTTCGGTTGGCTCCGTGATTAATTTGAGAAGTTTAACCCCATGCTGGGCCGCAGGTGAACGCCACTGAGGGTGCCTTCTTCTTTAGCAAAGAGTTTGCTGGGGAGCAGATCACTCCAGCAAAAAGCAAGGGCTTTGCTGGGCAGCCGCAGGGTCGTCTGCTGGGCTGCATCCCAGGGCTGTCCTGCTTCTTTTCCCCCTGGACACAAGGCAGCCTCCGTCTTTGGAAATGGCACAGGACCCATTGCAGGCGTATCAGAGAGGGAAAAAAAAATACAGGAAGGTGGACTACAATAGCAGGGTTGTCTGATAGGAAACCCCGGACAAATAAATGCATTTTTTTCCCCAGGAAACCCAAACCCGTTCCATAAAACACTGAAAGATGTGGGGCCACATTTTTCCAAGGGAAATGGCTGCCTGAAGAAGCTGACAGCTAGGAGTTGGATTCCCCCCCCCCCCTTTGTGTTTGGAGGGGCCCCGGGGGGGCGAGGAGGGTTTTTGACGGGGGGGGGG
>NW_008824411.1:6958970-6961948 GCF_000699105.1 Pygoscelis adeliae | reverse complement strand
GGAGAAGCTCCTGGAGGACTAGCAGGATTTCTGATGGGCAGGGGGTCTGGGTCACGGGTCTCCAGGGAAGGGGAGGGAAATCCCAAGCCAGCGGCTCAGAGTAAGGAAAGGGAAATTTTAAATCATTTGTGCAGGGGAAAAAGGGGGAATTCCAGGTCACTGGTGAAAAAAAAAGTTGTGTAGGAGGGAGTCCTGCCTGCCTGGAGTATCTACGCTATCATCTCTGCCGACAGCAAAGGGGGTTTTTAATCCTGCAAAACCCCTTTGCTTTCTAGCACGTGGCTGTGCTGCAAGCTCACACCCTGCTGTGGTTTCAGGGGCGGGTGTCTCGGCGCTCTCAGAAGCCGAGGGAGCTGCTTCCTCTCCTTCGGGTTTAGGTTTGTATCGATTTGTTTGTATTTGTTTCACTTGCGCATTGTGTTTGGGTTTCATTCGGCAGGGATTAGCGGTTACCGCTCTTGGCTGTGTTTTGGGTTTGTTTCCCAGCTCTTCTGACCTTATCTCCAAGCACGGATAAACCAGAGCAGTTGGGAACCCTGGGGGATCAGTTACCGATACCTGATTGCGGCAGTTCCAGACCGCATCCATGCGAATCATTGATTTTTCTGAAGAAAAAGAAAAACAAACAATCCCAAACAAGCCTCCTCCTCCTCCTCCTGAGCCCTGCGTGGGTCCCTCACAATTCAGATGTTTGTTATTCCCATCTAGAAATGAACTCGGGCTGGGGCTGCGGATGAATCTGCATTTGGAAATGTTCCTCCCTGTCCTGTTTCGCTTCTGTCAGCAATCTCTGGGGCTGCGCCTGGATCTCCCCCGGGCTTTGGCTGTCCTGAAGCTCCGTCCCGTCTGCTTCACGGGAAGGGTCTAACTCATGAGTCCTGGCCCGAATCGAAGAGAGAAGGGATGATGCAATGCAGTGGTGCTGGGACAGCCAAGAGAAGTGATGGATGACTTCAGCATGTGCTTTGAGGAGACCCTAATTTCACCGTCCATCCTACCCGGAGGGTTTTCCACCTCTTTGCTGCAGCTGGCTTCCTCCTGGGGCCTGGGCTGCACATTTAGTGACATCGAGGGGCTGGCAGGGGGGTGGGGACAGGGACAGGCGCCGCTGTCGAAACAGGATCTTGCTAACCACATCCTCAGCCCCACCACCGCTGGTTGGGGCGGCCACGCTGCGCACCAGATGGCCGTGCCAGTACATCCCCCAGCCATGCTGCCGCTGCGTGGGCTGCAGCTGGGGGGGACAGGAGGACCCCAGCCAGGGTTTTGCTGCCGTAGCTGGGGATGCAGGCAGCCGGCACGCAGCCCCAGCAGCCCACGCGACTCCCGGCCAAGATGCAGACGCGCGAATCCCCGACGAGCTTCCTGGCGCCGACCTCCTCTGCCCGCCGTCGAAGGCGGATTTCAACGCCTCCAAAACGCCCGGTGGTGTGCACAGCCCTCTGCAATTATTATTTGTACCACAAGCTGCTTCCTGCCCCGAGCTGCTTTTATCTTGCATTGTTTTCCTTTCCAGGTGGGGCCACGGGCTCCCCGCTGCTCGGCCTCCGGGGCTGCCTCCTCCGCCGGCTTGCCGACCACGCCGCCGGCTGCAGCTTGCTGGCGGAGAGGCCACCTTTGTCTGCCAGCCCGTCCGCCCTCCTCCTCCTGCCAGAGCTATTTCGGGAAACAGCAGCTGAGCTGGAGGATTGTTAATTGTTCCTCAAACCCCTTCCAGCCTGGTTAGATCACATGCGGAGATTAGAGCGCCCCGTCACACCCTTTCCTCCGCCTCCTTCTCCCATATCCCCCTGACCCCCCAGTGATGGGGGGCAATGCCCCTTCTGCGGGCAGATGGATGGACATGAGGTCCGTCCGACTGTCCGGGATGCTGGCCTCACCGAGGCGACGGCTCCCACGCCGTGCCGAGCCGTGGGTATCACGGAGATGCCCTGCTCGGAGGGGAACCCCAGCAGGGTCGCCCACCAGCGGGGACCGGCTCCGGGTGCAGGCAGAAGCCCAGGGCAGGCAGGCAGACAACAAAGCCACCCCAGGCGCTGACCTCAGAAGCTGCCATGTGACTCTGCCTCAAACTTACTAAAGCATGACATCAGCCTGGGAGGGAAAGGCAGGGCTGCCACCAAAATACTGCCTGGCTTAAACGGGCTGCCTGTGCGCTGCCGGGACGGCCTCTGCCTGCGCTGCTGCAGGTCCTCCCCTCCTGCCTTCCTCTTGCACGGCCACCCCTGGGAAAGCAAACCACTGCCCCATCTCTTTGCAAGGGGCAGAAGCCCAGGGCAGGGGCAGGGCAGGGGGCAGGGCAGGGCTTTGGTGCCCTGGGAATCACACCTGCCGACGGTTGTGCCTGACACCGGGCGTGGTGTTGGTGGGTGAAACCGGTGGTACCGGGTAGTAGCTCTGCTGTCTGACAGCGTGCACCTCTGCTCTTCCCTGCTGGCTCTCAAAGTCCCCTGTCTGAGCACTAATAGGGATGAGGGGCCGCTCGGTACCCGTCCCCATCAGTGCTTATCCCTGGCCAGGGTAGGGGAGAGGCTGCCAGCCCGCCCCGTCCTACGCAGGGTAGGTAGCCAAAACAGGCAACTGGAGAGAAATGGTGCCTCATGCCATCGGGGTGAGGCGGTGAGTGGCAGAACAGGTCGGTCCGCTGGGATGTAGGCATCTTTACTCAGCAGGGCTCTCGTGCCCTGCCTCCTCCACCCGCGTTAGGCTTTTTCCAGCCGGCGGGGTGGCTTTGCACCGCTGCTCTTCATCCGCATCTGAGTCGGGAATACACCCAGCTGAGTCGTATCAAACCTGGCTTTATCCTTCTAACCGGGGTCACCTCTGCTGAGGATGCAGGTGCCCAGATCCTGCAAACAGCAGTCCCAGAGCAACACGCCTGGTGATGCACAAGCCGTTTTGCAGGGGCACAACCGAATGCTGTGCCACGGTGGGGGCAGCGGTGGCGGGCAGACGTGCCGGCTGCGGGAGGAGGCGTG
>NW_008824411.1:6957552-6958690 GCF_000699105.1 Pygoscelis adeliae | reverse complement strand
AGGGGGAAGGCCGTGACCGGCTGTTTTGGCTGGTGTTTCGGCTGTGTGGTTGAGCGTGCTCTGGTCTAGTCATTTAAGATGGAGCGTGGCAGGTTTGTGGAAGAGGAGGTGGACATTTTGAGGTGTCGGCCCCCAGGTTGACATGCCGTTGTGTTCGACATCCGAAGAGCGGCATTTGAGGTTTTCCAGCTGCGCTCAAGCGGGAGGAAAACATGCCTTTGGTCCGAGTGTGGGGGTTTTTTTGGGGGAAGGATCCTGCTATGTCAACTATGTCTTGATGTGGCTGAATCTTCACCTGTTTTTTGTAACTGCTGTGACGAGCCACCCTCTTGTCCTTCCAGCAAGCCAGGACGTGGTGGCAGATCCTGCCAATAAAGCATCGTGACAGGCTGCGGCTCTCCTTTTGGGGGGGTCTGCGGACGAATCCCTTGGACAAAAGGGGATGGAAGCGAGTTGTTGTGTGTCAGCTGGGAACGGAAACATATTCCGGGGCAGCATGTTGAACTTCCTTAATTTTGGGCCCTTTCACTTCTTGCCTCATTGCAGATGGTAATTGCTCCTCGGTGGAAGAAGGAGGGTCGACACTCTAAGCCCTGGAACACCCCCTGAGCTTTCCTGGAGGCTTCCCTGGCCCCTGGAGCTGCGTCTGGGGTGGGGTGGGTTGTCTCCTGCAGCCCCCAGCCACCAGGCTGGCCCTGCCACTGGGTTTCACAGCTACGGCTGAGTGAGGTTTCAGTTCCCCAAAAAAAGTGCTCCAGGCTGCCGCGGTCCCCATCACCCCTGGAGATGCCGGTGGCCTGTTGTCCTCCCCCATCCTCCCTTGTAGCCCTTCCCGCCCCCGTTGCGGATCTTCCTTTTCTATCCTGGGCTTTCTGTGAGCTTCGCTGCCGGAGCCCTGGAGCCGATCTCCACCTGGCAGCTGGGCAGGGGTGGCTTTCTGCTCAACTTCAGGGCAGATTTTCCTTGAAGTACTCAAAGGTGCGCTTCCCCCTCCAGCCGACACCAACACCGGTTCCTTCTCTAACACAAGACGCCAGAGACCGGTGCTGAAACTGGGGGAAACGTTTCTAACCCGCAGAAAACAGGGGCTGCTCTTGGTTTGGTTTCTTGATTTGGTTTTTTTTTTCCCCAGAAATGT
>NW_008824411.1:6945580-6955789 GCF_000699105.1 Pygoscelis adeliae | reverse complement strand
AAGCTTGGAAACTATTAAGTTTATTAAATAAAGTCTCTATTTTGGAAAGGTTTAGGTAAGAACTATTACATGGTGCTTTTTAAAAGTGTTTATTTAGAAAAACGAAGTTTACAGACGCTCTGATGGAAAGTCCTCGAGCCTGTTTGTTAGGCTTGGTAACTCCCGGTCTTTGTTGTATAAAGGCTTGGGGCTCCCGTAGGGATTTTTGTACAGTGTTCTCCTTCAGTGATGTATCTTGTTTTGTATAAAATGTAATTCTACGTGTACAACACGTATTAAATATTTTCAAGTGTATAAGCCTAGTCCCTGTTTGTGCCCCCGCTTGGCTGGGGAGGGAGGAGGGCCGCGGGGAGCTGGGCAGGCAGCAGCCAGGGTGTGGTTGCTGCGTGTCTGTGGCTGGGGCCCCCCTGCCTCGCCAGAGGCTTGGGGTGGGTTGGAGTCCAGCTCCTCCGGGAGCCGGGAAGAAAGGAAACTTCTGTCAGAGCGACTGGAGTCCTTCCCAGGATCTTCCAGGTGTTGCCGCTGCTCCTCCGGCTGCAGCTTCTTCCCGGGGCCAGAGCTGCCGTGGCATTTGAGGTCTTGCTCAGAAAGTACCTAATGTGCAAAGTCACCGTCTGTGGGTGGAAAGCGGTTGCTAAATCCCCGAAGAGCAGCTGCGCGCAGTCCTGGCCCTGTGGCACGGCCGGGTGGAGGGCTGGCCTCCGGCTTCGCCTGCGCAAAGGTCCGGGCTGGGCGTGTGTGCGTGGATCCTTCCTGCACACGGGCTGTGCTCACGGCCAGCTGCTGCTCTGGCGGAGATATTTTCTGGTGCCTCCTGTTTGCTCTTACTTGCAGAATAGTTAAAATGATGAACATTGGGGCTTTCTTTTTTTTTATTATCAGTAAAACTATAACTGGGTTAAAGTTCCTGTTCTTAAGGGCGGGGAGAAAAACTTGGCCTCTGCTTCACAGCGACTGTGGAGTGCCCTGAGGTGGTGTAATTAGACTGAATTGTGGGGGAACGTTGTTTTTATTTCTGCTTCTTGCTGGGAGATTCACTAGAGGCTTCTCTGCTCCTAATTAACGAACTTTTCAACTGAGGATTGCATCTCTTGTGAGTCAACGAAGGTGTTTGTGTGCTGTGAAACGCAGCCTGGGATATCTGGCCGGACCTCAGGGGCCCGGCTCTGGCGGGAGAGCTGGGGAGCTCCGTTTCGGGAGGGAGCTTTGTCCCTTACAGGGGGCACTGGGATTGCAGCCTGGGGTTTTTACACCTTGTTTCTGTGAGAACTGGAGGCATCAAGCTTGGTCCTCCCAAAGTGCTGGGAGGGCAATGAGGGGAGGACTGGCGATGGGGGAGGAGACGCCTGGTCTGGGGTGGCTTAGAGGGAGCTCTGCTAGTTCGTGTACAAGTTAGTAGCTCCCTATTCTTACGTAAAAGCGAAAGTTCTACCGTCTTAATTTTCTTGATAATTGCAGTTAATGGTGACATACAATTTTAGTCTGGTAGACAACACCAAGGAAATTGCGTGTGATGAGACATTTCTTTCCACTCGATGACCTTTGGGAGGTGACAGGAAGGTCCTGGCCCTGTTTCACTTGTACGAGTGCTTTCCAGGAGAACCTTACAGTCCAACAGCGTGGCTCTTGGATGGGAGACAAAGTCACCTTGGGACCTCTCCAGTAAGAGGAGAGCAGCACCAGGAGGAGGAGGGTGGCTACGAAGGACTTTCGCCGCAGCTCTCCTCCTGCTCCCTTGCAGAAGAGACACCCTGCTCTGAGGGCACGGGTTGCTGTCGTGGGTCAGAAGCTGGGCTGGGGGATGGAAACGGCCTCCTGCTCCTGTACAAGCACGGCTTCCTTCCCAAGGCGAGGGAGGGAGGGCTTCAGTCCTGCTTCTTGTTCGCCAACAGCATCTCCATAGAAGCAGATGGTTTTGCCCAGGGCTTGCAGTCAGCTCCTGAGCGCCAAAATGGGATGGGGGCACTCCTGCTCTTGGCTGCCACGGAGTTGATCAGGAGCATCTTGGCGTATCTAAAGGTTTTCTGGGCACCCAACCACTGGAAGAGCATCTGGTCCAGTTGGTTCGTGCGGCCCCGATGTCCCTGTGCAGACAAGACCCAACCTCTCTGGCACAGATCACCAGCAGCGCTCGTATCTATTCTATCTTCCAGAGAGGAGTTGTGCAACACCTTAATTGCTGTTGGCCTCTGAAAATACAGCAAAGACTACCCAGAGATGCCAACGCAGTGGCTGGTGTGACTTCTCCATGGAGCTGTCTGAGGGTGAGCAAGTTCTCGCTTACCAGCTGATAACCACGGTGCTGTGTCCCCGAAAGACCTGGTCCAGCTCCATTGACTGCTGGAGCCGCTTCTGCTGCGCCAACATGTGCCTCGCTTGTGGCTGTGGCTGTGTTTTTACAACACGTGGGGTTTGCTCCCCGGGACGTGCGTGTCCCCAGGGAGCTGCAGGCTGCTGCTGCTGAGAGGGCTGGAGAAAATAAACAAGACAAGATCGCTGCCAGTGAGCTTTGGCTCGTTATAGAGGGGTCTGCACCTCCACTGGAAAATGAGTCTCAAATGGAAAAACACCCGTAATCACGATGCCATGTTACTTTTGGAATCAACTCTTCTGCTCTTTGTTTTGTTTTTTTTCTCACCTAGTGTCTTTTTTTATTCCTACAATTACTTTTACCTAAACAGGGTCTATTTTCCTTAATTCATCTGTTCCATCGTGCTTCTTCAATCCCTGGACTTTTCCTTCTGCTCATGGCGCTGCCTTTCGATTGCTGCAGAGGTGAGGGTGACGGGGTGGGACAGCTGAGCAAGGAAGGGGGAATGAGGTCGAGGAGAGGCTAATGACCCAAACCTGCTGCCCAGGCCAATACCGACGGAGGGAAGAGAAATAGGCCAGATAAAAATAAAATCACTTGGAAGAGAGGGTGACTCCTATGGAAACTACTTCACGGGGTCGAGGAGGATATGACTTAATGGCAAGATGGCAGGATCCTCACCTTCCTGTAATAGCAATAAGCTGTTGGAAGCGCTCGCCCGGGCTGCTGCCCCCCTCCAGCTCAGATTAGGTCCCCCGAGAGCCTGGGAGAAGACCAGTGCTGGGAAAATCCCTTAGCGCAGCTGGAGGGTGGGGTAGATGCTGGCACAGGGAGCTGGGAGCGTGGCGGCCAGGCAGCCCGGATGATGCTCGGGGAGGAGGGCGCGCAGCAGGCTTTCACTTTTCTCTTGCTGTAATCGGCAAGGAGCGATAGCTGGTTGCAGCTCCGGGCGGATGAGCTGTGGGCTCGCATCAGGGATATCTTCTGGAGAGAGGGAATGATTTAAAACTGGCTCTTGCCAATAAGGGAGTGTTAATGGTATGAATCATCTCGGCCTTTAAAGGGACGGACGTATGTCTGGCCCGGGACAGGCGCCAGCCAGAGGCCGGAGGAAGCCCGCGGGGCTGGGAGGCGATGGGCAGCGAGGGACCAGGGCTCGCAGGAGGCTCCGGATTTCACTCCAGATGCTCTTGCTCCCTTCTGGCCTGATGCGACCTGGCTTTACCCGCCTGTCCCTCCTCTCCTGGGGCAGGGGAAGGAGGGGAAGGCGCTGCACACTCATTGCTGCAGCATCCTGTGTCAGCGCTCAGGAATCCGGCAGGCTGCTGGGAGGGAGGAGGGAGGCAGGCCAGCGCCGTGGGGCTGGGGCTGCGTGCCCCCCGCCTGGGGAGCCGCAGGGAGCTGGGGGCCACCGGAACAGCCCTGGAGGGGAGGGGGGATGCTTTGCCAAGGGATAAACCTCAGGGCAGGGTTTTTGGGGGGAGGGAGAGGTGGAGAAGTACTGTGGTGCAGAATGATTTAAACATCATTCTTGTTTAAATGATGGCTCAAAAGGCTGGTTAGAGGCACGTCTGGATCACCCCCCAAGCCCTCGCACCACTGTGGGGCTTGCATCTGTCTCCAATGTACTGTGCTTGCTGGCAATGCTCTCCCAATATATATTTAGGGTGCAGAGAGAGGGGTCGGCACTGAGAGGGGATGGCTGGCAGGGGGAGAAACTGGCTGGAAGGTGCCCAGAGCTGCCTTGGCACAGAGGGACCCCAATGGAGGAGAGCTATTCCGGGCCAGCACGGGTCCCAGAGGCAGGGTCAGGGCCAGGTGAGTGGCGGGATGTGGTGACAAACACAAACAACTTCGTTCTCCTGGTCTTCTGGTTGTGATTTCTGCTCCTGAGATGCAAACCCCACAGGGCCCCCCCTCCCCTCCCTCTCCCCAGCTGGGCGAGGGCTGGCCTGGCCGCAGTAATGAAATGCAGAGCTGCTTGGGAGAGTGGGGTGGGGGGGAAAGGCTCTGTCTGAGGTTTTGTGCCTCTGGTTTCCTCCGGCCCTCTCTCCCAGCAGGGTGATTTATTGGTGATGGAGCCTGGGGAGAGGGGGAGGGAAGGGCTTGGAGCCGCAGGCAAATAGTCATCATGTATTTCCCAAGCACTCACACAAGATAGAGGGGAAAACAGGACAAGAAGAAGGTAAACTGCCTGGGCAGGGGCCATAGAGCATCACTGCAGCTGAGCTCTCCTGAGCTTGTCCCAGTTGCTCCGAGGCAGTGTTGAGCGCTTTGCACATGGAAGGACTGGCTTTGTGGTGGATGCCCTCTCCCTCCATCCCGGCTTCCCTGCCGGGCGGGCAGTGGGGTGCTGAGACCTGCCCGCAGGCAGCTGCTCCACTACCGGCTCTTCTGGTCCTGCCTAGCCTGCAGGGCTTGCTTCTCCGGTTCAGGCGAGGGAGG
Source organism: Pygoscelis adeliae (assembly GCF_000699105.1). Lineage (NCBI taxonomy): Eukaryota > Metazoa > Chordata > Aves > Sphenisciformes > Spheniscidae > Pygoscelis > Pygoscelis adeliae. The sequence goes on along the minus strand of NW_008824411.1, from coordinate 6,951,033 downwards.
ACGAAGGGGATGGTTTGTCTTTTTTCCCTTTCCTGCAGCCGTGGGAAGCCAGCCAGGCCTCTCCCAGGATGGTAGAGAAGCGGAGGTACCGGGTGCTGCTGACCTGTTTTCGGGCAATCGCGTGGAGCAGCTGTGTGGCTGGAGGCACTGCCAGGCTGTGATCTGCCTGGCTGCAGATGCATTTGCTGCCTGCAGCTACCCCAGTTGAGCCCAGCCTTTCCCTTAAGCCGGGCTTTGGGCTCTGCCGTGTTGCTCCACCACCGCCAGCAGCGAGCTCTCCCTCCCATGCGGGATGCTCCAGTGTGCCACCGCGTTGCAGGGTGACCTCCTGCTCGGGAGAAGCAGGCAGGGCTGCCTGTTGTTCATGCTCGCTGTTCTGGTTGGGAGCGTGTGTGGTTTCCTAGGGGGAAGGTCTCCTCCTCCTCCTTGCCTCTGCTGACAGCGTCTGACCTCAGCTGTCGTCCCCAGTGGTGCAGGGGATTAATCTGAGCCTCGGGACAGGTTGAGGCATGTCCAAGGCAGAGGAGAACTTCATGCGTACAGACACAGAGGAAGGAACAAAAACAATTCCCAGGGAAATATTTTCCTGCTGCTTTTCCTGGCAGCAAGCAGAGTGGGAGGAAAAGACCTCACTATAAATTGCTTGCAGGAGACTTGAGTCCCGGATCTGCTTTCCCTTGGCCTCCAGCACCCCGTGAAGCTCAGCCCCGCCCCAGAACCACACAGGGAAAACTGCAAAGGGTACTCGCCCCCCAGCCTGCTGCTGAGTATCCCCAGGCTCCACTCAGCCGAGGCATCGCCTCTGACACCCGCTGTCCGCCAAGCTCTGGGGTGCACGGAGCCAACTCAGAGCATTTAAAAAGCAAGTGGAAACCTCCCCACACCAGAGCAGCAAGGCAGGGTCTGCCGGTGGACTCTGCCCTTTGCCTGCTCCGGCCTTCTCCTCCTCCTCCTGCCACTGTTTGCTTTGGCAAGCCCCGTGCTTTGCCCCGCCAGCACTGCCCTGTGGCCCCGGGTCAGGCGGAGCGGGAGGGGAAGCCAGAGGCACGGGGCAGGGAGGGCGTCTGCGAGGAAAGAACAGGGAGGGAAATGGAGAAGTAGATGGCCGGCTGGGCGGATGGGGCATGCCAGCCCTGCCGCCAAGGGCAGGAAGGATGCGGCTCACTCGGAAATCTGGAGGGTGGGCTGGGAAAGACAGGAAAGGGGAGTAAAAGGGCAGGAAGGAGGGAGTGTGTCTGGAGTGGGGTGCAGAGGTGGGGGCCCCAGTACCGCGCCAGGTTTGGTCTGTGGGAGTCCCATGGGTGCCTGCTTCCCTCGCCTGTGGGCTAGGGGGTCTGGCATGCTGTGGTGCTCTGCTCCCCTCCCCGAGCAAACAGAAGGATGTGCGCAGCCTGGCATGGGCAGCCGGGCAGCAGCAGCTCCCCCCGTGCCATCCCTCACAGAGCGAGGGTCCCAGCCGGAGCGTGGCTGGAGCATCGCTAGAAAAGAGGGGGAGTAAACGGCTGTTTCAGCAGCAGGAGGCAGAGAAATCCCCGACGGCTCCTGGTCACCAAATGCAGGCGCCAAATCCTCCTGCTCTGCCCTTTAAAGTTGGTACCGCCCTCCAGTGCAGCTCCCTTCCTGGTGGCCCTGCTGCCCTGGGCCTGGGTGCCCACTGCTCCATGGGTGCCTGCTTTGCCAGAAGAGCAGCTCTGGGTCAGAGCCTGCTTCGAAACCCCCTGGGACCACTTCATTCTCAGTTCCCCAGGTTTAATCCTGCAAACCCTGGCACTGAGCAGCACAGGCAGGTGGGCTTTTCCAGTGCATGTGGTCCTCCATCCCAGCTCCCTCCATCCCATGGCATGCTGGGGGAGGTGGGAGCATGGGGCGATGGAAGTGCCAAGCCAGGAGCCGGGGTGGGAGGCAGGTTTGCCCCTGTGGCGCAGTGCTGGGGGTACCAGGCATCCCTGCCTTGCGCAGCCGGGCGGAGGGGAGCTGCGGGAGCAGCGCAGTGTTATGTCTCCATGGCAATGTGGCTGCTATTTTTCAAGGCAGGAGAAATTTATGTGTTTTTCACCCAGCACCAGCCCAGGGCAGCGTTTTACAGGACCCAGAGTGCGACATCAACAAGCAGCTGTAGTCCTGCAGGGATGGGGGACATGAGAGGGGCAATGGGCCACCCTCACCTCTCTGGGGCAAGGGCGAAACCCCCAGACCCCAATGTCGCCCCTGACCCAGGGCTGAGCACATTGGCAGCCCCCAGGGCAAGGGTGCAGGGCGGGCAGGGGATGGCCAAGCCTGCTTGGGCAGCTGGCTGCTGCCCGTTTACAGCCCTGCTTGCTCCGAGGGGAATATTTGACCCCGTGGGCCCTTGCCCCTGCGGAGAGGCTGGGAGGAACCGCATCCGGAGGAAGGCACGGCTCCCATGGGAAGGCAGGAGGGACGGAAGGACAGACAGGGGAGGGAACCGGGGCTTTTCTTCCCTTCTCTCTGGTGCTGGGGAGAGTCACGAAATGCTCATTGGTGTTTTCAAGCTGTGATTTACCCTGTGTGGGGCTGACGGGGCCGTGCTCCCCTTCCCAGCTCTGCACTCAGCGAGGGCTGATGACAGCACCCATCGGCAAACAGTCCAGGCCACTTGCTTAATCGCTGTGGGTGGCGAGTGGCCCTGCCCTGTGGCTTTTGTATTAATAGAAAGCAAATGTCAGAGGGATGTAAACGCCAGCCAGAGAGCCTTGGGCAAAAGCCCCACTGGGTATTCATGGCATTGCTCTCCCATCCTTTCTCAGAACACGGCTCCGTCTCCAAAGGGTAGTGCCGGTGAGGCTGCGCTGCCTTCCAGGGAAAATTTCTCCCTGCCTTATCCTTGCGGAGATTTTCCAGGAAGAAGTGATGCATTTTGTGCTAAAGAGCCAATTTGTGTGGAGGTGGCCGGGGCTGCGCACGCCTCCTGCTTGCCCTTGTCCCTGGCTTCGGGCCCTGTGTGCACTGGGCTCACTGAAATTCCCTCCCTGGAAAGGGCAACGGAGCGAGCGTTTGCCTTCAGCTCAGGAGAGTGTGACATGATGTCCCTGGTCGGTGGCCAGGCAGGGAGGGACCAGCTGCCCTGGGTTCAGAGCGGTGGCACAAGCGCTGGGAGAGCACCAGGAGACGCTTTCCTGGGGGGGGGGAGTCATATCTTAGCAGGAGGGAGGGCTGTTAAAAATAAACAGGGTGACAAGTTGCAGGAGGAAGGAGCCACCTCTCCTGTCCCCACAGCTCTTCCTGGGGAAGGGGGGGTGCCTCTAAGGTGGCATGTGCCGCCCGGTGAGCCGAGCACAGAGCCAGTGGCGGAGCCGGGCTCTGATCCCAACCCCACCGTGTCGGCGAGGTCGGCTCCTGTCCCAGGTCACCCCAGTGCCTCGCACCCCCGGTCACAGCCTGCTCCTTCCCTCTCAGCTCACAGTGGAAGCTCGGTGGTCCTGGTGATGGATGTGCGCTGGAAAAATATCACCTTCAAAGGCTGGCAAAAACAAAGGAGGAAAATTGTTACTGTTTTCAAGCCACCTGCTGGCTTTACCTGGCACAGACGGGTGCTTGGGGAGTGCTGCTACGGCAGAGCCCAGTGCTGTCCCAGTGGCCGGGACACTCCAGCCACACTTGCTGGGTGGGGACACTGCACTTTCCCATGCCCCACGTTGGGACACGGTGGTCCCCTTCTGCCAGATGGCATTGGTGAGGGCACCAGGTTGGCTGCTGGCAGAGGATGGGCAAATACAAGCCCAGTCTATCCTGCAGAGCAGGCACACGCTGTCAGAGATGAGGTGTCAGGTGGTGGAGCGGTTTGGGTGCCCCCGTGCCACCACTGCCGGCTTGGAGGCTGGTGGCAGGGCAGCTCGACTCTCCGGGGGACCTGAGCTGGGAGCCAGCACCTTTTTGCGCCTGCGGCAGTGTGACCCCCCATCTCTGGAGCTGCGGAGGTCCTGGTGCCGTGGCCGGGCAGAGCTGGCTGCGTCCTGTCCCTGCAGAGCTTTCTGGGTGGGGAGAAGCTCCCGAGTGCCAGGAGGAGGTGGGGAGGGTGGCCATGAGCCCAGCCGTGGCTCGCTCCGGTGCTCTTTTTGGAGTGTTTTCAGCCGCCGCGTCCCCCCGCGGCTCCCTGCCCGCCTGGCCGCATGTCGCTTCTTGTTAGATCAGGGGCGTAGGAGGCTGGAAGTGACCTTGAGAGACGGCGTGCCGCTCCGGCCCTCAAGCGAGTCTGCAGATTGCCTGGCAAGGGACGGGCCAGGTTTTGCCCTTGCTGGAATCAAACCCCATGAGATTAAGGGGCTGCCCTACCCCAAACCCTGCTGCTTTGGGGACATGGTCGTCATTCAGGGACCTGCTCCTGGGAGGTCTCCAGTTAAGGTGGCACTACCCCAAACCAGCCGCATCAATGCGTCTGTTCAGATAAGGGGTTTTCGTGTCTGTAAGGGCTGGTGAGAGGACACGCTCAGGGCTGGCCAGGTGAGGTGCAACGTGCTGCTATTGTTTACTGGAGCTGGTGGCCTGCGACTTGTCCCCACAAGTACCTACACCATGACTCATGTCTCCTTCTAAAGACCAGCATGAGTGTGCATGGAAATCAGGGTGAATTCCTTCGGTTGTGCCAGGGGCAGAAGATTCATTCTCATCTCTCCTGCTCCTCCTCTGCCCTGCAAGTTCCCACGGTGGCAGCCCAACAGGCGCTTATCTCTGGGGACATGTGCATGGGAACAAGGGCACTGCCCCATCCATCATCAGATGAGCTTGAAAGCGCTCAGCTCTAGTGGGAGGAATTGCGGGTGACAGCCCTGTGCCTCCTAAAATGCGGCGGCCAGCTTGTTTCCCAAGTGGGTGCATTAGTGCTGAAAGTTACATCCATGCGTCTGGGCCAGGTTTGGTGCCAGAGTCCCCTGGGAAAGTTGGGCTTAGCCCCCACCCAGCCATGGCCAGCATCCTGGGATGCAGCTCACCCAGGAAAGGGAGGCTTCAGGAAGAAAAAAAGGTGACTATTTCCAATGCTGTCACTAACATACGAGTATCATCAGAGCCTTTGGGTGTAATCCTTGGTGACTGTGTCCGGCTGCTGCCTGCTAAGCCCTTGGTGAGAAGACGTGGGGAAAAGACACGACCTAACTGGAAGCAGGCTGTAAATGGAGCGCCTCTTACTTCGTTTCCTTGTACAGCAAAGCCCTCTCGTGGAGGTCGGCAGTAGCTTGCCAGGGAAAAGCCGGCTGCTGCGATGTGCTGTTTCTTCCCAGGGAGACCCATTCCTCTCGCTGGGACACCATCCCCTGGGGTCCTGTGGGCTGTTATTAACAGGGCTATCCCATGGCCCCAGCCTTAGAGCATGTGGACAGACCTGAATGTGCCGTCGCACCCCTGAAGTGCCCGTCTGCACGTCAGCTTTGCATGTCTGTGTTTCATCTTGAGCTGGTTTAACACGTGGCCCGTGGGGAGTCTCAGGTTTTTCCAGG
>NW_008824411.1:6942418-6945551 GCF_000699105.1 Pygoscelis adeliae | reverse complement strand
CTGGCTCTGTTAGGAGATGCTTGGCACCATAGCCATCGCTATCCCAAGGTGACACCTGAGCCTTATTTACTGCAGCATATCTTGGTTCACCTGGGAGCATCATGGTTAACAGTGGCATGTGTCCCCTGGGCTGCCCACACCACATGTGAGCAATGCCCCATCACTCAGCATCTTCTGGTCCTTTGCCCAGCCTGGGTCACCTGCTTGTAAGGAAGCTTTCTTCCCCAATGCATACAGCCTGTTTGGCTCTTTGAATCCAGCAGAGATGAGCCATTGCTTCACCTGCAGAGCTGGCTAGCTGATGGCAGGGTCCTGAATTGCCTCGCTTGGGCTTTCCACCCACACCCTATGCCAAAGGCTTTATTTAAGCTCAGCCCAGAGCTCTCAGTTCCTAGCTGGGTTGTCTGGGGGATGCTGGGCTATCCTGCTCATCTGGGGGACCTCTTTGGTCCTGCCTGGTGCTTGAAGGCAGGGAACATGGTCAGACTGAAACAGCATCTGCTGCCCTGCTTGCAGCTGAGGACAAGACGTTCAGGTAAGGTTTGATCCTGCGAAGCATAGGGTATGGGGCTGGTGGGTTCTGTGCTGAGCCCTGGGGGTCTTTCCTGTGTGCTGTGCTGCTGGGGCTGTGGTCCTGTAAGTGCTGCAGCATGTGGCACCAATTGTAGAGCAGTGTCCTTTGCCTGACTATATATACTATTTAAGTGCCTGGAACAGTAAACAAGTAGCTCTAAGGGATATTTGCATTTTATTTCGAGGCACCATTTAATGGTCACCTTGCACGTATTGCTCCTTTGTGAGCCCCCAAGCCCTGGTTTAATTCCAGTCTGAGTAATTGCATCCTGCTGCCATCAAATGCCTCCCCTGCCACAGCCCCCCCCCTTGCTCTCTTGTGGCCCCCAGTGAAGGGGTATTTTCCACCCGGGAACCCCTTTGGTGCTGCTGGCAGCAGCTGGGTGCCCTTCCACCCCAATCCTGGCTCTGTTATGGAGGTGGGCGAGGGGTGCCCTTGTGCTTTGGGGGCACTGATACCTTGTGACTACTAAAACCCATTGAATTCCCAGGAGCTGGGCTTTTTCTTTGCACTGCCCAAGTGCTTGATTCCCTTTGTCCTGACTGAGTTTAATTCCCCGCGTTGGGTATGTTTAAGTAATTTTCTTGCGTTTCTAGTTACACAAAAATTGTTATGCCGGTTGCATTTAAATTGTACAGTTGCCACTTCCTCGCCTGGGGGCTGATGGCAGGCTGTGTAAATATTTAGTGTTTCTGCTCAACTGACATCAGCCTTTTGGTTTCTCCAGCCCACCTTCTCTGCTGGTGCTTCACATGCCATGGCCTTGAGTGGGGTGTCAGCAGGGGCTTGTTCCTCAGTCTCTGTGGGTGGCTCTGGGGGCTGACTTACACCCCATTGGGTGTGATGGGTAAAATATCACTAGTGCATTTGGGTGAAGATTGGGTGTGTTTGTGTGCCTGTGCGTGTGAGGAGCAAAGCAATCCACAGTCTTGCTGCAACAGTGATCAAGAACAGGTGACTTTTGCAGGTGGGTCGTTGGGTAACACTTTGGTGGCCTGGTAAGGCTGGTTTCTGGTGGGCTGTGGAGGGGGAGCAGGGCTGTCCATGGGCTCGTCTCCTGTGGGGCATCCCCTGTACCCACTGAAGGCGCTTTTGCCCAGAGCCAGGTTTTCCTGCAGCAGCGCTGGCCCCTGGGTGCCGTGTGCCTAGCTATGTCCCCTCACCCTGCAGAGCTGGGATGTGCTTCCTCCGTGACCAAGCCGGCAGATGGGGCTCCTGCCCACAGCGAGCTGCTCCAGAGGAGGCTGGAGAGCTGGGCATCCCTGGGCAGGCAGCACTGGCAGTGGCCCAGGGATGCTTACTGGCCCCAGTCCCTCAAAGGATTTTTGGTCCATTGCACAGGCTTTTTTGCCTCCTAATTATCTCACAACAACTGAACTCAACATTTCCTCGAGGTTTTCCTTGGAGTGCTGAGCCTTGTCACACACATGGTCACTTGGGGTGAAGGAGTCCTTGACCTCTACTCAACTTCACCTCCTGTTGCCTGGCCCAAACCCCACCTCTGAGCAGCTTCTAGCCATGCAGTGGGGAGGATCTGGGGTGAGGGGGCGTCTGGGGGACCCTTTCCCTTTGCGGGGGCGGTCCTCATGGTGGAGTTGTGGAGTTGCACTGTGTAGGATTTATGCACCGAGTTGTCAGGTCTCAGTGCCATTGGGTGGGTGTCTCTACCCTTGGCAGTGTCGTTGGCCCTTTCTGCAGGGCTGGAGGCTGAGCTCTGGGGAGGACCAGCTTAGAGGAGAGGCACACCGCTCTGTTAGCTCCCAGGCAGGCTCTGCTCTGCCAGCACTAGAGCATGGGTTTGTTATCTGTTTGGCATCTTCTCCTCACCCTTTTTTTTTTTTAAAGTAAAAGTGGTTTACAGCCAGGCACTTGGCATGGAGCAGTGCAAGTGTCGTGGTTTAACCACGACAGCAAGGTGCTGTCCTTGCTCCATGTCCTCCTTCAGGTCAGGAGGACCCTGCGGCTAAATACTCATGCCCCATGATGTCCCCTCTGCTCCTGCGGTGCCTCAGCACCCTTGCACTGCTCTCCTGCCTGTAGCCATACAGGATGTCCCACCAGCAGCAGCTACCTGGCTTCTTGCCTGCTATAAATGTACCCAAAGCCATCTCCTGGCACCGTGCTCTCAGACCTGTCTCTTTGCAATCCAGCAGCCTGGCTGCTCCAGGGTCTCCTCTTCCCTGCCAGACCCTGGCACCCTCCCACCCCTCACCAGTTGTCCTTCTGTGAGTGCCCAGACACAGTATTCATTTTAAATGTTCAGCAACATCTCCTCCTTTGATGGATAAATTACCCTCTGCCATCTCCAAAGTAATAAAATAAAAACCTCATGGGCGTAGAATGAGTTGATTGAAATTAATGATTTTGTTGTCTTGCTCGAGCTGTAAAACAGCCTCTTCCAGCCACTGTCACTCCTGGCTTCTCGCTGCTCTTGTCCTGCTCTGCAGCTCCCCGGGGAGCTCTCTGCTCCCAGGGACTCTGTGTCTTGAGGAAAAGCCTGTGGCATCTGGGTCAGGGACCTGGGGCCACCAGATAGCTGGGAAATGATTGTCAGCATCA
>NW_008824411.1:6932449-6942352 GCF_000699105.1 Pygoscelis adeliae | reverse complement strand
TCAGCTATCCTCTTGGAGGGGGATCAGGAGAGCTCTGTGCCCCACCTTACATACCTGGCAGGTGGAGGAGGCTATGGGCAGGTCTCCTGGCCAGCTCCTCTCCCCCCTGGGCCATGCTGCTGGAGATTTCTGCTGTTGTCAGCTTAACTGCTGGGTGCTTTCTGGGGTGGGAGAAGAGGAGGTCTGGGTGGGTGACTGAGGCTGCTTCACTGTAAAGCCACCAGTGACCCAGAGAAGGTGTGTGGGAATTACTTGGTTTTGGACTCTGATGTGAGATCTATGGGACTTCAGCTGGAAGCAGCAGGGTCCAGAAACACAAGCTGTGTGGAGTGGTGGTAAGCAGGGGGACTCCTTGCTGCAGGGTGCTGTGGGTGCATAAAAAAAAAATCTGAGCTCAATGTGTGGTGGAAAAGTCTGGAAAGAAAAGACTGTGGAGGGCTATTAAATAGAAATGACCCCCTGTTGAACATGGGAGAGCATTTTGGGGAAGCATCACTGCATGCTTGCCCTGTTCTCATCCACTTCTCTCAGCATGCTGGCTGTGGCAGGAGGTGGGATGATGGGTTAGATTTGGTCTGCACAGCCCAGCTGCCCTTCTAGATCTGAGGATGTCAGGCCTCCTGCTTTCTGCCCATGCTGCTAGCGTTGATTTTGGGCTTGACAGGAGCTTGTCTTTGTACTCTGCCACAATGTTTGCATGCTCTGAGAGCTGGGGGGTCATCAGAGACAATGGCATCAGGCTGAGGACTGTCTTGCTGATTCTGCAAGTAAGAAGCAACTCATTGTTTTCATTAGCTAGATGCAGGTTAAAGGCTCCTGGTGATGACTTTAGGATTTGATTAGGCATATTAGGGGAGGTTTATGCCTTTCTGAAGCATAGAGGATGGGATGCAGAGAGAGAGAGGCTCTGGGAGGCAGTGGGTCACTAGCCCATCCCCACTATGTGCCCCATCTTGGTGCTGGACTGTGGGAGAGTCAGATCCTTCCCTCAGCTTGTTTGCAGCCATAGGGCTGTTTTTCCTCCTGAGCATTTCTTGCTGGCAGCAGTTGCAGTGAATTTGAGCAGTTATTTTTCCCGTCTGCTGGGGATGACATGCACTGCCTTGCATGGCGAACTTGGGGACTCCCTCCAAAAATATCTGGGAAGGTCTGCCTTCCTCATCCCTGGCAGTGCTTGGGGTCTGAGCTGGGACAGGCTGCTCATGGAGCTCCTCAGGAATGCTGAGTGGTGGCAGGTTTGGGGTTTGCCTGATGATCCCCCTGCAAATAAAGGGTAGCTGAGAGGGGCTGAGCAGATCCACTGACTCCCAAATGTGGGTCTGAGGGAAGGGGGTCTGTGCAATACATCTCCCTGCTCTCAAGCTCCTGTTATTTGTCTTCTGAGATGGCCAGCGTGGTGCTGTATGGCCAGGTACATAAGCCAGCAGCAGTAGGTTTTAGCCAGGAAAGGCAACCCTCCCTCCTTATCCCAGCCCTGCAAAGGAAGGCTGCATTTAGCAATTTTCCTCCCTCCCTCTGTGCTCCCCAGCTGTAAGTGAACAGAAGGCTGCTGGAGCAGGAACCAGATTGCTCCATGAGGGCAATTTTAGGTACTTTTTTCTGATGTTGCTTTTTTCAACACGTGGATATTCAGAGATCCTGCCCAAGTACTTGCCAGGGTGGCATCCCAGCCCACCAGTCCTCTGGAGAGGGAGCTCTGTGCTAGGCATGGTCTCTGGCAGCGAGGGAAGCTGCACGTGCACGCACTGGGAACGCAGTGCACTAAGACCAGGCTGCTCACCTGGGAGGCACTGGCCATTTTAGGATGTAGACCTTCTGCTTGCAGGTATGATAAAGTCTACCTGCACTGCGGGGTGGTGGAAATGGCCTCAAAATGAGCGTAGGTATAAAGAAAGATGGAAATAAAGAGCAAGGCTTGGTCTTTCCTTGTCCCAGAACGGTCCATGTGCTGTAAGTGGATGTCATAACCTTCCCTGCCTAGGAGGGACCCTGCTCCAATGCTTGTCCCCGTGTGACACCTGGGCCACGCCTGCTCACAGCCCTGCTCTTAGGGTGACTCATGACACCAGGTGCAGTTATTGGAGCACAGAAGAGTTGCTACATCTCCTTGGCTTCCCTCTGTTCTGACAAAACAGCACCCAGCCCATGCCCTTGGCAAGGATGCCCAAGTCCCTGGGCAGCAGCTCTCTGGTGGACACCCCTGTGGAAAGCCACTGGGGAAGACCACCCTGGGGGACGGTTTTTTCCCACCCCCAGCCAGCATGGATGCTCTTCACTGCGCATGTCACTGTTTTGTTTGCAGCTCCCTTGAGTCCTTGCTCTCAATTAGCTGTGTGGTGATGAGTCCCACAGGTTAATTGCATATTGTATCTAAAAAACAAAAGAGAAGATCTGTCTATTGTCCTAAACTCATTGTGCTTTGGTATGAATTCAGGGCTGTTGTTTTCATTGGCTTTTGTTGCAATGGAGACAGCAGAACCCCTCTGAGCTTCCTACCTCTCATCCCAGTATTGCTCACTCCTGAGTCCCTGCTCTTTGCAGTCTCACCATGGCTGGGAGCTCTGCAGTCACCTGTTGGCCTGATGCCCTGGTCTGCTCCTCCCTGTCCCTCATGGAGCTGGAACTAGTGGTGTGCCAGTCCTACCTAAAGCTGAGGCTTCCCCAAGCACCAGTTGAGCCCTGCTGGAGCTGATCCCACTGCAGCATCTCCCAGCCAGCAGCTTGCAGGGCCCAGCGCTGTGCTCTTGCTGCGTGCTGCTCTAGGGACCTCTGCAGTGCTTTTGGTGATGACACTGAGGCCTCCATCTTCTCTCCAAGCAGCTGCAATACATGTAATGCCCAGTGGTGTGTGGGTGTGACTCAGGTATCGCCTTGGCCAGAGGACTTTGGTCCTCTGTCAAGAAGAGATGTCACCTGCCCTTACGCTGCTCACATACCTGCTGTGGGCTCTGTGGTCCCAGCCACGGCTGTTCCTCTACAACCACAGCTCTGGGCTCTTAATGCCACCAGATGCTTGGGCTGGTCCCCAGTGCCGAATTTTGGGTGTGCTGATTGTCTGTCACTTATTTTGTACTGGATGCCCTCATTGGTTTCTGATGGATTAGTTCTGTTTATGGCTTAGGAGGCTGCTGATTGGGTTTTCTGAACCTCTCATTGAGGGAGTTTTGGGCTGAAGTATTTGGCAAATTCAGGTAAATAGCAATATTCTGTCTGTCTTGGAATTCTTGCTGTAAACTACCTGCAGCTTGGGGAAACACTTCCAATGCAGAAGGCCTTCTGGTATGTCTTGTGGGTTCTCCTAAGGACTTGTAAAATCCTACTTTTATGATTAAATCTGCTTTTGTCACTGAAATGAAACTGTCTGTTCTGTGGTTACTTGGACCTTTCTTAAAGGTGGAGGTGGTGCCTGTTGTGACATGATCTTCTGGTGCCATGGTGTGAACCCCCTTTGTAACTGAGAAGTTGGACATTTTTTTGACATAGCTATCTATAGGTCAGGGCAGAAATTATTTTGCTTGGTGCCTGAGGCACGGGAAGCCTGTACGCTGCCTCATGATGGGCATGGGAGGAGCTGGGAGGAGCACATGTTTAGGGGAGGTGGATGAAAATTCAGGCTGCATCAGTTTAGTCTTCCTTGAGCTGACAAAACAGTTTTCCCCATTAGAAAATTGCATTGCTTCAATGCTCAGCTGTCTCAGATGGCAAATAAAAGGTGATTATTCTGATTATTCAGTATGGAAATTCTGAGCTGCATTTTGGAGTGTTCCCAGAGTTGAAAACCTTGCACTCCCAGATACATTGAAGTGATCTGAAGCACAGCCCAGAGCTGCATCTCCCCTGGCAGTACAGTCGGTGTGAGGGAGATTTACCTCGTGGCTCGTCCCTACTCTCTGTCTGAATGATGCTGTGGCAGAGAAATGCAGCTTCATTTGCCATCACAAACCTTTAGTGCTCTCCTAGGTTTGTGCTGAAGACCCCCAGGCAGGTAACAAATATGGCCCTGGGGGTATCTAAGGCAGTATCTGCTCTTGAGACGGAGGGGTCTGTCTCTTCTGGGCTCCTGCACCCTTGGAGTGGTCTTGGTCCCTACTATCCCAAGAGGGCTTTGTAACCTTAATGCTTCATGTTGCCACCGGAGCCTGGCTTAGGGCTTCTGCAAGCTCTGCCTTGCCCTGCGCCCTTTCACTTGGTAGGAGAGTGAGGAAGCACAGCCCAGGAGTCCAAAAGCAAGAGGAAAAGCTGGTGCCAAAGCCTTCCCCCACTGTGCTACATCCCTAGTCTGTGGGCAGAGGCTTTTAATGGGATTTTGGATGGTGATGGCTGCATCCATCTGCCTTTCAGCCATAGCAAGATGTCCTTTCGCTGTCTGTGCCTGCCAGGCTTTCTGCTCCTTTGGGGTGTCCCGCTTGGCTTGTTTCTCTGGCAGCATCTCCTTGCAGGGAGTAATTAGCTCTATGCTGGAGCAGTTGATATTGCAGCTGAGGTAAATGGAGGAGAGCATGATGCTGCCATGTGCCATCGGGGGGGATGAGACCCCCCAGGGGCTGGCCAAGCTAATCCTCTCTGCTGGTCATAATTACAGGCTGGCCTGGCAGGAGACCCTGTGTGCAGGATTGCTCCCAGGGCAGAAGAGATGGCAGGAGAGCCACAGCTTTCTCTGCAAATGAGCTGCCTCAGGGCTCTGAAGAAGCTGTCCTTTGCTCCGCTGGTGATGCCCTGGTCCCAGGCTGGGGAGGAGCCGGTGGGGGGATATGGCCTTTTTGGGCTTGAAAGAAGTTTCTCCCAAAGCAATGGGCTGTCCGGTGCCCTTGGAGGCTCATGGCAGCCAGAGTGGCTGTGCCCAGCCTCATCCAGGGGGGGCTGTGATGTGCTGAGAGGCCTTGGGGTGCCTGTGCACCCATTCTCCAGGAACATGGGGCTGGAAGGCTGCATGTAGAGTATGGGCTATACATAAGAGATGGAGAGAGCCCCAGGCTGCAGCAGGAGAGGCATGGTGAGGTCTGGGTTGGGGCTGTAGGTGCCTTGTGGGAGCTAGGGGGGCTCTGGCTCCTGCTAAAGCCACCCAAGGGGTTTGCTTTGCCATGTGATGGAGAAATGGACTCGGGAGCATTGGCACAGCTCTGTTGCTGTCAGTTGAAAATGAGGCGAGAAAAAGCACCCCCCTCGGTGCTCATTGCAAAGCAGAGAGGAAAAGAAAATGAATGTTCTCCTTGGGCTTTTTCTGAGGGGACAAGAGAAACAACAGTAGCAGGAAAAGCCAGGAGAGGAAGTGATTCATATGTTTAATTCACCCTCCAGTTCCTATTATCACTTTTTATTTGTGCCACATAGCAGTATTCAGAGGTCCCAGCTGAGAACAGTGCCCCATATGTGCAGCTGTTGCTTAGCCTGGAGTGGGAGGCACAGTGAGGAGGGTGATGAGCATCCTTCATCTGCAGGGAAACCAAATCATGGCATGGGGAAATAGCTCTGCTGGCTGAGTAGGGGCTGCACTGACCTTTCCTCCTTATTTCTTTCAAGAAATGGGCAGTGAAGAGGGGAGGGGAGGTGATTCCCTGGGGGACATGATGTAAATTGCCTTGGTATAAATTGCTCTCCATCCCTGGACATTTCTGCTACATTTGGGGCTATCCTTGGCTCTTTCCATCATGTCTGTTGGGCCCATGACAAACACCTGGGTCATCTGCTGCCCTAAACCTCAAAGGTTTGTATTTTAGAGCTCTAGCAGTTGTAGGCAAGGTCCCACCAGGCTGGCTAGTTGGGAGCTTGCCTGGTAGCAGGAGGGCAGCTGCACCCCAGCTATGTAACTGCAGGCTTCAGAGCAAGAGAAATGAATGATGTGCTCTTCATAACTCTGATATCAGGCACTCGGGGAAAGGGATGGAGCTCAAAAAAAAAAAAACCCCAAAACAATCCTCAAGGCAATGCCTTGTGGGGCAAACGTTCATTTAACCATCTGCTGCCTGTGCTGAACTAGTTTCCCACTGAGAAGAGCTGGCAAGAAATGAAAGGCATTTGTCTTCTGCAGACAACAAGCGATGTCCTTCTGTGGCAGCAGGCTGGAGATGGGTTGTGCTGGGGTTTGGGGGCTGAAGCCCTGGGGATGTCCTCACGTGGGGTAGCTCTAGGTAGGGCTTAGCAGGCAGTTTTACAGTAGGGGTATGTGTGCATATAACGAAGTGGAAGTTTTGAGATCAATCTTGTGCAAAACATGTATAGTATAGTGTATTCATCAAGACAGTGCAAGGAGAGGTTTTTTATGTAGGAAACAGTATTTCCTTTTAAAGGAGCTGGTAACAGCCTCCTAGACACCCCTTTTGTGCTTGGCCTGGGTTGCTGTATGTCCCTCTGCAAGGCTGAGGCTAGCCAGCAAAATCCCTGAGTTTTTTTTTAAGAGCAAAACTTGTTACAGGCTCTAACACATTCCCAGGGGCAGGTAGGAGAAACGTGGGTGCTTACAAGGTAACAATTTTGTCTCTGGTCTGTAGAATGACAAAGAATGATGTTATTAAGGTTACTGGTGGTATCATTGTCACCTGTTGTTCCCAAGGATAGGGATCCAGTGTTCATTGCTGAGCCCTGCATCCAGTGCATCCACCCTGGAGAACAGTCAGGGAGGAGAAGCTAGTCCAGGCTCCTGCAGCCCAAGGGGGAGCAAATGCAACCCAGCACTGGAGTGGTTTGAGGGGAAACCACCTCCGCATGGGCACAACAAAACCTTTAATGGGATCCAGCGGACCATGATATCAAATCTTGCTTGCTTAGTGGACGTGCTGTTCTGATCAGCATTGTATAGTCCATCCTAAATAAGGATATAATCCCAGCCCAGATAGTTGCAAATTAAGTGGATGATCTGTCCAAATACAGGGACTGATGGGATCACTGGGTGGCTGTTGCTCGTGCCAAGCCTGTGCTGCTTGGGTACTGTCAGCCCTGTGTTTGTAGGTGCTTGTCTGGCCAGGGTTTTTGAACAGTTTCCCAGCAACAGTTTCCTCAGCTCCTTGCTGCCTTCAGCTGAAACTGCCCAAATGTGAGCTGCAGGGCAAGGTGTGGGGGGAGAAACAGGCAGCGGAGCAAACTGGCTGAATCTTCTGAAATCCTGGGATTAAAAGCTGAAGCTTCTCACTGTCTTCCTCAGAGCAAGGCCACCAGCTTTTTTTTTTTGTGTGACAGCTCTCTGAATCTCATGGGGGGTGTTCTGCTGTTTCTTTGGCTACCAGCTTCTCCCTCCCTCCATGTGCCCTTGTTACCCATGGGAGTGCTGTTTCCATATGAGGTGGTGCAGGCAGCCCTGGGCACCTCCTCTAAGGTGAGACCCAAGGGAAATATGATAAAGCTTTCTGAAGTCCTGCCCAGGTGAGGTGGGTTGGGGTGAGTCCAGCCGGTCTTGCAGCCCAGGTGGCTAAGGAAGGCAGAAAGGGAGGCAAGAGAAGAGAGACCCAGCTGGGCTCGGCTCTTGAGAGCAATTTCTTTTCCCCTTGTTCCATTGCTCAATCCAGGTCTGAATTTCTAGATTTTAGAAATAGCACAGTAACTCCTGCTCTCCATCAGCTGGGTAACAGGCTGTGCTCAAACCTGTAGGCACCCATCGTTTCTGTATTTCCCCTGCTCTCTTAAAAATCTTCATTCTTCATGTATTCTTGGGACCACAGATGTCCCCTAGGCACAGCCAGCTTTAAATCTGGACTTCATCACACCAGACTTGTCCTAGAGTAGCATGTATATGTTAGCCCTGCCTGGGGGAGTTCAGTGCCTGTGCACAAGATTGGCCATCGCCCAGGCCCACCTGCTTGTCCATGGCTGGAAACAGTGGGCTCTTGCACTCTTCCACGTCACTTAACTAATGATATGTTATGTGCTTTCATCTAGCTACCTTGCCCTGCTGATACCCGAGCTGGGGCAGTCTGGGGCTGGAGCAGCAGGCTTCCCACCCTGCCTAGGAAGTCACAGTTGGCCCTGGGCTGCCCCAATAGCACATCCCAGCATCCTGGTGGCCATTAGGAAATGGCATACTGGCCACTAGCTGAGGGAAACTGTGGTGCCTTTCCATGTGCCGTTACAGCTGCAGGCTGATGCTTTTTGAGTGGTTACCAGCTTCCCCTGGATTTAGCTGAATGGTCTGGATACGAAGTTCCTCAAGGCCCCCTTGAAATCTCATTTCTACTGACAGACACGCTGGGAGAACTGTATTAAACCTGATAAGAGCTGGTTCAGAGATCCCAGCTTTCATAAATACAGTAGCTGACAGTCACTTCTGTAATGCTTTAACACCCATTGTAAATAGCTCCAGCAAGCAGAAGGATAAGAGTGATGTATAATAGCTGTGGTTTAGGATATGTGCTGGTTTAATGCGAGTGGCTTGGGGATTAGATGGAAGCACTGGGAACAACAGCTATGGCTCTGCAGGCAGCTCTGTACTGGGTGACCAAACCCGTCCCCTGCTTCAGCACCCTGGTCCCCGGGTAGTGCTGCGTGCCTAGGACAGAGGCAGCACGCAGGATTTGTGTGTTTATGGAGCCTGTGTCTGGTTTGCCTAAAGTTGGGGTCTCCCAGGGCAGAAGATGAATTTCCCTCTGGGCAGGGGTGGGAATATAGTGGAGACTTTGCAAGATACCTCTCTAAGAGGCAGTATGTGAATGTGCATCCACAAAAGCGCTGACTGTCCCACCAGGAGTGCAATGGGAAGAGAAAAGGTCTGTTTGGTATAGAGGAGAGACTGCTTGGTGACTGGGATTGAGATGAGCTGCATCAGAAGGGAGGTGCCAAAAAAGCTATTTAGCATTATAAGCTATTTCCCTGTTGCTCATATGCATCTCTGGGTGCCTCCTGTAGCGAGAAGCCCTCCCTGCCTGCTGGCAGAAGGATCCTGTTTGGATCTGTTTAGACATTATTTCACTAATATTGTTGTTTATCATGTGTTGGAGCTGTGCCTCAGCCAAGCCTGAGAAGCCCTGGGGGGTGCTGGCTGCCTGGTCTGGTGCATGCCTCTATGCTCCCTGTGCAGGATCAGCCCCCATGAAAGCATTGCTGGGGCTCCCTGGGGAGAGCCATCACCTGCTCTTGGCTTTGCTCGGAGGGTCTTCAGCTTTCTTGGTGTCTTCATATAAAGCTGGGGTGGGCTGGCAGTGTGGGGGTTATCTAAGGACCTGGCATGATGGGTGTGTAGTGACCCCCACTGCAGTGTTAAGGTAATTTTGCAGCTATGTGGCTTCAAATCCATGGGCAGTGACGGGGACCAGAGCCCACTGGGTGAGCCAGTGTCTCTCGGCAAATCCCTTGGTTAAAGGCTTGGAAAATAAAATCCAGTTTGTTTCTGGACATCAAAGCAGGTGGAAAGGATGCTGCATGCTAAATCTCTCCTGATCAAAGCAGGTGTATTAGGCTCGAGTTGTCAAGCCCCGGGACATCCTCAATGAGTGGATTAGACTCAGCCTGTGAAAATTCCTGGGGCCACTGAGCTTCAGGGGTTTGGGTGGATGTGTTTGGGACAGGGGTATCATGTGGCTTTTGAGCTTCATGTGGCTCCCTGAACTGGAATTTAGGGTGAGGATCAGACTGTACCTGACTGCTGCTTCTGCCCAGACTGGGGCTAGGAAAAAAAAATGGAATGAAAGCAGATTGGGCAACCTGCAGCATCCTTCACCCTGCTCTTTCTATGGGCTGTGTGCTGCCATGGGCCCCAAAAGTTCATCTTCTGCTACCCTGCAAATGTAGCCTACAAACTTAGTTCAGAGAAGGCAGAACTATTAAATGTTGACTTGTTTTTTTGAGATAAAACTAGATTTAATTCATAAGATATTACAAACTTGCTGTTTACTGCAACTGAAGAAGATATTGAGCCCCCTCCTGCCATCTGCTGAAGGTAAATGTTTTATAAGGGCAGGTACATACAATGTTGAGTCA
>NW_008824411.1:6929196-6932405 GCF_000699105.1 Pygoscelis adeliae | reverse complement strand
CAGGACTGGCCGAGGGCTTCTGTTAAACAGCGGTGGCTGTTAACACCGTGCAAATTTTGGGGACGGTGAGGATTGCAATGCTCATCTTGTGGCAGTTTGTACCAGCGATTGACTGGGGCATGTCAACCTCTCAACATCAAACTTGGTTGAAGAAACACTGAATGGCTGAGTCTTGTCTTGCCCATGGACTGAAGGAAGGTGTACCTCACTTCAATCAACAGGTGGCCATAGAAAATGGGTCATAATGAGTTAACTTGATGTTGCTTGTAACATCATAAAAGATAATACTTACGAAAGCAATGATTTAGGAGTTATGTTTGACTTGAATAGGAATGATATTAGCAGAACTTAAAGTCTGGTCCACTTCAGCATTACTGTAAGTGGAGAAGCATTAGAAGGTGTTTATTTCTGGAGGCATCTCAGACTCTGCTCTAAGCTGTGCTAGATAATAATATTTTTAGTAATGTGAAAGACAACAAAGCTGTTGGCAGAGGTCTGCCGCTGATGGAGTAGCAGTATGTAATGAAGAGGACAGGACACCAAAATGCTGATGCCAAATGCTTGGTAACCTGGACCTGGTTCTGTGCAGTTCTTGGGATGGGGAAGCGGTGGCCTGGAGAGGAGTAGGGGCTGCTTTGGAAAGTCTACCAAGCCCTAGCTGAAACCCACCTGGGTGAGCCCTGGGGTTGGGGAGGAGTAGCCAGCAGGTGTTGAGGGACTTTGCTACTGCTTTTATTTATTCTCTTGGAATAACATGCCCTGTTCTGGTCTGCAATCGGGGGATGCTGAAAAGGTAGCTTGGAGAGAGTTTAAAAGCATGATTAAAGGTTTGTCAGGAAAAGTGCCACACAGCCAGGGACCTGGTATATTTGGATGGCCACGGGGAGGTGACTTGATCTCTGGCTCTTAAATGCTTGTAGCAACCCTAGGGTGAGGACTGTCCATCCTGCCCAAGCATGAGGAGGATGGAGTGCTTTTTGGAGGAGATGGGAAGATGCCATCCAGATGATGGACCCGGGGGCAGTGCTGCTGGACTGCCCACCCTGGGGACTCTGGCCCTGTTGCGTCTCTCTCCAAACCCTCCTGATCAGCTGCAGGTTTCAGATATGAAGCAGGGGTGGATCTGGGGAGGTACCTCAGCTGGGGCATTGCTGTAGGCACCAGCAGCCTCCCGAGCTGTGGGAGCAGGTAACTGGGCAGCGCAGCAGGAGCTCCTTGGTCTGGTCCAGCAATGACACCCCAGGGCACTTGTTTGGGTTGGCTTTCCTGCATGTGTGGATACCGAACGGCTTTGCAAAACACCGGGCTATTGCAAGGAGCTAATTGACTTTCCATTGGATCCTCAGGTCTTTTTGCGAGTGAAATGACTAAAATGAAGCTTCAGGCTTCCCAGTAAACAATGAGCAGTTGGTTTCACATGGCTCCCAGTCAAAAATCCCAAACTGGAAAGGCTGGAAAACAATCAATCAGATCAGAAAGAAATGGGTTTTTGGCACCTGTTCCCTCTGTGTTGACTGGGCTGTGAGACAGACCCTGAGAAATGGCTCAGATTTTAGTCAAACAGCTCAGACATGAGTAAGGGAGGGGCGGGGGAAAAAAAAGGATAAAAACGTTTGTGTGCTTAAATCCAGGTGCCTGCAGTCAGAGAGGAGCAAAGCAAGGGTATGGGTCTCTGTGTGCTTTCCAAATGGCAGATATACATATTAAACGCAAGAGGTGTAGTTACACCTCGGGTACTGAAGCAGAACAAGTGCTAGGAAAATACATGCTTCATGTAAAAGATGGGAGTTTGGAAATTGAGAGCAGCACTTGTTTTGTAACCAGAATATAAACTACGTGTCTGAGGTGGAGCAGCAGGCAGGGCATCTCTGCGGGCTCAGCTTTCCCAGTGACAGGTTGGGTCTGCTGCCTCTCTGGTCATTAACCTAATTGACAAAAATTGGCTAGAGCATCCTGAGGGGAATTTGCTCATATTCTTGCAGTCTGCAATTGCTGGATGAATGAGATTTTTTTTTTAACAGAAGACAAATTTAATATTTCTTGATCATCCCATTCAGAGTGCAGCTTCCTTGTGATTCAGCTGGCCAGAAGCATGGTCCCAAAAGGGAGAGGTCCATGCTTTTGTCTGCCTCCCACTGCGCTGTGTTGTTTTTGTTTTTCTTTTGCAGCACAGTCTCAAAAGTTTCTGTTACTGAAAAGTGGTTTGTTTGGTTTTTTTTCCCCAGTGAGGATTGCCAGTTTTGGAAAAGTTCCTACTCTGGGAAAGTTTAGTCTCACTTTACATAAACACCCTAAAATTTAGGTAATTTTTTCCCTTGCAGTCCTTGTTACACTGTTCATATTATTGTGAGACAGTAAATATCATTAAAGATGTTTCAAGTTTCATGGGCTTTCCTGTTGTTAAACAGAAGTGTGTATTTTGGCATATGCAGGCCCTGAGGAACAAACCTTAATGGAGACATCGGGGGATAGTATTTGGCATTTACTGGAAGGTGCTTTTTTTACCTCAAGCAGTTTCACAGGTTTCTGTGAGTTTACCAGCCATGGAAGTTATGCAGCAACCCTTACCCAATTTCTCTTCCCTATGGCAATTGCAACCTCCTCTCTCTAGGAGAGTACTACTTGCTCACCATGGAGATCCATGGCTTTCTGGTGGGTGTCTCCAGCTCTCACCACTCGATGGGACCAGCAGACAACTTGGCAGCTCACATATGTGCACTTCCAGCAGCTGTCCTCTGCTGTGTTGGAGGCTTTGCTAAATATACACGGCTCCTTTGTTTTTAATGATGCTTTCAGCTGGCCTGTGCTTCATGTCCTCTTGTCTCTTTAGCTCTGTTCAAAATTCACACATGCCTATTTAGTAGAAAAATACACAGATCAACTTGGAAGTGATTCTGAGCATGAGACTTAAGAAACAAGACATGTGTCTAACAAAACAAGGAGCTGCACTTTCTGACCCAGACTAGTCAGCTTTTCAGAAACTGATGACCCAGAGGGAGTGCAGAGTTGTACCACACCATTAATCCCTCCTGGGAAGCAGAGGGTGGGTGATGTCCTCCTACTGCAGCTCCCCTGGGAGGGGAGGTGGTACCTGCATGGTACCCCAGCCAGCAACCAAGCACCACACAGATGCTTGCTCACTCTCCTCCCCCATGCCCCCCCCCCAGTGGGATGGGGGAGAGAATCGTAAGAGTAAAAGTGAGAAAACT
>NW_008824411.1:6924056-6928902 GCF_000699105.1 Pygoscelis adeliae | reverse complement strand
TCTGTGTAAGCACTGCTCAGCAGTAACTAAAATATCCCTGTATTATCAACCCTGTTTCCAGCACAAATCCAAAACATGGCCCCATACTAGCTACTATGAAGAAAATTAACTCTATCCCAGCCAAAACCAGCACAACTGTGGTCCCTGATGTGCTGTTGGGTCCTAAGCACAGGACAGACAGACAGATAGATGTGGGACAAGAGCTGGGCCCTCTCTTGCCCCAGCACAGTCCTGAGCCTGTGCCAGGGAGGGCAGGCTGAGATGCTGTGCTACCTGCAGCACCATGGGCATTGCAGAAGGTGGAGGCAGAATAATGTGGGTGGGGAGCGTGGTGCAGGGCTGGGCATGGGGTGGTCTGCATCACTCCAAAAAAAGCTGCTGGTCCCCTCATGCTTGGCAGAAACCAGTGCAAAGCTAGCTTGAACCAGCCACTGAGTGCTAAAGACCCAGGGCAGGAGCATACCTTGCGAGGGGTCCCTTCCCCTGTCTCAAAATGGGAGCTGCTTTATCCAGACCACCTCATCAGTGTTTGTCTGACCTGCTCTCAAATCCCAGCAGCTCCCCAGCTGTCTATCCCAAAGCTTAAATAATCTTTGCTGGTAAGGTTTTTTCCTAGTGTCTAATCTACAATTTACAGCCCATTACTTCTTGTCCTGTTCCCTGTGGGGATGCAGTGCAATTTATTGCTGCACCCTTTGTAACAACCTTTTACATAATTGAAGACTGCTATCATGTTTCTTCTGCCTTCTGATTTCCAGACTAGGCAAATCCAGTTCTTTTGGGCCTTTTTTCCCCAACAGGTTGTGTTTTGTTGCCCTTTGTATGCTCTCTTTATTGCCCTCCGAACTGTCTCCAATTAGTCCATACCTGAAGTGTTTGTGGCTGTACATGCAGGAAGGAGGAGGAGAAAAGCTAGTTAGGCTTTTGTGCTGCATGGAAGGAAAACAATATTAAAAAGCTAGAGGTCCTCAGGGTTACTCTACATGGTGCTGCTATATTGGAATAAGAGGTTAGCAAGTGAGCAGTGAAAATAGATCAAGTCCGGGTAGTGTCTGCAAATGAAATGGTGCTGGGTTTGGGCAACGGGCTCGGGTGTCTCTGGGTGCTTCCACGAAGCTCAGGGTCGAGCAAAGTTGGATGATCCTGGATGTAAAAGATGCTCATTTCTGTCTAGCTGGGCTTTGCAGTTCTGCATATTTTTGGCTCTCTTTCCAAGTAGCGCCTCAGGCTGCTAGACTGCACCCTGGGCGTTCGCCTTGCCTTCACACGCTTGCACGGCCGAGGGAGGCTCCTGCAACCGAGCAAGCTTGTGGGGAGAGCCAACAGTGGGTGGGCACCGCTGCCTCTGCCGCTTGCTCCCTTGAGACTACAGCAGCTCGGCACTGGGATGTCGGTGCTGCTCCTGACGCCGTCTCTCCATATTTCATTCCTGTCTAGCCGGGTGGTGGGAGGAGATGCTCAGCTTTGTCTCTGCACCGATCAGGATTGTCTTTTCTTTCAGGATGGGGAAGCTGATCTGCATTCATGTCTAATCATCCGCGGAGCTGGCAAAATTATGCACGTAACAAGTTCTCAGGGAGAGCCTTGCTTCTCCTCCCCCTCCCGCTGCATTAGTGGGGAGCTGGGAGCTGCCTTGCCTCAACACTTACTGGGGAAGGCAGAAGGGCTGTGCGGAACTGTGGGGATGGGGAGAGGGAGACAGGCGATGAATGGTGAACCCCCAGAGTTCAATAACCCCCCGCTCCCACCATGAGCAGGTAACCATGGAGACATCTGAATCCAAGGCATCACCAGTCCCCAAGTAACAGCGCATATATATATATTTATTTAAATAAAAGACCCTGGGCTTGTCACCAAGAAAGCTGTCTCAGTGTGTTCAGGCTGGCTGCCACGGTGGGGTTGTCTGAGTTGCAGGGAGGCCATGCAGGATTTGGGGTTGGGGATTTTGCAGTGTGGTGGGAGGAAAGGGAGGAGCTGGAGGGGCATTAGTGGGTGGGGGTACCGTGCATGTAGAGCTGTGTGTGAGAGGGTGTCAAAACCACTTTGCTGGGGGGCCAGAGGGATGCACTGTTAGCGGGTGCATTTGCATCCCTACCAGTGCCAGCTCATAGCAACAACATAGGAGAAATGGTGAGGAATGGGGTTGCTGATGTGCGTGGGCCCTCTGGCAGCATTTTTTCCCTTCTGCACGTGGCAGGATGGCCGTGCTTGGGCTGGATTTGGGATTTTGGTGTGCAGTGTCCTGGCAGTGGGTTGAGGGATTTCTATGCATCCCAAAGAGGATGGGTATTTGCAGGTTTTCTCTGTGCTTCCTCCCTGAGGTGCAGGCAGAGGAAGTGTGCCGGGGCAGGAGCACGCTCACGAAGTGCGTGAATGAGCGGGAGTGCTGGAGGAGACGTTTAAATGAAGCACTAGTCTCCAGGATTTTCTTCCCTTAGCTTCATTCAGATTTACGGATGAAGGTTTTAAAGAGACAGCACCCAGGCTGGGTGGCACAAGTGGACATCCCTGCGAGGGGGTGGCTGGGCACCTGGCTCTGCTGCTTCCCTAGCCCCAGAGGTGCCAGCGAGGCACCGCAGAACCATACAATGTCTTGGCAAAGTAAAAATAACACAACCTGTTCCCAAACAGTCTGGCGTCCTGGCTCTCTGGGGTAATATGCACCCATGATGCCACTCGTGGCTGCCCCATGGGGGTGAGGTACGTGCTAGGGCAGGGGTTGTGTGCCACGTGGTGGCATGTGCTGGGGCTGAGTGCAAGCACGAGGACGGGGGCAGCTTTGGAACAGCGTTAGCACCCCTGCCAGTGTCCAGTCCTGGAAGCTTCTGAAGTCCAGGATGCTCCTGGGCGCTGCTGAGCTGCATGGGTTTGTTGGGATGCTTTGCAGTGTGGTGGGAGGAGCTGGAGGGGCATGGGTGGGTGGGGGCATCTTGCCCACCCAAACAAGCCCCTGGCCAAGGCTGCAGTGGGCTGTCTCCCAGAGAAGCCAGCAATGACAAGCTTTAGGGGACTCCTGTGCAAACCAGCTGGGCTCGTGCTGAGCCATGCCATGATAGGACTTGTCCCTGCACATGGTAAGGGGGAATATAAAAAGAGCTGTGTGCTGCGTTAGTCCAGCAGCCTCTTGGCAGCATCACTGGGCAGCTGTGGCAGTGCTGTGGGTCTCCTTGACCGAAATGCAGAAAACCTGTGTCACCTCTAGCTCCTTCACCCTGCACCTTCTGGTCTAGTTGTCTATGGGTGCTGCCCAGGGTATCTGGGAAGGCAAAATGAAGCCCAGGCAGGAGCAGTGGGGATGCACCTCTGCAAACTGGGCCACAAACATGATTTAAGAAGAGGCCTTGAATGCAACCCCCTCCCAGTGGCAGCCCTCAGATACCATGGGGTAAATCTCTGGCTGGTCTGGAGGTATGCATATCTCCATGTCCCTCATCCCCACAGCTGCCCTTGCTTTGGCTGCTGGTTAAGGGGAGGCCTTGTATTGGAGAATGGCAGGGAGTGCAGGGTGATATTTTGTGTGGATATGTGGTGGCTGGGAAACTCATGCTTGCTTTGTATGGGAAGAGCTGTGGAGGTCCTCATGCCTCAGGAGCAAGGTGTGCGCAGAAAGGGGGAGACCCGGGCTGCAAAAGAGGGGTTGGGGAGTACCAACACTGGCTGGTGGGGCAACGTTGGAGATCCTTTGCCACCAGTCCCAGCATGGGACCGAGCTGGTCAAATTAAACCTGCTGAAGCAGCTGGAGTGCAGGTTTCTGGGTGCTGCTCCAGCCCAGGAGCTGGGTGGGTGGCTGGTCACGGGGTGGCCGAGCTGGCCTGGGCGGGCAGAGACGCGGCTGTTGGCTCGGTTGTGCGCTCTGTCCTTACCCCCGGTGTGTGTGCAAGGGGGTGTGCCCGGACAGTTCCTGCTCTGTTTTGGCGGAGCTTGTCTCCTTCCCTCCTTTGTTATCCCCCGTCTGCCCCCTCTGGTATATGTGCGAGTTCCCTTTCTCCGATTGTCAGAAATTTCTTTTCCACTGTGTGGGCAGGAGACAGATTTTAACTGTCTCTATTTTCTCCTTTTTTTGTATTTCGTTTTATCCCCCCTCCCCCTTTCCTCTCGCATTCCTTCCTTCCCTGCTCCTCTTGTCTCTCCCTCCCTCCTTCCTCTCCCCTCCCTCCCTTTCTCCCTCCCTCCCCCCGGCTCTTTTTCTCCCCTTCTATTACAAATAATGTCTCTGGAATAATATCCCGACCTCGCCCAGCTCTCCTGCAGGAGCCATGCCTCTATTTCCAGGTAAGCGGTAGCCGGCGCTGGCTGCTGGCAGGGATGGTGGCCCCGGGGAGCTCCCACTCGCTTTCCCAAAGTAGACAAACGCTGTCGCCGTGGGGACATCGTGTCCCCCCCCACTCGCTGCTACCTGTTGGGGACGGCCGGGAGACGGCAGTCCCCACCAGTTGGGGCTGTCTCCATCCTCCTCCTCTCCTCGAGCGATTCGGTCTCGGTGGACACCTCATCTCCTCCCCTCCCTTCTCCGGCGGCTTTTGTCTCATCCTGGCCGCCGGGGATGCGCTGAGCTCCGGGCGCACGTTGCGCCGTCGCTCCGGGGAAGGAGGACGGGAGAAGGAGCCGGCGGCAGCCAGCGGAGAGAGGTGGGCTGTGGCCCCGGGGGGCTCTTCTCCCCGCACGGGAGGATGGAGCTGCGCTTTGGGAGGGGACCCCAAGTTTGAAGCTCGGCTCCCCGTTTTGCTCCTTCCCGAGGGTTTCTCCGCGGCTGGGGCTCGGCCGTGCCTGGGAAAGCAGCTCTGCTCTGACAAAGTTTTTATTAAGGTAGCCTAGGAGCTGCGGGAGCCTCGGCGCTCTGCTTAA
>NW_008824411.1:6917961-6923979 GCF_000699105.1 Pygoscelis adeliae | reverse complement strand
CGGGGGCTGTGCCGGGGGGCTGCCCTGCCTCATGCCCCGGGTGGGGTGGGCAAAGCCGGTCGGGGGTCTAAGCCCCCTCTCTTCCCTTGCCTCGGGCGCCTGAGAGCTTTGAGCGCCCTGGAGAGCCCTTGATCGGATGCAGGGGCAGTGTCGGTGTCTGGCGGTGGGCTGGTTCAGCTCCAGTCCTCCTCTGCCAACCCAAGGCCTCCCAAATGTGCAGGGTCCGTCTTCTTCCCTGGCAGTGCGCAGGCTGCATGGGTGCCCTCACAGCCCCCCCTGCCTGCCCTGGGCACCCAGTGTCTTGTGTTGTCTCCCTGCACCCAGTGCCCACTTTCTGTGGGTTCGGGTGCTGCTCCTAAGTTTGGTCCCTGCCTGGGTGTTGCTGATGGCAGTGATGAGCGAGTGGTCCCCAAAATGAGGGTTTGTTTGCCTTGTTCCTGCAGCTCTCCCGGCTGCTCTTGCATTGTAGAGCGTGTGTTTTGGTGCTTGTGGCTCCTGCTGGCTCTCTGCGTGGCTGGAGGGGGGCCAGGGATAACTCCCCCCCATGATCCTGAACAGACAAGTGCTACTCGTACCCTGGACCACCCTGCCTTCCCCCATGGGCCGCATCCCCCCGGGTGGGTGATCTCATCCTGCTCTTGGTGCTGACACGAGGCCAGGCTTGGTCCGTGCTGCAGATGGAGAGGTCTGGGCTCAGGATGCTGTGGGATGTGGTGACACTCTTGGCTGGTCCGGATCCATGGCCGGGGCTGTTTGGCAGATGAGGCACAGTGTTACGGAAGGTGCTGTCAGCGAGATGAGACACACATTCACAGACTCGGCTGCTGCTCCTGGCATCTTTGGCAAGACCGGGGCATAGCTACCACCCGTTGAGTAACTGGAGACCGAGCACCATCCACATGGGAGTGTCTTTTGGAGGGGTTCCCTTCAGCTCCCTCTCCCCAAAACGTTTGCATAGCGTTGCTGGCACACGGCAGCAGCAGGGTGCCAAGGAATCAAGGTCTTGGCTCCCTCCAGTTGGCTTTTGTGGGGGTGTCTCTGCAACGCGGATCTCCAGCAGCACAGCACAGGCAGGCATGACAGAGCCACAGGGCAGGTCTCAGCGCTGGTGGGCTGGGCTCCCTGGTCTCTGCTGCTCCCCCATGGTCTCTGCTGCTCCCCCATGGTCTCTGCTGCTCCCCCATGGTCTCTGCTGCTCCCCCATGGTCTCTGCTGCTCCCCCATGGTCTCTGCTGCTCCCCCATGGTCTCTGCTGCTCCCCCATGGTCTCCGCTTCTGCCTGGCTGAGTTTCCTCACTCCTTGGTGGTCCTGGAGGACCTGGAAAGTTTGTTCACTGTAGTTTGGGATGTATTTGCATCCCTTGAGTGCCTGGGGGTTTTCTCCTCCTCTGCCTTCGCTCAGGACAGTGTAAACCCAATGAAAGGCCAAGCGAGAGTGTGGCCCATCCCCGTTGCACCTTGGCACTTATTTTGGACAGGTGACAGGTTGATGCTGAGGTACAGAGTCTCCCTCAGGTTCACCCATGCTGCTGAGGGCACTGATGAGCTGAGCATGTGTGTGGGATCTCCTGGCTGGTGGTGCCTTTGACCCCCTGCAAAAAGGACTGTCCCTGTGGCCGTGTGAGTCTGCAGCCCCCCGCGCCCCCTCCCTGGTGTGGTTGAGTCAATGCACCCACCCACTGCATCCAGTGCGTGAGTCACAGGCTTTTCATACACTGGTGTGAATCACTCGCACACAGCCACACTGATGACTTTAGTGACAGCTGAAAAGAGAAAACAATCCCCCCACCTCTCCCCTATCACCACTACTGCTGCCACTGGGCTCCTTGCTCACAGTGACCCAAGAAAAACTTCTGTGAGTGGCACCCTGGTACTGGCAGCTGGAGTTTCTGCTAACTTTCTGCATTCCGTGGTTGGGTTGATCCATGGATGCCACCGAGGATGCTCGTGGCTGAAATGGATGGGTGGACACTGGGCTGATGCAGCCTGGAGGGCGGCTTTTCTGCCTTGGTGCTAAGGAGGCTCTGCTTGCTAGATTGGGGTGAGTGTAACAGTGTGCTCAGCCATCCCTTAGCTCATCCGTCAGGGCAGGGCACATTTTGGGCCAGTTTTCCCAAGGCTGTTCCATTTTCCACCTCTGTCTCCCTGGGGACGCCATGTGGAGATCTGGAGCCCCATCCAGGCGGCCTGTTCTTCCCTCTCCCCTAGCCCACTGGGGTGCAGTAGGACCGTCTGGGCCCCAGCGTGAGTGGCTGGGTCGGAGCAAGAGCTGTCAGTGAAAAAAGCCAGATCCCCCCCCATGGCTTCGGCTGCTCCTCTCCCCGGTGCTGCTGGCTGGCAGATGGTCGCGGCCAGCATCTCGGCTGGTGGCTGGGATGCTCTTTGCTCCCCTGCCAGAGGCTGGGGCTGTGTCTCCACTGGCCCCCCCTGGGGCCGGAGGTGACTGTTTTAACAGGAAGATGCTTGTTAATTAACCTCCCCAGGGACTGCCTTCCTGGCACTGCTGGAGAGAGCCTAAAGCAGGGGGCTGCAGGAGGCTGGTGGGGATACTGCCTTCTCCTGCCTGCCCAGGCAGGGGACCAGGGCAATCCCGCATCCCTCACCACCAGGTACAGGCTCAATAGGAATTAGTGGAGCATCCCTGTGCCCCACTTGAGCAGTGCAATTGGAGGGGGATATTAAATAAATCCAGTGCTTTGCACCTCTACAGAGCTCAGGGAAGGCACAGGTGAGGAGCGGATCAGACAGGCTTCCCAGGTGCCTTCCAGGTCCCAACCTGCCCCTCAGCCATCTCCTGCATCTTTTCCATGCTGCTTTGCTTTATCACTGCCTGTTGCTTCTGTAAAAGCTCTTCCTGCCCCTCCCTTCTGGTGCTGGTTCCCCACCAGCATGTCCCCTCCTTCCTTCCTGCTCCCCGTGGCTGAAATGAAGTGCTGGAGTATTTCAGGGATGTCAAAACATACCATTAGTCACAGCTGTGAGGTCTCATGCCTGGGGAGAGGCTGCTGAGCTCTCTGTCAGGCTGAGAAATGAGCAGGGCAGGCTGGAGCCGGGGATTGGGGGGCAAAGGCTCGGCGGCAGCCCAGTGAAGGCTTCGGGGTTCCTCCCTTTCCGGTATCTCTGGCATCACTGTGACTTAGCTTTGAGCAGCAGGTTGGATCAGAGGTCCCCTGGCATGAATTATTCTGTAATTCCCCTGTGATATTGAGATGTGACATCTGCAAAATGAGGGGCTAGGTCCCCCCAGCAAAGCAGGGGGGTTTTCCCCAAAAATACTATGCCAAGGGGACCCTCCAACTGTGTCCCCAAGTTCCTATGTTAGTTATCGGCTCAGAAGGGATGTTTTCCTCCTCTTCAGCACAGAGAGGTGTTATCTTTAGTGCTTTCCATGCTGGGTTACGTGCCCCCTGCCTCAGAGGCCACCTCTTGTGGACCTAAATCAAATATTGGCTTTTCTGGGCAGTTATTTAAACAAGGCAGCACAGGCACAGAAACACCCGCTGCTGGCAGAGGCGCAGAGCCCTGCTGCCCCACTTGCCATCTGCAAGCATCTGTGCTTCCCAGCCCAGCTCAGGTTTGTTGTTCTTCTATTTCTTTGGTACCAAAATACTCTTATTTCCTTTCATTTAACAAGCAGGGAATGGGGGATCCTGTTAAAAACACACTGAGCTCCTGGTGTAAAGCACCTGTCTGATGGCACGGGCAAGATGCTAGAGATGCCGGAGCCTGATTTTGGTTCTCTCTGGCACTGCTCCCCTCTCCCCTGGCTTAGCCAGTCGGCAGAAAGCTGCTCAAAGTTGTCAAGCTCCCTGTGGGAGGGGTTGAGCTTCATCTCCTCCTGTGATTCTCTGAGGGCTGCTGTCTATAAATAAGGACCAAACCAGCCGGAAAGGTGCCTTAAAGCACAGAGGTGTAGGCAGGCCTGGGTGATGATGAGCCTTACCCCTGTGAGCAGATTCCCGAAGAGGGCCGATTAAGCTGTGGCTAATGTTTTTATGAAGCTTTCTGGTTCAGCAAAGCATTTGCATTTCTCCTGCCTTGTTTTTCCAATCTGTGTGCAGAAGGTGGGCTTTAACCCCTTGTTACCCTGGGTGTGGCAAGGGGTCCATCTGCTTCGTGCCCTCCAACGGGGACCAGCACAAGTGTTTTTAGGAAACCGGTTTACGCTGGGCAGCTTGTTTGATGTTGACCCATCCTTGAGGGTGACTTTTGGGTATGGGTGCTGGAGGGTGAAGGGCTCTGTGCAGCCTGGCACTGCTAGCAAAGAGCCCTGGAGAGCTTGCCTCTTCCTGCAGGCAGAGCGAGCCTGCTCCCCAAAACCAGGGCAGCGTGCAGGCACGCTGCCTGTGCCGCCCTGCCTGCCACGGGGGTGCGAGTCTTGCCGGGAGCAGGGGTTTGTGCGGTGGTGGGAGCTCACAGGCACAGCTCCAGAGAGAAACCCCGGCTCCGGTCTGTGCTCAGGGCATGGATCCAATCCCTGTGGTGGGTGGGAAAAATGCAAGCCTCTCCCCTCCAGCCCTACAGCATCTGCTCTGCAAAGCCGGTGTGCATTTGCTGAGGCTTCCCGAGCAGGTCTGGGAAATAAAACCCAGTTTAACATTAATTAAGCTGGGTCCTTCAAGGAAAGGAGCGCACCTCTTCTGCATGTTTCCATGTCCTGGATGAGCCCTGTGGTGGGCCAGGGTGGCTACTTCCAAGTTGGCTACGTGGTGAGTTTTAATTGAAATCTTGTGTGCTGACTGTGCCTGAGAAAATCAGGCTGTAACTAATGGGAGTCGCTCAA
The DNA here is from genome assembly GCF_000699105.1 of Pygoscelis adeliae. Taxonomy (NCBI): domain Eukaryota; kingdom Metazoa; phylum Chordata; class Aves; order Sphenisciformes; family Spheniscidae; genus Pygoscelis; species Pygoscelis adeliae. Next base: position 6,919,196 of record NW_008824411.1, on the reverse strand, counting down.
GACGGTGGCTAATTACCATGATTAACTGAGCAACAGTTTGGGTGACTCTTCTGCCTGCTCTGCGCTCTGCCAATCATCCCAGCCCCTGGCGAGTGGCTGCAGCAGCCGGGGCAGGATGGCACCCTGCTTACCCAGGGGTGTGGGGAGGAGGGTGGGAGATGCTGCGCAGCCCCCCCGGCAGTGGGGCAGTCTGTCTGGCCATCGCTGCTGCTCTGCTTTCTGTATAAACAAGGTTTTTGCTCTCTGGAGGCAGTGGGCGTGGAGGCATTGGTTCTGTGGGCATGGCTGGAGCTGGGACCCCTCCTGGGGGGTGATACAGGGTGAGAAACTTTGTCTTAAAAGTGTGAGTTGAGGCATGAGGGACCATGCTGGGAAATGGGGTCCAGCCCTTGAGTTATCCCCATCCCATCCTCCTCTGTGGGATTTTTCTCTCTCGTTGGGTCCCCCCTTCATTTCTGCCGCATCAGACAATGGCTTTGCCTGTTTGATCAGCAGCTTACTAAGCAACCTTAAAAAAAAAAACAAACCCACCCAAAACTGTTTACAAAACACATCTCCACTGATGCGAAGTGAGTCTGGTTCTGTGGGCTGCTGCTCGCTGGCTCTGCTGAAAATGTGTCACTTGCACCGATGGTTATTTTTAGAGCCAAGGTTTGCAAAATGCAAAGGCTGGGCAGGTTTTTCCAGGGTGCCAGATTTCTGGGAGGAGGAACAGGGGGACAAGGGTGATCTCTTGCTCTGTGCCGGTGCGTGGTGGCTGCTGCTTTCACCAGTGTCCTCTGGCGAGACAATGCTCACGTGGCTTTTCCCATCTACATGGGTATTTATAAATCCTTTATATGCCTTTCTCCTTTTCTTTTCTCCTGGTCCTCCTTGCTTTGTGTTCAGTGATATTCCTGCCTCCCTACTCCATCTTTGGCAGCTGGTGCTTCCCTGGAGGCTGCTCGAGGTCCCCAGTCTCTCTGAGGCTGGCCGCTGTGCAGCCCTGCCCGTCCTGTCGGCCCCTCTCCTTGCCTGTACCTCCTGTGTTTCTGCTCCAGGAGCTCAGGACCCTACCTGCTGCTGCCTGCTCTGCCGGCGGTGCGAGCTCAGGCTGTGCCAGGGCGAACATTTGGGTACAAACAGCCAGGGAGGCAGTGGGAAGGGGTTGGAGGAGATGGGGAGTGCAGCCCCTCTGTTCCCTGTGGCAGCCGGGCTGTCTCTAAGTTCAGTCTCGGGGTGGAAAGGGAGCAGGG